>NC_081409.1:216957129-217281485 GCF_030272615.1 Cryptomeria japonica | reverse complement strand
ATCACACATAATGTTTTTGCTGGGTGCAATACCCCCCGATAATCTTTAAGGTTTAGCGCTTATTTAATTGTGTATCGATCATTATAAATATCTTGCATATTAATATGGGGTCCATTTTAATGTTAGCGTATGGTTATAAAATCTTATTTCTTAATAATAATGTTTATAATGCATTAAGTTTTTTATATTGTATATTTATAGTTTATATTTATTTAGTAATACATTATATGCATCAATAATTATATATTCAATTAACAATGCATTAAATTGTATATTTATAGTTTATATTTATTTAGTATGCACTAATAATTATATATTCAATTAACAACATTTCATGGTAAAGTTAAATCAAGAGTTAATAATTAAACATGATTATTAATATAAAACAAGGAGTCATTTCCGATTAAATAATGGAAGGTATAAATGTTATTTTTTATAATTACCCATTTTGAGCTTAATCACTATTATTTTAAGTTGATTTCATTATCATAACAAGTCACAACTAGGGAATTGGGCTGTTATGACACCATTAATTCCTATCAGTGTTTAATGTCCATTAATACGAGCATTTTCTTGATTGCATTTGCTCAATTGATAATCGATAAATTATTTTGGGTGATAGTTGACAACTAAGTTGCCAGATTCTTCCAAAATTTCTCAGGGTACTGATTCGGTTCTAGGAAATTTTGGTCCTTTACAAATTCGCTGCAAATTCTTCCAGGGTCCCAAATTTTCCTTGTGGGTTCGCTGAGGAGGACCTGGGGAGAATTTTGGGGAATTTGCAGCGAATTTCACATTCAGCGGCAGAACCTGGTCTGAATCTGGGCGCTAAACATGATTTTTCTATTTTTTAAAGTTTTTTTATTGCCTATTTTGATAATATGCTTGATGACTTTTGATGATATTTGATCAGTGATGGCTTATTGTTAATGTTGACATTATTATTTTTGAACTGAAACATTGATATGGTGGTGTATTTTGGCATTTTGCTATGTTAATTCTATTTGGACTAAAACATTAATATATATGGTGGTGTGTTTTGCTATGTTACTTTACTATTAGTCTATTAGCATAGTTGACACTTGATTGTAGTGTATTATGAATTTATTGGCTGCTGCATATATGCATATATTTTTTATTTTTTATTTTTTATGTTTTTGTACAGATGAATACAAAGCGAACCTGAACCCACCCCCCAAAAAAATTGAACAAATTTGCGAACCAGAATCCAAATCCGAACTCGGACCAGCAACTTAGGTTGACAATTGCTTATTTTCTATTTTGGATCAAAGGTCTTTGAGGAATAATGGATCCAATATTTTCCTCCTAATGCAACGTATCTTTTCCAAACAAGTTCACCTCACTTAGAAAAGGGACGAGGAAGAAGATTGTCGTCTAGAGGCCATAGAGTGCCTTAGTTGTTTGAGTAATTAAATCTGACTCAATTTTGGCATTGGTTTTTCATGTGACAAATACACTTCATTATTCACTAAATATTGAAGAAGAGCTAGCATTTCTTATTAGCATACCTCCATCAATTTTTAGAGTTGTTTAGTATGCATCCATTTTTCCATAGACCTTGCATACAACACAGCAATAATCTCACTATGCATGAGTCATTGGTATTGTGGATGTTTACTTCCACAGGGAACTATTCAATTACTATGCAAAGTAAACAGAAATCATTTGCACAACATAACACAATACAATGTATCACTGTAGAACACAATATAGTATTCAAAAAGATATTTCATTGATCACCATGCAATGTGTATACATATATCATAACTTGATCTTGAGACACACATGAGTACATAAATAGTGTTTGGCGGTTGGTTAAGACTACCAACTGCCAGGAACTGCTAACAACTACCCATTTGAGAAAAAATGGCATCACACAGCCAACTACAACATAATTAATTAACAACATATTATTTATTAACTACGAAAAAACTATCAACTACAATGGAGAGCTTCAAAGGAATCCATACAATCATTTTGGGTTGGAAAATTGTGCTACAAAGATTATTTTGCAGCAAATACATCAGTCACCTAGGTCTATAGCAATATCATTTCATATTGAGATTTTATATTATTTATTCCAACCACAACTAATGCATTTATGTTGCAATATTCTTCTTTGGTTTAGCGCATCTTTTGGGTAATTTTACATTTTCTGCAATTTATTTCCAATTGTTTAATGAAATGTCAATATTTAGAATGTTCGATTATTGTTTGAAAAAATACCTAGATTTGGTTGTAGAAGATTTGTTAATGCTAGTCATCCCCAATTGTAACTAACTGATCAGTTTACTACTAGTTAAGAGTAACATTTATTATTGTTTGAGATTCTAGACAATTTTCCATCACATTGGCATGTATTGGAATTGGGTGCTAGTCATTTTGGCACTGATGCATCTATTCTTGTATTTAACCAATTTAATTCAATCAGAATTTGCATATCACTATCAGTTGTATTGGCTTGATCGATTCAGGGACTTCGTTTCTATTGTAAATTGGTTAACTAGCCACTAATGTCTTTCTATTTAATTCTATTGTTCTCATTTTGGTCTTTATATGCTCTCATGTAATGTCCCCACTTTGAAATAAAATTCAATAATAAATGATAATAATAAAATTAAAATATATAAAATTAAATTAAAATATAAAATAAAATAATTAAATATAATTAAATATGATTAATTAAAAATTAATTAAGTTAACGAAAAGTCAAAAGAAATGAAAGGAAAGGTTGTGACTTCCTCAACAATGAGATATAAAAGGGAGAAGAGAACCTCATTTGAGAGGGGGAATAATTTGGAAATGAGAAGTGCAGATCTGATTATGAGAGGTTGTGTCCCTTTCAAAGGGCAGAAATAATGAAGAGTTGCACTCTATCAAAGGGAATGGTGAAAGGGTGTGTCTCTTGCCAAAGGGCATATATGATGAAGAGGTGTGACCTCTCCCTCACATTGAGAGATATAAAGGAAAGGAATCAAAAGCATCTAGTAAGAGCACCATGGATCAGATCAGATCAGAACTGTTATTAAGTTACAGGCAGTAACATCCTTGTTCTTGGTGGTATGCATGGAGATGTGTTTAATAAGTATCCTTAATATTAAATATATGAAGCCCAATAATGTTCTTATGCAGAATTAATAGTAATACTAATATGGACTGCAATATGTATGATAGTCATACTTAATTTCATATACGTATTCATAATACATAAGAAATATATATACTTATAGTCTAAATCATGTTATTACTTTCCGTATTTAAGAAGATGGGATTGAGATGTTCCAAAGAGGGGCAGTCTAAATCCAAGCAATAGGTTAAGTCCCAAGATAGGGTGGTGATCAGCGACCAATAAGCCTTGAGGGTATAGACCCAAGATAGGTAAGGGCTTGGATCTGTAAAATTTGAGGGAACCTATTGTAGTTGGTCTCTAAGCGCTTTGGTAACATATGTAAACCCTTCTCCCTTAAAACTGAAGTAGTAGTAGGGTTTGATATCTATATTAAGAACTATGAATAATGAAATTAATCAGCTAATGAGGAAAATAGACGAGCACTTGTTAATAACTTATTGAAGAAAATCTATCAATTTTAGTATATTTAAATAGATCAGGTAGGGGACATTACAAATGGTATCAAAGCCATGATCTTGCCATCCTATAGGGTAAGATTCAATCAACGAATTATTCTAGTCAATAAACAGAGGCAAATACCATGACGGATAAGCAACGAGGGTTCCATCTCGTAAAATGAATTTAAAATATATTATTATCAGCCAAATAGATATTGAATTGGTATGACTTCAGAGTAATTCAAATTAGAATAGTGGATAACTAGGCATATCCATGTGGCATTTAAACTACTTAATATCTATATATATAATAATGACAAAAAAAATAACAAATAACAAATAAGCTGGCATTTAAATTGAGAATAAATTAATCATAAATTCCATATGGATCATTAGTGAGGAAATGGGGTAGAGCAATGAGGTCAGCAAATGTTAGGCCTCTGTCAGGTACATCACCCGCTATGGCGACTGTAGGTCTGCCATTAGTGAGACCACGGGGGAGTAAACCACTCTTGGGCCTGATAAGCACTACGGGCGTCTCATTGCATCTAAATCCTTTTGATCTCACTAAGGAAGTGAATATGAAGAAGGCTAATGCATACACAAATATTTATTGAAATTACAACTCAGTATTGAATTGCATTATTAATGTGATTTTAAGATCACAAGGATTAGTCCCATAAAGAAACCATGGATTAATTATTAAGTAATGATGAATGGATAAATTGCATACCCAAACCTAGTAAGATACAAGGGAATAGGGCCATGGGATAGCAGGAACTAGGCCTCTGTCAGGTAGGCAACCCACTGTGCATGACCGAACATCTGCCACAAGTTGGGCCAAGGGGGAGTGTACCGCTCTTGGGCCTGATAAGCGCTACGGCATCCTATTGCACCTACTTCTCCTTGGTCTCACTAGGGAATGAGTGTGGAATTATCTCATTGATAACAGTATAATCTTAAACAAATTGACTAATAATAGATGTATACTTTACATTCACCACTAGTGTGGGAGAGAGATAGAGCAATGAGGTCAGCAGAAACTAGGCCTCTGTCAGGTAGGCAACCCGATGTGGATGACTGAAAGTCTACCATCAGTTGGGCCGAGAGAGAGTGTACCGCTCTTGGGCCTGATAAGCACTACGGGTGTCTCGTTGTGTCTAAATCTTTTCTCTTTCATTAATGTTGAATAGGGGGTTAAGCATAGTCCATTTAATTAATACTTGAGGCAAGTATCCAAACATTGTGTTATCTATCCTCTTTGTCGATATGGCTAATCAGACTCATTATATTTAATCCATTTGAAATTCTTAAATAATCTACCTGAGATCACAAACTAGATTGAGTGTTTATGTTTTTGCATCAAGCTGGTGTTGATTTGTGTTTCTACTCATAACAAGAAAGAAATTTCACAATGTATGTATTCACATGTATACTCCGTGTTTGCATATATGTATGCTTCGTGTTTTCTATGTGTATGCTCTGTGCCTTCTATGTGTATGCTTCGTGTTTCCCATGTATATGCTTTGTGTTGTTTAACTCATGTTGGTAGATGACTTAGTTGAGGAAATTAAAATAAACATTTGCTTGAGGACAAGCAAATTCAGGAAGGGCGGACTGTAATGTCCCCACTTTGAAATAAAATTCAATAATAAATGATAATAATAAAATTAAAATATTTAAAATTAAATTAAAATATAAAATAAAATAATTAAATATAATTAAATATGATTAATTAAAAATTAATTAAGTTAATGAAAAGTCAAAAGAAATGAAAGGAAAGGTTGTGACTCCCTCAACAATGAGATATAAAAGGGAGAAGAGAACCTCATTTGAGAGGGGGAATAATTTGGAAATGAGAAGTGCGGATCTGATTTAAATGATAAGTGCAGATCTGATTATGAGAGGTTGTGTCCCTTTCAAAGGGCAGAAATAATGAAGAGTTGCACTCTATCAAAGGGAATGGTGAAAGGGTGTGTCTCTTGCCAAAGGGCATATATGATGAAGAGGTGTGACCTCTCCCTCACATTGAGAGATATAAAGGAAAGGAATCAAAAGCATCTAGTAAGAGCACCATGGATCAGATCAGATCAGAAATGTTATTAAGTTGCAGGCAGTAACATCCTTGTTCTTGGTGGTATGCATGGGGATGTGTTTAATAAGTATCCTTAATATTAAATATATGAAGCCCAATAATGTTCTTATGCAGAATTAATAGTAATACTAATATGGACTGCAATATGTATGATAGTCATACTTAATTTCATATACGTATTCATAATACATAAGAAATATATATATTTATAGTCTAAATCATGTTATTACTTTCCGTATTTAAGAAGATAGGATTGAGATGTTCCAAAGAGGGGCAGTCTAAATCCAAGCAATAGGTTAAGTGTCAAGATAGGGTGGTGATCAGCGACCAATAAGCCTTGAGGGTATAGACCCAAGATAGGTAAGGGCTTGGATCTGTAAACTTTGAGGGAACCTATTGTAGTTGGTCTCTAAGTGCTTTGGTAACATATGTAAACCCTTCTCCCTTAAAACTGAAGTAGTAGTAGGGTTTGATATCTATATTAAGAACTATGAATAATGAAATTAATCAGCTAATGAGGAAAATAGACAAGCACTTGTTTATAACCTATTGAAGAAAATCTATCAATTTTAGTATATTTAAATAGATCAGGTAGGGGACATTACATCTCACCTCGTCCACATTGAGAACTTGTGTAGTACCGCTGCCCTAATCAATTTCTAATCTCGGTTTGACCTTGGTTAGTTATCATGTTATGATGTTATAGTCAGATATTTTGATTTTTGTGCGTACCTGTTAATGTGGTTTTCACACCAATTCGTATGCAAGTTATTAGTTCTCCTATTTCGTGTTATTAATCTCGAGCTAACACTTTCATTAAATATATATATGTATGCATGTATGACTCTTGGTTGCCGAAGATTTCAGGTACAGTACCGCATGGGTGCGAGGTTCGTCTCCACTTGGATTTGCAGGTTTGGGTGTACCTCTTTGGTCCTTAGATTTTGGATTAGGTGGTCGTAAGACCCTGTTTGACCATAGTCGTGCTCAAGTGAGCGTCGTCAGTATTCCCTTTGGGGTAGGTATGCAAGTCGTCTGTCTGTTTGACCTTCTTGGGTTGCGTGTTTGTGTGTGGTTAAATTGAGTAATTAATCCTTAATATTTAATTTGATTTAATGTGTGTTTATGCACTAGTAATTAAGGGACTAAATTAAATAGGTTCCCTTTAGGCGAGTAATTGTTAATTAGAATTGCTCAATTCAAATTGGTAGCAAGTTTGATTAAATGATTAATTTATTTTGCTTATGCTTTTGGAAAGGAGATATTTAAATTTAATTGAAATAGAATTAATTTAATCTCTTTGCCCTTTTAAAAATAGAAAGGTTGATTTTAGTTATTTAAAGAAAATCAATTTTAATTAGAAAAGCAAGTTTTATATTTATATTTGATATAGTTTTGAAAGAATGAATTTGGAGATTTTATTTTAATTAAAAATATTTTACCCTGATTAAATAATTTGAAATATAAATGATAGTTTTCTTAAAATTAAGAAAATTAGAAATTAATTGAGGAAGAGGCATTTTGATTTTTCTAAATTAGAAATAAATTGTGTAAAAGTATTTTAAATTCAAAAATAAGAATTTTGGAATGGTATTTTAAATGCAAAAAGGAGTTTTTTGGTCAAAACTTTTCCCATTTTAACCTAGGGTTGGAAAAATATTTTGAGGGAGAATAATTTTTGGAAAAAGAAATCCTGGAGAGACATTTCTAGAAAATGATCTGGAGGAATTTTGGGGAAAATATTTCTGGAAGAGAAGAATTGGTCTGGAGCTTGGAGGTTGGGCTCTGCAACAAATCTCATCCAGGATTGCTCAAAGAGGTAGGAATTTGTGTATCATTTTGGTTATTTGCTTAATCAAAGATTGGGTTTGGTATTCTCCCTGTATTTTTTGGTTAAATCTCCATTGAAAGCTCTCAGGATTATTTTTGATTGAGAAATTAGTCTAGAGTTTGGCTGAATGGTGGAATCATGTGTGAGCAATGATTTTGGTTGCCTAAAATGATTTTTTTGGTTGAAGAAATCTGGGGTTTCATTTTGATTAAAAAAAATAATAATGAATAGAACAAATATTGGGGGTTTGGCTGTTCTTTATAAATTTTAAATTGGAGATTAGTTTGTATCTTGCCAGATGGTTGGGTAAATTTGTGAGAAATCATTATTCTGCCCTTATATGGTGTTCTGGTTGAGAGATTTGCCTATCCTAAAGGTTATTTAATAAAAATGTTATTAATTTGAATACCATGAGATTACTGGAAAATGTTTTAAGTCTCTGTCTGAGAATGTGTGTGTTGTATTGGGGATTTGTTTATTTTTATTTTTGTAAGCTATTTATAAAAAAAATAAAAATATATAAAATAAAATTTAGATTAAATTTTGCGGGAGGGCATTTTTGCCTGGGGAGCTTTCACTCTACCCATGGCCTGTGACTCTACATCATGGAGACCACGGCTGTGGTTCCACATTGTGGAGACCACAGTCCATGGTTCTCCACAGCTATGGAGGACACAGCTCGTGGAAACCACGGCTGTGGGGGCCACCGAGGTGACTGTCAAAAGAAATTTAATTTTTTTATTAAATTTAAATTTTATTTTTTTTTAAATGTTTTAATATTATTAAATTTTAATTAATATATTTTATTAGTTAGATATTAATTATTAATTATTAATTAATGTATAGTTTTAAATATATGTTAATTGCGATAATTTTTATATTAATAATTATATATTAATTGTTGATTCCTAATTGGCGTATACTTTCAAATGTATAATAATTATTGTTTAGTCATTAATTTATTAATTTGGGTATATATATAGAGATATATATACTAATTAATATCTTTAGATCGTGTATTTCTTTTAATATAAGCAAGGGAAATTATAATTCATTAGGAAATGTTTATCGATTTCTTTTGATCCTTTATATGTATATTTCCATTTTTTGGAAAATATATGCTAGTTTTGGGAGATATGAGAGTGGTTTATTTATTTCGAAAAAGAATAAGAATGATGATTTATTTTGAAAATGAATATCATATGTTAGTTGATTAATCTGAATATTTGATTTTATATCATTGGGTGTTTTGCATATAGAATATTTATGTTAATGTGAATTTGGTTTAAAACTTGTGACGCAATAATTATGTTATGTTATGATGCATATGAACTTAGTGAGTTAGAAAACCAAGAATGACCTGTACCTAGATGAGGTAGATAATTGCAATCAAATCTAGATCATTTAGAAAACTTGATCGACTTTTAATGTTTAAATCAATATGGAAAAAGATTGTCTCTACTGATTATTGCCTATGCAAGTTTAAATTTTTGTATTCGCTTTTGCTTAAGTAATGGGAAGACCTTGATTTGTTTGATAGACCCTGTCGTTTGGTTGATTTGGGATACATGTTTCTGTCCTTGATCTCGAATTTGACTGTTGTCTTGTGATGGTGTTATAATTGGTCATGTTCAATATGCGGGTGTCGAACGATGATTTGTGGTTGACCATAGTTGGTTAGGTCTCTAGATAGAGTACTGTCAATTAGTGCACCTCATATGAAGTCGTGTTTGACCAAATGGTTGTTTCCTCCATTTTGAACTCTGGTTGTTTGACCTTGTGTATGTCTGGGTTTAGGAGTTCGTTGAGTATGGTCTAGTGTCGTATGGGAAAGTGGCTTTCGATTGGGGTCGCGCCCAAAGTGACTGCTGGGTAACCCATCAGAAGTGTGTCTAATAAGCGATAGCCTAATAGCATATTAGAGAGTTAGTTAATGAATCACTAAGTAAGATAATTGTGCCTCACACATGGGACGAGTGCTAACACAGACTCAACATGTTGTGAAAAGGCCTGAAATGGCAAACCATCATCCTTGTCTTCATGAAAGGATGTGTGGGTCCACATGAGGCTTGGATGGGCCGGAGGTTCGGAATAGGTTGCTAGGGTAACCTAGTGGATGGGACCGAAACCTATGAAGACCTGCCATGGTAACCATACCAGGTTGTGTGATGACACTTGTCCCCTATGTTCGCTAGTGTGTGGTTGTGTTGTCTTGATAGGAGCACTTTTGTGGAGTCGTCCTGTTGCTTATGCCCTTGTGAGAACCTGATGTCATGCTAGACCTTGGGTTGCAATGACTTAGTTTTGCGGATGCTCTAGTGGACCTTTGTATTTGCTTCTATTATGTTCAGTTGGATCCTTTCCTATTCAGGGATCATTTATATATTTATTTGATCGATGTGGTCGTTGTCTGTTGGTTATGTTCGCCTTGATGGCAGGATTGTAAATGATCTGAACCTTATGTATTCTTAACTCATTTAATGATCAGAGGAATCTTGCAGTTGAGCAGACCCGGAGATGTAGCCCTCTAGGGGTGAACTCCGATATCAATTTGGTGTTATGTGGTGCTTATGTTCTTATGTTCTTTTTTAGTTTTTTAACATGTATGGATGGCATTATGTTAGAATGTATCAAGTGGATTAGATGAAATTAATTTTAAATGCATGTGTCTAGTCATCATATTAAATGCAAAGATTGGATCACGAAAGAATGTAGATTAGAATAATGGAATATATTCAGTTATTAATAATGAAATTAAGTATGCATGGAAAGAACTCATTAGTTTATAATGAAATTAAAGTGTGTTATAAAACTAGATGCATGACTTAAGTTTTAATGAAAGTTTGAACGTAAGGGTTGGTTAAATCATAATGGATAAACTCATTAAGTTATCTTTTAACTTTAATGGATGAACGTCCACATGTTATCTATGTTTTAACTTTAATGGGTGAATTTCCTCATGTTAGCTACATCTTCAACCATAATGCATGAATGCATCCTATTATCTATAATTTTAATTTACTAAACAAATCATATCCTTGTTTTAAGTAACAACATGAAATTAAGTTAATCTGCTTAATTGGATCAAATGTCTTGAGTTGAGTTAGATGTTAGATTAAGTAATCACGTTGGGAAACTCCTTAGGTATTGTTTAGTCTTCCGCTGTGTTATCTGAGCTTTTGATAACTCATTTTATCATTATGTTATGTTCAATCTTAAAAAAAAAAAAAAAATTATTTGCACTCCATTCGTGTGTTTTAGCTTTATCCCTTTGGGGTTTCCTGGCGGGGCATTACAACTTGGTGATCAAAAAGAGTTAGGATTTGAGTGATAACAAAAAAATCTATGGATTTGAGGCTAACACCCTACAAGCGACATTGTAGGTGCTGCAAGACAAAGTGAAGAGTTGTGTACATGGTTTCTTGGGGCCTTAGGAGATCTAATGAGTTTTTTCTTGTATCTTGCAAAAGAGGTTAGTAGCATTCTAGCATGTCCATGCCATGAGAAGTCGGATGATATTATTGGAAGAACAAATTTGCTAAAGGCCAAGACACATATCTCTTATGAAGACCCAACACTTTTATCTAAGTTACATCCTTTCTAGTGTTGGGCAACCAAAAGGAAGTAACACTAGGATGATCAGACAACTCGATATGTTTTCGATGAAATTTTGTTGAAGATTCGCAGATTTTGATTGCAATAGAAAAAGAAAGCTTGGTAAGTAAAAATATAAATATCTATAATGCAAATCATGTAATCTATGGTCACATCATTGGTACCATTTGTAATGTCCCTTTTCCGCCTAGCTCAATAATATATACTATTGCCAGCCTATTTTATTCCCATAGGCGAAGGCATAGAATAATAAAGGGAATAAATTAATAATTAATTAAGGGCGGTCTTCAAATTTTTTTTTTTTTGATCGATAATGGGCTGAAGCCGATGAGGCGTACATACCTTACCCCCTTTGTGGGATTTGAACTTGTGACGACTTTTTCTAGAGCACAAGTTCTCCACCACTAGGCCAACTCAGGTTGTACAGGGCGGTCTTCAAATTTTAAGTTTATAGGATATTCCTAATTAATTATTACTAGGGAGCCATTTCATTAATAAACCAGGTGGCTAAGTTTTTTGGGTGATTTAATTATTATATGCCTAAGTCAAGACTTTAATGAAAAGGGCGACTTATTTATCTGGAGCAGCTTATTATCATCTCTTTGTATTTAATTACCCATCAATAAATTGGAGCGCCTACTATAAGATATGGTGAGAAATATCAAATATTAAAATGGTTTGCATCGCCTTGATGTGAGAAAGACTTTATAAGGGAAATCAATATTGAAGGCTCAATTATTCACGACTTCATTTTATTATTTCTCTTTCTACTCTGAGCATCAATCCTTGAAGAAAATCAACCAAGACGAAACCCCTAGAGGTTGGATGTTTTGGACGATACCCCAGGACACTTGTTGATGGATTCATTGCTGGTTGGGTGAAATCGCAGCACTCTTACTGCAGCTTCAGATACACAAGAATTCACAGACAATTTGTCATTTAGCTGGGTGATCATTTGGAAATCTCAATTGCAGCCTTGGCTAGAGATTCCAATGATTGGGAGACATTCACAGGTTGTCTTATTCATACAAACCACCAAGATAAATCTAGGAGGGCATACAGGTTGGAAATCGCTGCCTTCATTACTGTGATATGACTTGGGAATGATTGTAGAACCGCGCATGTGTTGCATGTATTGTTTGTAAATTTCTGAATAATTGCAGCATCAAATGTTATTGCAATAAGTGCCAAAATTTACCATTCCAATAGTAATATACAAGGGTTTAGAGTTCAATTCGGAAAATTCTCTTATTTTCATCTATTGCAAGTTCTTATTGTTGAATGCATGAGAATGTTCAAGATATGATATAAACACCAAGCATACATCCAAACAAAATAAAAAATTCCATCAAAATCCAGAAGGAAGGATATTTCACCATTGCCATAAAGTATCGAGATATAAGTTTTGCAAGAAAAATTGATATAGCATTTTTCAGTAATGTAGGACAATCATTTGGATGCTTTTTGACATTGGGCATGAATATTTGACTTGTGGGAGAAGCCAATGACTATGTTAATAAGAGCATGGCTGATAGAGAAATCAATTATAGTTCCAAGTGTAAACAAAGGCTTTATACTAGAAGACTTAACTATTGGTAGAAATACTTTCTTATAGTACAATTGGAGGTCAGCTCTTTGTCAAAGGAAAATATGGTAAACGTTTTTCTGTTAGGAATTCTCTTCCTGAAGCTGTTATTTAAGGGACTGGTGATCACTATGTGAGTACAGGATTGGTGTTTATCTGTAGTTGTCCTTGGAAAGGTTGCTAATAATGTTGCTATAGATATGGGTGGCAATCTGAAGGTAAACAAGGAGACAATGAAGATCCAAAGAGTAGTAGCACCAATCAGTTAACCACAACAAAAACAACTGACATGGCTCATGCAGGTAAACGTTTCCACTAACAAGAGGTGTCAATTTTCTGGAGAAATAAGTGGACAATCAAGTAGTGTGGCACTCATTTTCAGCAAGTTAGCCACATAATAATTCCCCGAGTGTTATTTGTCTCATGAAATTGTTTACTGAAGTGGTTATGTGGGCATAAAACTGTACAAAGATGAAATTATGAAAGTTTTAAGTGTTTAGATCTTTTTTTAATGGTCTAAGCATAATATTAGTCTTTGATTTAGCCAATGATTAGCATTCATTAGTGTTATTCAGTTAGACATTTGTATATGGTTAAATATTGGCACTGTTTGAGTAGTAGAAGGTTGTTTTTGTTTGTGCTTGAAGTGTTTGTCCTCCATAGTCTAAATATCTCATTGCAAGTATCGATTGCTCTCAATCTGGGGTTGTATTTGAGGAAAAACCATAGCTAACTAAATATTCACATTTAATACAAAATCCCCCATGAAGCCTTATACTATATGTATGTAAATTCTATCAATTTTAGGTTTACTTACATCTCAAGGAACTTCCCCTTATAATTTGAAGAGGTTGCTACCACATAGATTGTTCCATTTTATAATGTCTAAAAAAAATCACTAAAAATCCTGGAAAAATACACCAACATTAAAAATACTCGCATGCAACTGCAAATGCATTTTCTGCTTTGCTTTTTATCTATGCAAACTTCCTAGTGTTCCTATGACGCCTCACAACTGTAAATCAAGACTGTTTAATGTAAATTGTGATTGTTTGCAAATGATACATTCTGGTTATAGAGACTCTTTTGATGTTTCACAAGTTCATGTTGATTGTAAATATTTTTTACAAATTCTTGCAGTCTTCGATTGATTGAAACGCTACCTATTTTGCATTAAATTAATGTTTTTCAAGGAAATTTTAGGTGTTTTTTTTATTTGTCAAGTTTTTCCCAAATTTTTGTTTGGTTTTTAAATTTGAGGTTTGTTGAGTCCAAGTAGGGTCCAAGTTTATAAATTACAACAAAAAAAGTATACTGTATGCAAATGTATTACTAAAAATAATTGAATGAAAAAAAAATATTAAAGGTAAATGGTAGAATCATATGCATGACTCAAAGGATATATCCAAATTGAACAAGAAAATCCTTGCACACACCATGTCTATATATTCTAGTAGGCCTAAACTTAAACCTTTAACAAATTAATCTTATCATCCAAAACTATGATTTGCTATCACATGCCAATTTGTTAATGGTTTATTAAGAACAAAATAGGCAGGTCACATATCATCACCTATTATGGTCATAAAGAGTTCACTAAAACCAATCAAATGCCTAGCTATGATAGCAAAAAGGCTAAAAACTAACCAAGCCTTTATTATCAACGTTTAGAAAGAAATCATTTGAAACAAATATAGAACTCATTCAAAAGTGGGGATATCTGCTATGAAACTATGACCAAGAGAAAGCTCAGAGTAAAGTTGTAAACTATAGATGTAATTTTACATAGTATCCTTGTTCGTATTTACTATGTCAATGTCAGATACATCCTCTACTGAGAGGACTCAAACCCACTTATTTTCAACTCTTATTATATTTATCCTCAACTTTGTCGGATATGCAAAATACAAGCACAGATGTGTGATTAATGCAAATAGAAGGAAAATTAATGAAACTGATTTTAACTAAATATTTTTCTTTGAAAGAATGCAAACCTGATAGATCCATGAATTGAATTTCTGGTGGACTTCATGAACCAAAGGTCCACTCATGATAGTCAATGGGACCTGTGTCATGATTGCCTTTAGCAAACATTTTTTTATAACATTCTGTGCAACAGGCCTAGTTATTCTTATGAAGAACGATATTATTATTCTAGTTACATTAACAAAAGGCTATTACATTACCATTCCTAAAATAGCCGTTGGTGGGGCACCATTTGGACGAAAGATATATGCTCCAGATGCCTTCATCAACAACAATAAATTCAATACTCAAACGGCTTTTGTATAGAAAGAAATGGATATAAAATATTTCTAGTACATGTTAAAAATCACAAAATAAGCCATCTTCATTTTTTCTTTTTTTCAATTGGGATATGGAAATGATATAATTACAAACCTGGGAATCACTATCATCACCATCAGAAGAACCATACCAAAGATAGGATTGTTGAACTGGGATTTTTACCTGCCACCAGATAAATAAATTAGAAGCTATGCTATATTTCATGTTTCAAAGTGCAAATTATGAATGGAACAAAATAGAAAATTTTAAACATAAGCAAAATAATTTTGTGACTGAATATTTGGTTGTACAAAGATAAGAATGTTATCCTCTTCTTTTAAAGGCTTATGATTGTCATTTTTCATAATGATACCCAAAATAATAACTCAAGCCATTTTTTATAGGGTATGATGCTGTCAAGAAAGTGGGCAACATTTATTCGTGGTAGTATTCAAATTGATTTGTCCTATGCTACTATCCCTATGCATGGAATCAATGTCAAATGACACAAAGAATATAAAAAAATAGACAATATGGAAGATAGGTACAAAACCACCAATGATATAAATTTCTTTGATGCTAGTATTAACCGTTTCATTGGTTTTTTTATGAACATGAGAATAAGAAAGTTGATCTCATCCCTCACCCTACTAGCGACAAAAATGTGAATAATTTATGGATCATGTTTTTTGATGTTGCTTGTTCAAACTTCAAAGGATGGTGCAGGTGCAGATGTACTAGTTTCACCAAGTGGTAAATTGTAATTTTTCATTTAAGTTGACATTTCAATGCACACTAATATTGTTGAGGATGAAGCTTTATTGTTAGGGTTGAACATTTCTTACAAGCATAGGATAAGGTGCCTGAGAATTCAGGGAGATTCATAACTGATATTACAGCAAATAAAGAATATCTATGCAGCTGAAAAAAAAGATCGAAGACATACAAAAATGTTGTTGGGGATAGCGTGGAGCTATTTGATGCAATCAGCATTGAATAGGTGGTTAATTAAAAAAATTGTAGAGGTTGATGCTCTAGCATTTGCAACATCCAAATATGGTTTGGAGGCTTTTTCTCCCGCATATTGTTGCAGTGTGGATATTCTCAAAAGGCCAACTATTCCAGACAATATCTGCACTTAGCAAGTATTTGATGACAGCCAACAAATATACAATTAACTTAACTGTATGGATGAATTTGACAGTAAACTCATTGATGTAATATCCCCACTTTGAAATAGAATTTAATAATAAATGATAATAATAAAATTAAAATATAAAATGATATAATTAAATATGATTAATAAAAAATTAATTAAGTTAATGAAAAGTCAAAAGACATGAAAGGAAAAGTTGTGACTCCCTCAACAACGATATATAAAAGGGAGAAGAAAACCTCATTTGAGAGGGGGGATAATTTGGTGATGAGAAGTGCAGATTTGATTTAAATAATAAGTGCAGATCTGATTATGAAAGGTTGTGTCCCTTTCAAATGATAGAAATAATGAAGAGTTAACACTCTTTCAAAGGGTGCTAATGGTGAAAGGGTATGTCTCTTGCCAAAGGGCATACATGATGAAGAGGTGTGACCTCTCCCTCAAATTGAGAGATGTAAAGGGAAGGAATCAAAAGCATCTAATGACATCACCATTGATAAGATCAGATCAGAATTGTTATCAAGTTACAAGAAGTAACATTTGTGTTCTTTATGGTATGCCTCCCAATCTGCAGGCAACATCTACAGTGCGAACTCCAACCGCAGGCTACAATCTACGTACAAGTAAGAGGGGTTAAGAAGTCTTAAGGTATATATGTGTGTGGACGTGTGTGCCACACACACACATGTGCATTTTTATGAATACATATATCTCTAATGATTACTTATATGAATGTAGCAATAAAGATAGGAATCTATGTAGAATATGTATGTATATTTAGGATCATTAGAAAGATTAAAGAATATGTAAATGAAGACGTAAATTATGGAATGGAAAATAGTAATGAATTATAAAATGTAATATTAATGTGATTAAATGATGAAGGTTATAGGGAAGAAATTCCCTTAGCCTAATGGAGGGATTATGATAATCCCTGGAGGGCAGTATATACTGAATATCTATATGCATATATATGGCTTGGTTGACTAAGTTCATCCAACAAGAGACGGATCTGGCCGGTCCCCTCTGAGGACTTGGATGATGGGATGCATCATCCAAGGCAAGGAATTGACATAGGATCTTCCTTGGATGGCTTGGGTGTAAGAGGTTACACCCAAGACAAGAATCGAATTAACCTTCGATTTCCTGGAGGGCTTGGATCTAAGAAATTACATTCAAGATAGGAGTTGAATTCACCTTCGACTTCCTGGAGGGCTTGGAACCAAGATGGGTTCCAAGAAGGCGAGCTTCACGGCCGCCTAAGGACATACTTTCGTATGGCAATCGTATCCTTTTTATTAGATAAAAGTTGTGATTATGTTAAGTAAGTATTTTAAAGTTAGATTGCAATTTAGATTACTTCTATATATATATATATATATATATATGTGTGTGTTTGTTGTATTCTAACAATCTGTTTTGCAAGTCAATGATCTCTAACTGGTAGGGACATTACAATTGACTAGAAACCTATGATTCAAGTTGAGAATAGAAAAGAAACATTGTTCGGGAATGAGACTGTACAACTGAAAACAAACAATTTCTTGAAGCACTTGTTGCACTAAAAAAAAAGTTTGACAATGGAGATTGTTACAAGAACAAGAGCAAGCTGATTCAAGAAAATGATGTCGAAGGGGTAAACCTGTGAACAAAGGCAAATCCCACAATAATTTATATAGGGAAGAGATTGAATCTTGCAAAAAAACAAATGCTGATAGCTTTGTATGGTCTTAGGATGAGATCAAAGTTTATAGGTAAGATCTATTTCAACATACTATTCCACTCCAACCAGATGCAAAACCTTTTAGACAAAAGAAAAGACTCATCAACCCAACCCTTGCTCCACAGATGCAAAAAAAAACTAATGAAGTTGAAAGAGGGAAGTATGATCAAATATATTAGAAATTTTGAATGGGTTTCTAACCTTCTGCCAATGAGAAATAATAATGGGGAGATCAGATTCTATGTAGATTTTAGAAATTTAAATGTCAAGTCTTGTAAAGATAGCTACCTCTCCCATGCATGGATTATTTGCTATAGAAGGTGAGGTTCAGAACTGATGTCTGTAATTGATGGATTCTTATGATATAACTAGGTGGTGGTAAAGGAGTTAGAACAACTTAAAACAACATTTATGACTCCTTGAGGTACTTTTATTGATGTGAGGATGCCATTTAGGTAGAAAAATGCAGGTTCTACTTTTCAAAGGGCAATGGATGTTGCCTTTGTTAGTCTTATCAATGAGATCATGGTAGCATACCAAGATGACCTCATTGCATTTTCCCAAGAAGGGGTGATCATTGTACACACTTGAGCAAATTTTCAAGAGATTGTAGAATATGGGATTTCTTTAAATCAGGAGAAATGCATATTTGGTGTTGACGAAAGTAAATTGTTAGGACACATTATGTCAAAAAAGGGGATGAGGATAGACCTAAAGAGAGTTAAGGAAGTTGATCTTATCCCTCAACCCTATTCAATCAAGGGAGTGCAATCCTTCATTGAACATATAAATTTTCTTAGGAGATTTATTCTTAACCTTGCTGTAAAGACTGCGGCCATCTCCAAAATGCTAAAGAAAGGTTAATCAATTGTATGGAGTGATGAACTAGTTGAAGCATTCAAAGGTATGAAGCATTCAAAGGCATACAAGTATCTCTTAAGGAGGCACCTATTTTGGTAAGCTTAAATTATTCCAAACTATTCCAGTTGTTTTCTTTTGCTTCTTTTGTATACAATTGCTGCTAGAAGAACAAAAAGGGGTATGAAGAGCCCATTGCCTTTTTTAGTAAATCATTACAAGCTACTAAGTTGAAATACTCAACTATGAAGAAATATACCTAAGGCCTTGTAAAGGCCATAAAATATTCCAGAAGCTATCTTATTGGTGCAAAGGTTATTGCTTATGTTTCAAACTCAACAATGAAGAACATCTTCATTTAGCAAGATACTTTTGGTAAAATATGTAGGTGGATCAACAAGATCCAAGAGTATGACATGGAAGTGCAAGTTAATAAATTGGTTAGGGTCTCAAAGGCTAGCCAATTGATGCCGAATGCTAATTTGGAAGCAACAAAGGTGAACAAGATAGAATCCATCAATACTTCTAGCTCTTGTCCTATAAAAGATAACTCAAGGTATAAGAGTACAATCTTATTTGGACAACATGAGTTGTGCTATGGAGATGAATGAAAATCATCAGAAAACATTAAAGCTACAATCATAAAGGAATGTGTTGATGGTAAAAGCTTGCACTTTCGTTCAACGCAAAATAGAATGATGAGTGTATCCTATCCTCTCTTGAATAAGGAAATCTCTAATGCTGATCAGATTGTTCATTGGAAATAACCTCAAGGTTCCAACTGTGAGGTCTTGACTTGCTAAGGATAACTCAAGGTCAATGTGTTTTGTTGGTAAACACAAAGGGACTTATGCATTTGAAAAGCTAGCTTACATATGGTATAGCTATCGAGTGACGCTTTACTTCTTGAATTGGGGAAAATAAATAGCAAAGGGATAGGGTTTAGAGATACTAGGGGCAATGACAATCATAGTTTTAACACTCGTAGACTCGCCATGGACTTGCGAGTCCATGGGAGCCACGAGTCGACTCGCCAAGGATGGAGAGTCCTTGTGTAATGTCCCCATTTTGCGAGCATCAGAGTTTGTAAGAATTAGCCTATCATTTGACCCTCGTAGGCTAATAATTATTGATAGAGGGCCTCGTGTGGCAGTTACTTGGTGATTAGAGACATTACTCTTCAGCTGGATTCAGGTTTTGGCCTTTGCACAGGTTTTTTGACTCAGATTGGCACACTTACTATTTATAGTAAGTTACTATTTTGGGAGAGTCAGGGTTCCTATTAATAGAAAGACACCTGAGCAGAGCTTATTGGCAGTGTCGACCTTGATTGGGCCTTTGCAGCTATTTCTAGACTCAGTTCCACATACTTACTATTTATAGTAAGTCACTATTCAGGGTTTCTGTTTTTAGACAGGCATCCAATCACATGGAGAATAGGGAGAGTCGACTCCTGGCTCAGACGGCTTAGCATTCAGACAAGTACATCAAGAGATATTAAAGTTTAAGTGACTTAAGTGATTTATTTAATATTTTAATATTATTATAAAGTTCTAAAGTAACTTTATAATAATAAAGTCACTTTAATATAATAAAGTGCGTTAAGTGAATAATTTAATGTGGGAATAAATCTTTTATCCCACATTGGCCAGGAAGGTGTTTGAGCTCTCTTAAGGAAAGAATAAAAGGAAAGGCAAGAGTTCATTCTCAGCATCCAGTTGATGAATAGTATTTTGATTGATTTTTATTGTGGAGCCTAGGGCTTTCGCAATTTTCTTCTTTGATCATAGGAAACGAAAACTTCCTATTGATAGCAATTTTGAAGGAGTGAAATAACACCTGAATTATTGCAGTTGTGGGAAAGAATACTTCAGTTCTTTCATTTGTGCAAATTGGTGAAGTTTTCTACAAGGGTTTGAAGTTTATTGTTGAAGAACATTTAGAGTTGGTTGTGAATCATCCTTATTTGGCAACAAATTATTCAAGGTTTTAAGAGCAGATTGCAAGTTTGTTCTTGCTGCTACAGTGCGCATGAACAGTGCACGTGAACAGTGCGCTACAGTAGTTGGAGTTCTATAGAAGGGGATTTAGAGAGGTTGAACAGCTATATATATGTGACAAGGGATTTGCATATGAGGAGAATCAAACCAATATATCAAGGCAGCCATTGAAATACCAGGTTTTCTATCTATGGTCATTGTATTAGAAAATCATTACTTCATTGCATCATTTTCTATTATGATTATATCATGAAATATTTGGAGGTTGCATATGTTTAATGGAGATATAATTTGCATATTCCACATTCAACATTGATCAGCCATTTAGCTTTTATGCCAATTGTTTGCTTAAATGCCTAATGGCTGTAGGTGTACTTTGGGATGCATGACAAGTGTTTGTCTTAATGTCAACTAGCTGTACTAGTTAATTTCAGTCATTACATATGTGTGGAAAGGTCTAAAACAGCTAGTATATCATTTCTATAACAACTTTGCATTGTTAGAAGCTTTCCATAACTTCATTTGCAGCCTACAAACCCAAAGAAGACAAAGAAAGAATTCACTACAGCGGCTTCAAACATTGTATGCCAAATGTTTGACAATATTCCTTGGTGTTCAAATAAGCAAAAACAGGGTCAAATTAGCCAAGGGATATTACACCTTGCGAAAGACTCGTGAGTCTTTCGCAAAGACTCGCGCGAGTCTTTTGCTCGGACTCACGCAGCCCAAATTACACATTCGAGAACCATTAAAACTCATTTTTTTTAATTTTTTCAACTCATTTGGCATTGTTTATTGGTTATAGCAGGTTTGTAGGGTTTGAAGGGGGAGAGGGAAGAAGATAAAATCAGCAAAAGAGATCTAGGTAAGGATTTTTTCTCTTTCTTTTTTTTTCATTTGAATCATTTCAATGTTTTGAAAATCAAAAAAATCTTGAAAAACAAGGGGATATGCTGCCAAAGTTTTTTCTATTTCCTTTCCTAAGTTATTTCCTCATATTTTTTTCTTTTTTTTGAATGCTATTTTTCCCAAATGATTCATTGTCATTTTTTTTGTTGATTTTCCATAAAACCCTACTGATATTTTTATTTTTTCATGTTAAATCAGCAATGGCAAGTTCAACTCCAAGGGCAACCCCAAGGTCAGGAAGACAAAGAGATAAAGCATGGAAATATGGGATTCCAGGAAGCAAAAAGGGGGAGGTCACTTGCACTAAATGTACAAAATGGATGACGGGTGGAATCAATAGATTAAAATACCACCTTGCACAAATACCTGGATATGGTGTGGAGGCATGCCCCAAATCAACTCCTGAGATTATTAGAGAGATGAAGGTCATTCTTGCTGAGAATGATATGCAACAGGAAGAAAGGCAAAAAACAAAAGAAGCCATGGCAGCTGCAATGAATCCCACATTGTCCACTTTGGGTCCCATTGGTCACACTCGTGGTCGTCAGTCACTTTCATCTTTTGGTGACAATGAGGGTGAGGCTAGTGGCACTCCTGTTAGATCAGATCCTAATTTTTTTGTACCACGCAATATTCCAGGTGCACAACCTTCACTTGAAGGTACAGGATGGAATAGAGAGAAGCATGAACAAGCATGGATAGCAGCTTCAAAATTTTGGTTTTACAATAATCTATCTTTCAATGTGTATTGGGAAGATTTTTTTAATGCATTAACAGTTGCGAGTAAGGGGTTTAAGGCCCCAACAGGTCATGACTTCAGTGGGCCATTGCTAGAGAAAGCTGTAAAAAATACACAAGGTGTGGTTGATGATCAGAAAGGGTATTGGAAGAGAAAAGGATGCAGCATTTTATCTGATGGATGGACAGATGGACGGAATAGGACTCTTCAAAACTTCTTGGTGGCTTCAAATGGTGCAATGGTATTCCTAAAGTCTATTGATGCCTCAAATGAAATAAAAAATGCAAAGACTTTGTGTAATCTGTTGGATGGGGTGGTTCAGGAAGTTGGAGTTGAGAATGTTGACCAAATTATTACGGACAACGCAGCTGCATATGTATTTGCAAGTAGAATGCTTATGGAGAGTGTGATAACCCCCATGATATCGCCTGATGTAAATTATTAAATAATGTTAATATTTTAAAGAGTAAATAAATCATTAAATATTGTTAATTAAATAAGGTTAATATAAATAAACAATTAAAATGTTAATGTATGTAATATATAAAATAATAAAGAAAAATATTATTAAATATATTATTAAAATGTCAATGTATTTAATATATAAAAATAAGGAAAGTTATATTAAATTAAAAATATTAATACAAAGTGATATAACTTAAACTACGAACTATGTAATACACGGAGCCATCACAACTACCCTTCCCCCCCCCCGCACGAAGTGATGTGATGGTAGTCGCATCCTAGGCTGCGACCACCGCCACATCCCTTCGTGTGGAAGGGACCCATGGAGGGATGCAACCTTTCCCCTCCACGGGGTATAAGTGAAGAACCTCAGAGCAAGGAATAGGGGAGGCACAGGGAGGAAATAGGGAAGTCTACAAAACGGCCATGACAGACTGTGGAAGCAAGAAAGACTCGGGCCAAACAACGGACTCCCATCTGCAGATGACAACTGCAGATTGTGAACGCCAACATCAACTGCGATCTGCGGACAGGTAAGAAGGGTAAGGGTCATAAGATATAAATGTGTGTGGACGTGTGTACCACACACAAACATATATACTAGTGCATATTTATGATTACATGTATCACTAATGTTTATTTATGTGAGTATATTAATAAAGATAGGTAGCCATGTAGAATATGTATGTATATCAAGGATCGTTACAAAGGTTAAAGAATATGTAAATATGGATGTAAATTATGGAAAGGAAATTAGTAATGATTTGTAAAATGTAATATAAATGTGATTATATGATGGAGGCTATAGGGAGGAAATTCCCTTAGCCTAATGGAGGGATTATGATAATCCCTAGTAGGCAGTATATACTGAATGTCTATATGCATATAGGTGATGGCTTGGTTGACAAAGTTCATCCAAGAAGAGACGGATCTGGCCGGTACTCTCTGATGGACTTGGATTATGAGATGCATCATCCAAGGCAAAGAATTGATCATGTATGATGGTCTCCCTTGGTATGGCTTGGGTGTAAGAAATTACATCCAAGACAGGAATCGAATTAACCTTCGATTTCTTGGATGGCTTGGGTGTAAGAAATTACATCCAAGACAGGGATCGAATTAACCTTCGATTTCCTAGATGGCTTGGAACCAAGATGGGTTCCAAGAAGGCGAGCTTCGCAGCCGCCTAAGGACATGTCCCAGTACTACACTCGTATCCTTTTTAAGAATTGAGATTAGTGTTAATTTAGCAATGGAACTTTAATTGCAAATTAGATTAGTTATATATATATTTTCGTTGTGTTCTAACCATCTTTTTCGCAGGACAATGATCTCTAACTAGTAGGGACATTACAGAGAGGCATCCTACGATTACATGGAGACCTTGTGCTGCACATTACTTGGACTTGATGCTAGAGGACATTGGGAAGATTGGATGGGTGAAAAAGGTGGTTGAAGATGCAAGAAGTGTCACCAAATTCATCTACAACCATACTTGGGTGCTTGCTTTGATGAGAAAACACACAAATGGCAAGGACCTTGTGCGACTTGGAGTGACACGATTTGCTAGCCACTTCATCACTTTGCAAAGCATTCTTAGTGCCATTCCTCATCTTAAGCAAATGTTTGTGTCAGATGCTTGGTTGGGGTCTGCATACTCCAAAAGACCTGAAGCAGAGAAGATTGTGAGCATTGTTTTTGATGAAGGGTTCACCAAAAGTGGAGAGGAGTTGACTGCGGTAAGTAACAAACACAAAAGTAAACTTTATACAATCTTGTATATTTGCTGATTTTATTTTTTAGGGGTTAATTTTGTACTAATTTAAAATTTGTTTTCATTTTTTTAGGTGACAAAACCTTTGGTAAGGGTTCTTCGTATAGTGGATGGAGAGGGCATGCCAATGGGTTCCGTTTATGAGGCCATGGATAGGGCCAAAGAGGCCATTTCACATTACTATTGTGGAAATACAAGAAAATGTGAAATCCTTTGGCGCATCATTGATCGTAGGTGGGCAAACAAACTCCACCAACCGATACATGCCTTTGCCTACTTTTTGAACCCGAAATTCTACTTCTCTAATTCATTTAGGAGTTAGGACTGATGAGGAGGTCATGGCAGGTGTTACTACATGCATTGATAACATGGCACCTGATCCTGAGTTGAGAGACAAGGTTCTTAATGAGTTGGAGGTGAGATTTGACATTTGCAATTGCTCTATCTTTATTTATGAATTCAGAAATGTTCATTATTGAATTTGAGTTTGACACTTTGACTATCTATTTATGAATTTTGAAATGTTCATTGTTCAAGATCTACAAAAGTGCAGAGGGGAGATGAGGGAGACTCTTCTCATCACAACTAGCAATTGATAGGAGAGGAAAACAACAACCCGGTAAAAAATTTAGCAACTTAGTTCAATACTGCAAGAAAAAAACTACAAACTTGATTGTTACATTTTTTTCTCAATTCTAATATTTCTAAATGTTTTTTGTAGATTTATGGTGGGAGAAGTATGGTGTTGGCACGCCTAATCTTCAAAAGATAGCCGTCTGTGTTTTGTCTCAGCCATGCAGTGCTTCTGGGTGTGAACGAAATTGGAGTGTATTTGAGAGCATACACACAAAGAAGAGAAATAGATTGACACAAAAACGGCTCAATGAGAGTCTTCGTTCGGTACAACCTTCGCCTTCGAGTTAGATAGGTGGAGGGCGTTTCACATGAGGCCATTGACTTGGATGAAATTGATCCATATGGTGATTGGACCGTGAATGAACAAAATGATGGTGACGATGTCCTCCTTACCGAAGAAGAAATTGCAGAAATAGAGAGAGGAGGAGCACAAGATGCAGAAAGAGCAAGATTGGATGAAATTGAGGATGAAGATGAGGACGAAGATGAGGACGAGGATGAGGACTTTGACTTTGAAGAAGAATCATCTCACCACAACACCCACTACTACTACTTCTAGCGCAAGGCGTGAAAAACTGAGCTATATTAGGAGAAATACAAAGAGGAACATGTAGTCTTCTCTTTGGTTTGTTCATTGTTGTTTTTCACATTTGGAGTTGGACATATCATTATATGTAATTTTGTGAACATTTATAAACTTATGCTGCTATTATACATTTTCGAGTTGAAACTATGAGTATGAATGATGAAATTTCAAATATTGTGTGTTTGTAGATCATATGACATGTGTAATGTTTCAATTATGGCTCTTATATTCTCTAAATGCATTAATTTCTTAATGTTTTTTTTGTAAAACTGCAGTTTTTATTTTTGCCGAGTCCTTGCAGAGTCTTTCGCGAGTCTTTCACGAGGCCGAGTCCAAGTCCAAATTTTTGGTTTGCCGAGTCCGTGGCGAGTCCAAGTTTTAAAACTTTGATGACAATAAAGGTTGGTGTTTGTTGACGTGTCTAGAATCGCATTGCTGCAAACTCCATACGGCCAACGCAGAATAGAATAACCAGCTGAGTATCCTATCCTCTCTTGAGATAAGGAAGTCCCTAATGCTATTTTCTAAGTTTGATCAAAAGGGACAACCTCAAGGTTTCGATTGTCAGGTCTTGACTGCGGGATTTCTCAGTGGTTTGATGTGTTTATGCTGGAAACACAAGGGAGACTTACGGTAAGATAGGTGATTGATAGATGAGTTCCCTGGAATCTTTATGATCTTTCTTATCAAATGATTTCAGTTGAGTTGATACTGTTTTCAATGGGACTGCAGATTCTTTTGATAAAACAAGGAAAAAAGGAGAGAAGGATAGGGAGAGAGAGATGCATGAAATACAAATTTTAACTAAGATAGCAGATTCATTAAACAGACAAACACCTCCAAATAACTAGACTAAGCATCACCAGCTACTTAAGCACAATGTTCGCATAAATCTAGTGCAATCTTCAAAGGAAAATAGGATTTTCATGTTATCGACTACAACATTAGAACTTTTACATTCATAGTGAGTATTCAATAACCGAACTAAGCATGAAAGGTTCAGATTAACCATGCAGAGAGAAAGGCAATCAGCCATTCCCCAATGGTGTGAACTACAAGGATTCTATCAGATGTTTGCTTGAAAATGCTATATAAAGGAAATAAACATAACTGAAAAATTTCTAAATTAGTGAAGGAGACCATGCACTCACAAGGAAATTTGGAAACAGTCTTAACTTTGCATTAAATCCTTGTAAATTTCGCCAGAGCTTTTGCAACAATTCAAGAACTTCTTACAAAACAAGGGAAACCAGTCCCCTTCAAATAAGCTCCAAAATTGGATGAATGGCCCAGATCTAATCTAAACAAGTGGCCTAGATTCATCCATAAAACATGGCTGCCCATACCCATAAATGGGAGGCAAATATCAACAACCACCCCAAAATGAGTAATAACTACCCCAAAAGGATAATTAAAACTCATCCAAAATTATCCAAAAAGGTGCATTCATAAAGTTTTACATTTTAGTTGACTTGAAAGTCAAATATGACCCTTTTGGCCAAAAGTGCACTTTTCAAAATTTAAAAAAGGAAAAAAGTGCATTTTTAGGAAAGCACTTTTTCTTTTCCAGTTTCAAATCCTTTTATCAAAATTTGACTTTCTTCATGCAAATATTCACGCTAGAGATCTCGAACTGCTGCACACTCCTCACGAACATACTCCTAGAATTTGATACATAATTGGAAAAGCAAACTAAATGGAGGCATAGGAGGATGGCAAATTTTATATTGCATGACTTCGAGGTATTGGTCTACCTTCTTCAGACCATCTTGCCAACTGGAACGATTACGCTCAAAGCACAACATGTCCAAGTGGAATTGATTGGCAAAGCCTAGGTCCTTAGTGGAATAAGTGATCTTATTTGTTCCCAATCTTTCCTCCTAGTCTGGCGGTATCACTTCATCGGATTGGTCATTTACCCATCCCGAAACCATTGATCGAAGGATTATCTTGCCAAGTTCCTGCATGGTTTTCAGAATTACCTCGCATGCATTGTGTTCTCTATCGATGATTTCCTTCGCATCATTCTTCATGTTGATAGTCCAGTACCATTCCTTAAGAGTGCTGATGTTATGAGGATCTAGGATGGTGGGTAATGTAGGAATCTGTGCATGGGTCCAAAAAAGAGCGTTCATGAGGAGAAGAGTAGTGGCAGCCACTTCCTAAATGTGGAGGGATTCCCTCTTTACCTCTAATAACTTAACCAAAGTGGTTTCTCGGGGGCGAGCCATTTCCTTCACTTCCTCAAGGATTCATTATCCCCTTCTTCTGATGCCTTGTATCCATTTCTTGATGGCCCTTGCGGTGTCCCGTACTCCTTCAAATTCTGTTGTGGTCCTCTGTGCCAATGCTGTCGGGGGAATGTGGGATTAGGAGGCATTGTGTAATAGTCTCAGGAGTTGATCGATGTACCCTTCAGCCTGCTTAGCACGAGCCCGATACATATCCTTCTCAGCCGTTATCTCATCAAGTTGCCTGAGTATGTTCTGCACTGAATCCTTGAATTCCTCCTTTTCCTGTGCCTTAGTGGCTCGTCCAATGGGGACAGTCCTGATGCTATAATCTGCCAGTGTGATCTGATCTGTTGGCTTATCTGCAGGCGGGGTGGCAATGTGGAGAGTACGGTTCCTTTGCTCATCTTTAGTCATTCTGGAATATGCCTTGGGCTTTTTCTTCCCCTTAGCTTTAGCTTGGTCTATGCGTGAGAATGTCCTCGAGGTCGATAGGTGGTTTGGTGGCGGCCTTGCGGTGGGCTCTAGCAATTAACCATTCTTGAGGCACTGTTTGGGCTGATGATATGGTTAAGTTTGCATTCTGTTCTTTGAGGTTTTCAGCCGACTCATCACAGATTTGCAGTTGTTCTGTTACCGGAGGGGTGGGGGAGGTGCCAAGTTCCTTACTTGCAACTGAACTTTCTCCCATTTCACAGAACAGTTGTCTGGCACCTTCGTGTGATGGTTGCTCTTCAATCCTTTCGAGCTCGCGGGTCTCCTCTGCCCTTTGCTCTCCTTCAACAGTAGAGTCATCTTTGGTTGTATTATGGAGCAGCAACTCATGGCAACTCTGTTGCATGGGTTCATGCACTTCGATCCCTTGAATGGATGGAATCTCTCCTTCCTCTATTTGGTTACCCGGTTGGGTTGATTCAATGGCTCTTAGCTCAACTTCTAGCATGTCGGGCGCGGGAGGATCATCGGCTTCAAATGCATCAATATCACTCTGGGAAGGCGGAGTAGGTATATAATCTAATTCTACTAGATCTCGGACGAACTGGGGTCTTTTGACGATGAAGTGACCTCTGGTCTCCTTATAGGAATCTTCTCCCTTGTTGTTCTCTTGGACATCTGAGTCCCTCTGCAAGCCTTAGCCTTCTTTCTCTTCTCAGGTTTCTCGATTTCTTCTATGGGTGCACTAGATGTTCCCTCATCTTCGGAGGACTGAGAATCAAGGCTACCCATTAGGTGGTAGGTGAACTGGACTCCTTCTTGAATTAGCCTCTCAATCTGCTGATGTAACCATTGGTCTGTATATCTTGCTGGGGCTGCCATGACTGCCTCAAAATCAATGATCGGGTCCTGGGACCAATCAACGCCTGGCAAAAAATGCCTCACTGCCTCAAATTCCCGAACTTGGAGGTAATTCCCTGAATCTGTGAGTGATCTGGGACCCGGCGATATTCAAAGAGCCGCATTTGCTGCACACTCAGCCTAGAATATTCACATCTCCAAACTTCGTAGTCATCAGAACAATATTTCCAATAGTCCTCAACTAATTCCTTTGCTTTGTACCGCCTGCCATAGGCTCTCTTTGCCAGATTATCATGATCGAAATATTTTCTCGGAAAATGCTCTTGTAGGCCATAAGAGGCCAGCTCTGTGAGGGATTCCTCGGCTAGGGTGGGGGTCTTCAGATGGGCATCCTGGTTGCCTATAATCATGGGGAATGCGAATCTAGCCTGCTTGCTTTCTCTGAGTAAGATGCCCACCGGACGTGACTGCCTTGCGACCTCCATAAGAACTACTTTGTCGGTTGGGTACCGTGGAAGTCGGAGAGGGGCACCATCAAAGCCCACTATTCGGATATAGGAGAACCTTGGGAACTGGATGAACCAGGCCCCGTATCTCTGTACTAGAATAGTAGCTTGCTCTGAGATCCTTATGTGTAATCCTCCCTGCATTAGCCTAACCAGGCGCATTATGAAGGTGTCATTGACGCGCTCATATTGGCCAACTGCATAAGCTGGGCTGCTCTTTTCCCTCTGAGCTATATCTTGGTAGTGCAGCTGCGGGTAACAATCATAGACCTTTACCTGACCAAGCCCATTCCCAATTTCACCTTTCATTATCAAACTTGGCAGCGGCTGGTTCTTGGCGAACATGTAGACCAAATAAGAGGTCATAGTGAAGTATTTCTTTGTTTCAAGCTCTATCAGCTGAGTGTGGATGTTGTCGCTTATGATCTGGGCCCAGTCAAACTTAGACTTCCTAGCGAAAACTTGCTTTGTGAAATAAAACATCCACTCTTCAAAGTAGTTGGATTTAGGAAGTCCCATAACTCGGCTGAGTAATGTGACCATATCCCCATGCTCATTATGAAAATCACTTCTTGGGGTCTTTTTCCCAATTTTGGCACTCGGAAGCCTTCTCTCCTTGTACCACTCTTTGTTGATCAATGTTCTACATCTGGCCGGATTCATATCATATGCCCCCTGTGCTTTATCTATAGTCGTGGCTGTGGGATTGTTTGGGAAGGGAATGTCGAATGCATCGCCAATGGCCTCGGGAGTGAAGTTGGCGAGAGTCATATTCTCGAGGAGCACTAATCTGGACCCTGGCTGATAATGTTGGGCAGCCTCTACTACTAACTCATAGCTCTGTACTGCTGGAGGAAATCCTGCCCCTTGGGCGATGCCACTTTCCACCATCTGTCTAGGCTTGCCATATGCGTTAGGAGAGAAAACCCGATTCTTGAAGTCCTGGATGTCAATAAGGCCTAGGTCAGTATCACCGATATTGTCCCAGACACTCTGAACTTTTGACTCCCTTAATCCTCCTCTTTGATACTAATACTTCATCCTTTCAACTTTGCGTGGGATATCCGATTTGGATGCTCGCGATGTCTCGGCTGTAGCAGGCGTCTTTGATGATTCTACCGCCGACTTAGGCATTTATCCTGCACAGTCGGATGCGAATTACGAGGCGATACAAAAGAAGTAAGGTGGGTTAGATAGAAAATACTCCAGCATTCAAGGATTAATTCAAAATTTAGATTGGACATGGAGCGACATTTCTAGCTGAAAGCTTGATTGATTTAAACCAAAGTATTCATGAAGCTTTTGATCGCAAATTTATACTTAACACTTTCTGGATTGATTTTCAATAGGGACAAAGCTCGAAAAATTCTCCTAAGTTTGAAAATGCAATTTCTGGTTAAATCTTAGGAGCAAATTCTAATTTTGACTACTTTGCACAACATTTTACAACCGGAAAAACATGCGAATTTCGAAAATTTAAGCATTTTAATCAAATTTCACACAGACATCTATTTGATTTATAAGCATTTTAAATGATCAAGAGAGACAAAGCATACTTACCTGATGAGAATGGATGACGAGAAATTGCCCGACTTGCTGTGCAAAGACGAATGGATAGCTTTGCAAAGTTTGGAATTTCAATGGTTATCCTTTAATTCAAATTTTTGCGGTTTGGATTGGAAAAGAATTTGTCATTTTTAAGCAGTTTTTACCTTGGGCAATTGGTAATCTAAACTTGAATATTTGGAATGGTCTGCGTCAGTGTCTTACCTCAAATGTAATTTGTACTCTCTGGCTTCCCTTTCCAAATCGAACGTGATCCACCCATACGCGAAATTCGACAGTATGGAGGGGTTTTAAAAAACTTCAAATTCTTCACACTTCGTTCCCAAATTGCGAACTTCGGAGCTATGGCGTTGCAATCTTCGGAGGAATGGAGGGGTTTTACAAATTCGAATTCCTTATGCTTGGCGTATGCGCTATGGCTTTGGGCTCTATAGCGAATTTCAGACCTTGGAGAGGTTTTGCAAATTTAAATCTTGCTTCTTCGCGTCCTTCCCTCTAGCTTGCGAAATTCGGAGCTATGGAGGTTTTGTGAACTTCAATTGTGTGTTCTAAACCCTAAGTACGAACTTTGGAGCTATGCCTTTTTGGATTTTTAACGTTTTTGCCATTTTAGATAAACTTCGGACCATTTAACACCCTTTGCGAGTTACGCGAACTTTGGACCCTAAGGCACCTTTCGCAAGTTTAAAGATTTTCGAAGTTTTAGCGTTTTTGGCTAATTGGATTCGGACCATTGGGCATATTTTGCAATTTGAAAAAACTTCGGACCTTAAGCCCATTTTTGCAAATTCGGAGTGTTAAACGTTTTTGGCGAATTTCAGGGTTTTCAATGCTTTTTGCAATTTTAAGACAAATTCGGACCTTTAGACGTTTTTTGCAACTTATCCAAAATTTTGAACCTTTTGGCATGTTTTGCAACTTTTCAAATTTTCGAATTTCGGACCACTGGGGGTCTTTTGCAAATTTAAAGGTATTTTCGGACCTTTTGCCAGTTTTGGGAATTTTTGAATTTTTGAGAATTTTACCCCAAGGTCCGAAATTCGGCCCCCTGGACGGTTTTGGCAACTTTCTAACCTTTTGAAATTTTAAAAATTTGGCCTCTGGGTCCGAAATTCGGCCCATAAGGCAATTTTGGCAACTTAAGTGAAATTTCGGACCTTGGACCAATTTTCGCCAGTTTTAACAAATTTTGAAATTTCTCTCAGTTTGGCTTGAAAGTCCGAAATTCGCCCTTAAAGCAATTTTGGCGATTTTAACTTTCTCCTTGAGAAGCGCGAGCTTGGGCACTTGGGCAAGTTTTGTCAACCTTGGCATTTTGGCTAGGAAATTCGCTCCTTCACTAGCACGCGAAAATCATCCTTCGTTCAAATCCCATAAACATCGCAAAGACAAACCTTATGCAATCTATCTCATCGCTCTTGTGCGAAAAACAGCAACTTTGGGTCCTCGTGCGACCTTCAGATGCACTGCTCTTTGCTTGGCGGGCTTTGCCAATTTCTATCACCTTATGCCTATCCAAGGCGATTTCACAATTTTGAACAAACTCTTGGCATCGTGCCCGAGGGCTAGACTAGCCTAATGGAATTATCGGCTCTTTCCTTTGACATCATCACTTCAAGGACCGGTCGCAGACTCGCTCGAAAGGATGCGAGATGCTCTTCGCGAAACTCAACAGGGTAAAGACGAAAGGCTCAAAAAAGGGAAGGAGGACCCTGTCGGCGACAGGGAGCGTGTGCAATGCACAACAGTGTTGTAGGTAGACAAATTTCAAATAAACTAGTTCTTGCTCAGCAAGAGATATACTCACAACTCCATAGGAATAGTGCAAGCTCCACTAACCATGCACAGGGGCTTACAATCAGTAAGCCTCCAATGGTATGAACCTAAAATCAAACCAAATATCCTCACACTTCACCATTAAGGTCACTGAACTTCAACTAACTTGATGAAAAGAAACCATGCATACAGATTATGGCAAATGGAAAAACACCACAATGCAATGCTTTATTCATTTGTTCTAACTGCCAAGGATGCAAATATTGGCAAAAAATCGGCCAAATCGTGATTTATCGCGAGGCAAATGGCCGGCCGATTTAATCAAAGAAAAAATCGCAGCCGATTTTTTCCAAAAAATCACAGATTTTCGGCCAAAAAAATCAAACTTTTTTCTGATAAAATCACGATTCAAAAACAAAAAATTGTGCCTTAAAAACTATCCCAAAACCCTAAAAGTAAAAACAAAAATAACATAAAGTGGGCAGAGGAAAAAAAATGGCAATTATTATTGTGTGACTGTTCCCACGGCCGACACCCTACGACCGACGCCTGACGTGCAATTTTCCGTGCTTTTTTGTCGACACCCTACGCTCAACGCTTGACTGTGCTCCCTCGCCCAATGCCATTCACCATTGTTCTCAGGTTTTTTAAAACCTGCAATTTTTTTTTGGCATATATGTAAAATTGTAAATAATAAAACATTTTTAAATTAAAACTTTAAGAGACATATATGTTATTTAAGTTTATACTGTTATTTTCATATATAGGCTTAAATAAGATATATACTGTTAAATTTATTACTAAAACTTAAATAAGATATATACTATTAAATTAATTACTAAATTGAAATATATACTGCTATATATAAACTTTAATAACAATATATATATAACAGTATCTATTTCAATTTAATAACAATAATATATAACTGTATATATTTCAATTTAATAACAATAATATATAATGGAAACTAGTAATATGTTATTGTGTTCTATAAATTTAGTGTATATGTGTTTTTTTTTGGAATATTTTAAGAAATTATATATTTTCAAATGTTCAATAATTTTACCGATTCTCGATTTTTTTTTAAATTTCGGCCAAAAGATTTATTGCCAATTAAGATTTTTACATCTTTGCTAACTACTATTACAACAATGTAGTCAGTATAAAATGCCTATTGTTATGTTTGATAATATTTGTTATTGGCCAATGTATTGATTGTTTGTATTAAGTGGGTTTTAACTCTTTGGTAGCTAATGTGTTGGTTGGTTGATGGTAGTGTTCCTCTTGGCAACCATCGGATTCTCTAAATATGTTGAGTACCGCCAAGGAAGGTAGTATGGTATAGTCGGATTAATTGTAATCCTTGGCCGACCATCTCTAGTCTTATTTTCTATAGTTGTTTCATGTGCAAATAAAGACATTTTACCGTTGTGTCTGGTATGCATTGTCATCTATATTATTATTTCTTGTATTTAATTTATCAAATATAGCAATAAACAAACAATTTTTATCCAACAATCCTACTCTATTCTACTTCTAACTATTGCTACTTCTAAAATTCTAACTGTGTAACTCTAAAATTCTAACTTTTCTAACCCTTTTACAATGAGAGAGGCCTTTTATAGATTTTACATTTTGAATAAATGGGCAGGGTTCCATCCATCCAATGCCTCTGATCTGCCTTCTAGAGATCTTGATAGCTTTTTGGTTAATGATCTCAACAACCATCAACCACCTTCTTAGCTACTTTCAACTATTTTCAATTAATCCTACTAGAAGACAAAAATTGGTGACATCCAAAAAATCACTAAACTCTCAATCAAATATATTTATCAAGAAATGAGAGAGTACATTGATATATTTACCAAAATGGTGAGAACCAAAAAATCACTGAACTCTCAATCAAATATATTTATCAGGAAATGAGAGAGTACATTGATATATTTTCTTGTGCATGACTTCTCCCTATCCCTGAGGCTGAAATATTGCTTCATTTTATACATGAAAATAAACTAAATTAAGCTTTCAATGGATCCAATTAGGATCCTATTATTTAGAAAATAGTTTCAACCTCCTATATTATTGTTAAAACAAATTTTATCCGAAGGTTTTACAACCTCCCATTTTTCAATCAAGACAAAAGAATAATAATAGTAAGATGCACCTGCATCAGACTCCCAAGGAATAAAAGCTTGTTCATGGACTCCTGTCCATGAGGTTTTCAATACTGACACCATACTTGAATATATCAGAAACTATCATCCATGTGGAATCTTCAAGTGGGTGCCCCTTCCATTTGACTAAGTAGTGCAAATGTTCTTTACCTCTTGTTTTCATGACAACTTTTGTGTCCAAGATTAACTCAAGTTGCTTTGGTGTTGCTTTCGGCAACTGTGGTTCCCATTCAATGATTTGTTCTTTGCATATTGCAAGGACTTGGACTATTTGCTCCCCACCCCTTATAAAGGTATAAATCTGCAACATTGAAGATAGGAGAAATCCCAATGCCCTTTGGAAGTTCTATCTCATACGCATTGCTAGAGAACTTTCATAGAACCCTACAAGGGCCAATTTTCTTTGCTTTCAAATTGTTGTATTCTCCTCTTGGGAACCTTTCTTTTTTGAGATGACCTAGGACTAGATCTCCAACGTCAAAATTGATGTCTTTCCTATTCATATCAGCTTTCTTCTTGTACTTGATGGTACTTCCCTCAAGTTTCCTTTTCACTTGTTCATGCAAATCTTGCATTGCAATGGCAAAATCTTCAACATCAACACTTCTTGTCTCCATCTTACCCAGATTTCTTAGCTCATACAATCCTCTAGGATGCATACCATACAAAATTTGAAAGGGACTCATACATGTACTTCTGTTAGGAGAATCATTATATGCAAACTTAGCTTGTGAAAGCACCAAATCCCCACTGTTTGGGATGCATACTTGCTAAGCTTCGCAAGATGTTTCCAAGGCTTCTATTCACCACTTTTGATTGACCATCAATCTGAGGATGGTAAGCTGACCTAAAACTCAAAATAGTACCCAATTTCTTCCATAGAGTCCTCCAAAAGTGTCTTACAAATTTAGTGTCTCGATCAGAGACAATACTCCTAGAAAGTCCATGTAGTCTAACTATCTCCATGAAGAACAAATTGGCAATGTTTGTAGCATCACTTGTTTTTGTACATGGAATCAAATGAGCCTTTTTAGAAAATCTGTCAACCACCACAAATACTGAATCGTGCCCCTTTTGAGTTCTTGGTAGACCGAGTACAAAGACCATACTGATTGAATCCCATGGCCTGTTTGGGATTGGGAGTGGTTGATACAAACCTGCATTTTGGCTACTTTGGCATGTTGGCATACTTTACACCTTTCCACAAACTTCTTAACATCATTTCCCATACCTGGCCAATAATAGTGTGAACTCAATTGAGCTAGTGTCTTGTTTTGTCCAAAATGCCCTGCTAAGCTACCATTGTGCTTCTCCTTCAACAGGTTCTCTCTCATGGAACTCCTTGGGATACAAAGTTGGCTACCTTTGAATAGTAGGCCCTCCTGTATGATGTACACTATCTAAGGACTTTGATCCCTACTCGAGATTTAAACCAGCCCTATATGCCTCTTTGAAGTCCCTATTTTCCTTGTACATTTCCTTTAGGTCATCAAATCCCAATATACTCACTTGAGATTCCTACAAGATCAAACTCCTTCTGCTCAAAGCATCTGCAACTTTATTAGATTGACCACTCTTGTGCTTAATGACAAAAGTAAAAATTTGCAAAAACTCAACCCATTTGACATGTCTTTGGCTCAACTTAGATTGACTACTGATGAATTGCAAAGCATGATTATCAGTGAACAAAACAAACTCCTTGCGCATGAGATAATGCCTCCATTTCTTCAAATCCTACACGATGGCATAGAACTCCTAATCATATACGGAATATCTCTTCTTTGCATCATTAAGCTTTTCGCTGAAGTAAACAATAGGCTTTCCATCTTGACTCACGACAAAACCTATAGTGGTCCCACTGGCATCACATTCAACTTGAAAAAGCTTAAAAAAATCAAGTAAGGACAAGATAGGTTCTTCTGTAATTTTCTTCTTAAGTATCTGGAAACTCTTATCAGCAGCTTCAGTCCAATGAAATGTCCTTTTCTCTCCCTTAATTGTATCCACTATTGGAGCACAAGTCCCACTAAAATTCCTTATGAATATCCTATAAAAACTAGCCAATCCATGAAAACTTCTTATCTCAAAGATACTCTTAGGGGTAGGCCATTCAATGATTGCCTTTATCTTCTCCTTATCCATCTTTAGTCCTTCTTGGGAGATGACAAATTCGAGGTAAACCACTTCTATCTTCAAGAAAGTACACTTCTTGATTGATTAGCAGCTTCTCTTTATGCAACTTGTCTAATACCATTCTTAAATGCCTAAGATGTTCTTCCTTTGATTTACTATTTACCAGAATGTCATCCAAGTAGACTATGACAAACTTAAATGTGAAATCTTTAAGCACCTCATTCATAAGCCGCATGAAAGTTCTTGGAGCATTAGTTAAGCCAAATGGCATAACTATCCATTCGTAGAGTCTATAATTTGTTTTGAAGGTTGTCTTCCACTTATCACTTTCTCTAATTCTAATCTGATGGTAGCCACTTTTCAGGTCTATTTTAGAAAATTATTTAGCCTCATTTAAACAATCCAACAAATCATCAATTCTTGGCAAAGGGAACCTATACCTGATAGTGATTTTGTTGATTTCTCTGGAATTTGTGCACATCCTCTAGCTTCCATCCTTCTTAGGACTCAAAACGGTCGGATCAACACAAGGATTTAAACTTTCTCTTATCAACCCTTCATCCAACAATTCTTGTACCTGCTGCTTGATTTCTTCATTCTCCTTCGGTGTCATTCAGTAGGCTCCTGGAATCAAGTCTATGTGATGACTGATACTCCTTAATGGAGGTAAAGCATTAGGAATATCATACACTACTATGTCCACATAATATTTCAACATATCTTGAATTTCTTTTGGCAAATCAATTAGCTTTGTGCTAGTGACTACACTTTTGAGCTTTCCTATCAAAGCAAAGTTTACCTCTTCCTTCTTAATTTGATGTAAAAATTCCTTTCCTCCCATCAACATCACTTTGGAGCTAGGATCAACAACAACTTGTTCTTCCATCAGGGGTGTAAGAATGTGTTTCTTCCCATTTTACTCAAAAGTGTAAGTATTGTGCCTTATTTGCTAGTACAACTAGTAAATTGAATATAGAAAATAACAATGTACATGACAATACATACCAGACATTGAAGTAAAATATATCTTTATTCGCACATGCAAAAAATACAGAGATGGTCGACCAAGGATTACAACAGATCCGACAATACTGTCCCCCTTCCTTGGCAGTACACGACATATTTAAAGGACCCGACGATTGCCAAGAGGTACACAACCGTTAACCAACTGACACATAACTACTGGAGACTGACAACCCACTCAATACAATTAATTAATACATTATCGGATAACAAATATTATAAAACATAACAACAGGCAATTTATGCCGACAACATCATCCCCCCCAAAAGAAAAATCGTCTTCCAAACGACAAGCAAACATCAAGTGATATTCAGGAAGACCAACGACAGACAGCGACTTTGACTAGACAACCCCAACTTGTAGCGTACCTGCCAAATCAAAGGGGGGTTTAAGGGCAATGCCCCCAACGGGGTCAAGCGGCAGCATCCCCAACGGAGTCAAGGGGCAAAGCCCCTTGCGGGGTTGAGGACCAGCGCCCCTCACAGGGTCCCAGGCCAACAACAAATTACTACCTTCAAACCCACACGGAACTCCATGGCATGCATCAATTTTCTTCTTTTAATAAGACGTCAGGAACGAAGCCAATGAAGTTAGTATGTGTTGGTGGGCATGTGGGTGGACCATAGTCATGTATACCTCTGACTTACGGCGAGTAACCTTCTAGATACGTCGCTATGCGGGATGTGGCTTGCGCGTGCTTTTTCCGCGAGGTGCACTACCATGCGGGATACGTCCATTGTGTGTTTTCTCCACTTGGGGTATTGCCATGCCACGTGACGACGTGATGCGGGGTGATGTCGAGGTGCACACCGCCATGCCATGTGGATAGTGTGACTACGTCGCACCACATGATGAGCTACTGCAATAGCTAGTCAGTTGTTCCTTCCTTCCTCGTTGGTGGCTAGATGCTAGTCACACAGTGCTGTTATGTGCAGTTGTGATATTCTTTATGTTTCTTTGGGGATCAGCAATTTATTTTACCTTGACTTTGAAGGTTTGGCCACGATCTTGTGATCTTTTGCACTTTGATTTGGTGTTGAAATTCCGGATTATTTTCTTACCTTATTGTTGGAATTGATTTATTATCTTTATTCATCTGTACTTTGGTGGCTAAACTGGTTTATCATTATTGTTTTCGGATGCTGGTCTTGTGTCGAAATGTGAAATTCCTCTCCAAGGACGTATGATACGGAATTGGTAGAGTGTGTGCGAGGAAGTTGATTTAGGGAACCGTGAGGATAGGGGGTATGTGAGGCTGTGACGCAGCTAGTACCCACTACCTACCTATGTGTGGTGACTATCTCTTGTAGGCTAAACACCTTACACAACAAGGGATATTCACAAAGGTCTTGTATGGAAGGTAGCACCGCTATGGTGTGCCTAACACCATCAAGCCTTTGAGTGAGATATTGGGTTTTTATGATCATATTGTTGTTCTGAGATCAGGCATAGAGATGCTGATCGTGCATGTTATCCTTGACCGAGCATTAGACATGCTCACATGTGGCCTTTTCTGTTATGCATTCCAGTTATGTGGATGGTTATTATTTGTATCATGGAGTAAATTGTGTTAACTTGTCACTATGTTATGGGACATAGTCTTTGGAAAGGTTTTCTTATGCCTGGCAAGTGTAAACAATTGAGTTATTTTGTTGCTCTTATTTCATGAAAGCCAATTTGGCTGTAGAAATTGATATTTTGAGCTAGTTCTATGTTATAAAATTTTATGATAAAGATGGATTGGTAAAGGAAAATTGATCATGATGGCATGTCTTCTTGTCATTTTTGGGTCGATGATTGTGGTAATTGTTTTTTTACCTCTTTGTAATGCTTTAATTTGGTGTTATGAAAGGAAGAAAATTCTTGTTTGTCTGCTATGGTTGTGGCTAATTCCTAGAATATTTTAAGGAATGTATGGTTTAGATGTATCTTGCCAATGGATAATGGCGTTTGTAAAGAATTTTGCAATAATATTTCATTTATTTATGGAAAGATTTCTATGTGCAATTTGACCTTGTTGAATGAGTTTCAGGGCTGATGCGTACGACATGTTCTCCATCTAGCCTTACGACTTCCAGGAGTAAGTCGGAACCTAGGGGGGGAGAATGTAGTACCCCTACCGTAATCGATCTCTAACCTTGGTTTAATCTTGATTAGTTAATCGTAATATGATGTTACAATCAGATGTTTGATTTAACGCATAGCTATTGATGTGGTTCTCACACTAGTTGTATGCAGATTTTCAGTGTTCCTATCCCGTGATGTTAGTATCGGACTAATGATTTCATTAAATTGTATATATGTATGCATGTATGATCTTTGGTTGCAGAAAATTTCAGGTACCACGCCGCATGAGTGCGAGGTTCGTCTTCACCTGGATTGCAGGTTTGAGTGTATCTTTTTAATCATTAGAGTTGGATTAGGTGGTCGTAAGACCCTAGTTGACCTTTGTCGTGCTCAAGTGAGCATCGCCAGTCGTCGTCGGTAATCCCTGTTTGTTTGGGTTTGCGAGTCGTCTGTTTGGTTGACCTTCTCGGTTTGCGTGCTTGGTGTGCATGGTTAAATTGATTAATTAGTCCTTAGTAATTATTTTGATTATTTATGCGTTTGTGCATTGATGAGTAATGGATTAGATTAATCTGGTTTCCGTTATGTGATTTTCGTTGATATTGGGTTGCTCGTTTTAAATTGGGAGTGAATTCGATTAAATGACTGTTTTCGAATATTTAATGCATTTTATATATGCTGATGAAATGAAGTTTTATATTTTATCGCAATAGACGTAATTGCATTCTGTTGGATTATTAAATTTGAAAGATTAAATTTCAGTTAATTGAGAAAATCGTTTTTGGATTTAGAAAGCAAGTTAATTTGTTGTTTTTATTAGTAAAGGAATTATTTGGTGAATTATTTGCAAAATAAAAGTTTTTATTCCAAAAATGGAATTTTTGGGTCAACTCTTCCATATAACCCAAATTTGGGGAAGATTGAGGGGGATGGACAATTTTGGAGAAGATTTTTGGGGAAAGGAATGTTGCTAGATCTGACAGGTGGGCTCTCCCTCGGCCATACCAGGATTGCGAATTAAGGTAGGATTCTGAATTAGTTATTGAAAATCAATTTGATTGTTCATTATGAATTTGGCTGGAAATTTTAATGGAGATGGGTATTTTCCTCATTGCTGTTCTTGATGAATTTTGGTGTAAATCTCCCTTGGGTGTTTGTAAAGAATGAAAAAAAAACCCTTCAAGAAAATGTGATATCGATCTCAGTTGTTTAAACCGGTTTGATATTGAATCGAAAACTTCAGCAATCCCTTTTGGGCGTTTTTGTTTTGGAAGTTCGAACTGTGTTTTTATTTTATCATAGCGCAATGTTTCAAAAAAAAATATAAGGAAAATATGTTAGTTCGAACTGTGTTTTATTTTTTTAGCGCTGTGTAAATATGTTTTGAACCGAGCTGTGCGGGCGTTTTTTATCCGTCGGATGGGGTTTGGAGGCGGGGAGCGGAGCTCCACCCGCTCCTCCCCCCTTCCCCCGCGTGTCCCCCCTTCTTCTCCCGCTCGTGCCTTTGTTCCCCCCCCCGCCTTTCGCTGGTGTTAGGGCCTCCGGCCGCGGCACACTGCGGTGGCCGCAGGGCGCCGCGGGCCTGCAAGCACCGCAGCGGCGCCGCCGCTTGGGCAATACCCTGCGGTTAGGGTTAGGGCATAGCCCGCCCTTGCCGCTAAGTGTTAAAATGCATTTTTCGTTTTAAACGTGGTTTTTAAAACGTAGCTTGTTTTAAACGTCGTTTTAAATGCGTTTTTTTTTGTTAAATGAAACATCGTTTTTACAAATGGTTTTTTTTTTTTTAAATGTTTTCTTTTATCGTTAAAAAAAAAAAAAAGAAAAACATATGATAATTTATATCATTTTAATGAAAGATATTTTAATGTTAAGTATAATCGGAATTGTAAGTACGATTAAGGTATTATTGCTTAAAAGCATAATAGGGAATAATCTGTTATTGGGAAATCGTTTTAATACGATGGAATTACTATTGATGATGTTAAATGCTATTGTAGAACATATCAATTGAGTAATTGTAAAGTAGTGAAATATTATCGTTGGGCTTTAGAAATTTAACGATATGCATTGGAAATTATGAATCTGTAAAGATTGATTTTTTTGAACCAGTATGTCTATGATGTTTTGTCGGAGATTAAATATCTTATTTAATAGATTAATGGTTGTCTGAGTTGTATTATTATAAATATGGTTTAAAAACTCATTATGGCTTAATTTGCCTGTTCGATGCTTTGAACCTTAGGAGTTAGAAAACCAAGAACAACTTATCCCTAGTTGAGGTAGATAACTGTAATCTGATTTAGATCTTGTAGAAAACTTGATCGATTTTAATGTTTAAATCAATTTGAGGAATATTGTCTTTTCTGATTATTGCCTTGCGAGTTTAATTTCTGTATTCGCCTTTAATTATGAAATGGCATGTTTTGCTTTGTTTAATAGGACCCTGTCGTATGGCATGATTTGGGGTGCCTGTTTCAGTCCTCGATTCCGAGTGGGTTGTCGTGTTGTGATGTTGTCATAAGTTGGTCATATCCTCCTTGTGTGTGTGAGTTGAATGACGATTGTGGTTGACCGTTGTTGGGCGGGTCTCTAGTTAGAGTACCGTCAGTAAGTGTTTACCCTTGAGTCGTGTTTGACCAAATGATTGTTTCTCTCTTCTTGAACTCCGTTCGTCTGACCATGTGTATTCCTTGGTTTGAGTTCGTCTGAGTTAGTCTAGTGTCGTATGGGAAAGTGGCTTTCGATTGGGGGCCGCGCCCAAAGTGGCTGCTGGGTAACCCGTCGAAAGTGAGTCTAATAAGTGATAACCTAAGTAGATTAGAATATAATCTTTAATTAAGATAATGTGCCTCACACATGAGACGAGTGCTATCATAGATTCGACATGCTGTGAGAAGGCCTGAAATGGCAAACCATCTTCCTTGTCTTCACGAGAGGATGTGTGGGTCCACATGAGGCTTGGATGGGCCGGAAGCTCGGATTAGGTTGCCAGGGTGACCCAGTGTATGGGACCGGGACCTATGAAGACTTGCCATGGTATCCATACCAGGTTGTGTGATGACACTTGTCCCTGCGTTCGCTAGTGTGTTGTTGTTTCGTCCTGTTAGGAGTACCTTTGTGAGTCGTCCTTTGTCTCTGCCCTTGTGAGTGTCAGTTTCATGTTAGACCTTGGGTGGTGATGGCTCAGTTTTATGGATGCTCTCCTGGACTCTTGTATTAGCTTGATTATGTTCAGTTGGATCCTGTTCTTTTAAGGATCGTTTATGTATTAATTGACCGATGTGGTCGTTTGTATATTGTTTATGTATCGCCTTGATGGCTGGATTGTTATGGTGTAACCTCTTGTACTCTTAACTTTATTAATTATCAGAGGGGGTCTTGCAGTTGAGCAGACCCGGAGATGTAGCCCTTTAGGGGTGAACTCCGAGATCATTATGGTGTTATGTGATGCATTCTCTTATGTCTCTTTATTCAGCTTTATCATGTATGATTAATTTATGTTGAATGGTTAAGTGGATAATTGGAATTAACTTTAAATGCTTATATTCAGTTCTTCCTTGAATGCCATGTTGATCGAATGCGTAAGTGTTTTAGATGTGATGTATCGTAGATGTATGTATGTAATCGTCTTTTGAAATGCAATAAGTTGGAATATGAATGAATGTAACTTAGAGTAATGAATTATGCTCAGTTGTTGTTAAGGAATTTAAATATGCTTGGAAAGATCTCTTATGTTATGATGAAATCCTAGTGTATTAGAATGTTAGATGTATGGTTTGTAATTTTAAATGAAAAGCTCGAATGAAGATTATGAATGGATCTTAATGATGAATCTTCGCTTGTGATTTATGATTCCCTCTTTTGAAAGAAATTATTCTGATTATGAATTATCTCGTTATTAAGACATTCAGCTTCTAGATTAATTGTGTGAGCTAAGTGAATCGTGAAATTTACGTAATCTCGTTGGGAAACTCTTTAGGTGTTAGTTGATGTCTTCCGCTATGTAATCTGAATCTTTGATATCTTGTTGCATCTTATGTGATTGTAACTTTAAAAAAAAAAATTTGCACTCCATTCTTGTGTTATAGCTTAATCCCTTCGGGGTTTCCTGGCGGGGCATTACAATTTCACTATCCACTCATTCCCTGAAGGATTTGAACATTATCGTGTCCAAGAGGGTCTTTAGTTTTTGAGGAAGTGATCCAAGGATCAAACTTGGTATAAGGAAGTCCCTAAGGCAATGAAGACTACTCCTGATTTTAAGCTTAAATCAACACTAATTTTTTAATGCCACTCCGTTTGCCAAGGAAAGGTCCTTGGTGCCCTCAATCTCACCTTGTGACTTGCAAAATCCAACTTTGAGATCCATACTTGGGAATGGACCTTGGCATTTGAGGGAGTATTAAGAACATCACCAAATTTTCACACAAACTAAGCAAGTTTGGCCTAAATCTAAACCCTTGCAGGATCATTGGAACTAAGGTTTTACTCCTACCAAAGTATGGACAGTCATACCTGAAACTTGGCCTAAACTTCGGCATTTTCCATGGGATTTGAAAGCAAAAAGTTAAAAAAACTCCAAACTTTCCTCGGGTTTTGATCAACTTTGGTCGGAACTTCGGTGTTGGAAGTCATTTTGGAATGCCAAAGGTTTAAGAAACTCTGAACTTTTCTCAAGAAAGGCATGAACTTCAGCAAGGCTTAAGAAATGAGGTTATTTCTTGCAAACAACAAAGTTAGGTTTGCAACTCAGCTTCACACCTTGTTCTTATTTCATTTCCTCGGTCTATATCCCCCCTAAACACATAGATCTGATGCTGCAACCTTTGCTTATGTTCATGAGGGGTCTTTGATGCCCTTGTTTGAAGTTTGGTGGCACAAAATGATCAAAGCTCATCTCTTTCCTACTGCAAACACATGAAACTCGGCCAAAACTTTGGACTTTTCAGGCCAAAAATTCTGCAAACTCCGAACTTGTCTCATGCTTTGGTGAATTTCGATATAAACTTCAAGTTTGGAAGGCCAAAAGTTCAGAAAAGGCCGAACTTTTCTTAGGCATTAGTATAAACTTCGGTGTTTTCAGAGGCATTTGCAAAGGAAAAAATCTGACCTACTAGGCTTAGAAACACCAAATTTTTGAGTTGTCTTTGTTCCAATTCAGCCTGGGATGAAATTGGCTTGGGCTCAAGATGGAACCATTGAGTGATTTCAGCAGATATAACCTTTTGGCAACAATGTTTATTCCTTTTCACTTGCTTTGTTCTTCTTATGCCTAAGCTCTCAACTCCTATGTTGTGGTACAAAATACAGGTCCATGGGCCCAGATTCACCCGAAATTCCTCATGCTTGTACTTCACCATGACTTCTTATACCCCCAAGGCTCTCTCTCTCTCTCTCTCTCTCTCTCTCTCTCTCTCTCTCATGGCTAGCAAGGAGAAAAGGAAGGGGGGCCCCTGCTAGAGACAGAGTGTGTGCACAGCACAACAAAATGTACTAACACAAAATGATTTACAATGGAGAAATTATGATGGGTTGTTGCTCAAATGCTTGGAGCAAGAAAAAATAGAGAAAATAATTATTGTGTCACTAGGGTATCTATGGAGGGCACTTTAAACCAAAGAACATTACCCATAAGATCATTTGGGCAAGATATTGGTAGCCCACCTTGTTTAAGGATGTGGTTGAGATGGTAAGAAAATGTGATGCTTACCAAAGATTTTCTAGTAAGTTGAAGTTTACACATGCTCTTCCCCTCACAATAGTCACAATAGATGATCATTTTCAATGGTGCTGTGTAGACTTCTTGATCAAAAATATAATAACCAGGTTTGGTGTCCCTTCAAGGATTATTGCTAATAATGACATGTGTTTCAGATCAAAAGATTTGTTAAATGTGTGCAAATAATGAATTTATTTTACATTTTGTTCAGATTTTGTTCCTGAGTGGTCATGGAACCTGTTGTGCATTATGCACACCCACCCTGTTTGTGATAGGGACCCCTCCCCTTTGTTGCCCTCGGTCCGCTCCTTGGATGGGGGCCCATGTTTGAAGCCGCGTCTACAAATACCGGCAAAACTCCCTACAATAGCCTGATATTTGCGGAGTATATTCTAAGCTTGAAAGAAGGCTCGAGTCGCGAGTCATATAGATGAAGGATGGCGAAATAGTAGGTCATTATCATGTCCAAGATCATCGAGATTTCCCGAGCAATGGCCATGTTCAATGTCAGTGGGTCCATGCGGCGTTGAGGTTTGTGTGCTTCAAGACAATTTGCGCATTCCTCTCAAATTGTCTTGCAAAACACATCCCAACGCCGAAGGTAGCACGATGAAGCCTTCCAATGTTTTCAAATGCCCTCGAATCACCGAATTGTCCCTCATTTCGTGTAGAAATACCTTCCAAACATGAAAACTCCCCAAAATCCCGAATTAAGGGCTTTGTGTTTCGATTTCAAGTGAGATCTCGCCTTCTAATCCCGAAAAAAAAAGAATCCTAAATCGACGCCATGGAAAGGGGAAGTTCGGCATTCGTGTTTGTTTTGCAAGATGCCAATGAAATCTCAAGTTGCGCGAAATAGCTCAAAGAGCCGAAAATAGCAAAGACGCCAAAATCGCGCAATTTCGTCAATATACCCGAACTCGAAAAGAGAAGTCGCCCATTTTCCTGTGAATGGCCGCTAAAGGACATCAAACTCACAAATTTGGCCTATATGCCGAAATGCGAAATTCACCAAAACTCACAATATCGCCTCATAAGGTCAAAAGTCCAAATCGCTAAAATGAAATCTCAAGTCGCATTTGGAACCTTTTAGGCCAAAAATGAGGTAGAAACCTAAGTTCGCACAAAAGAGGCTCATTTAGGCTGAAAATAAAGGTTTGAAATCGTATAGATTCGGTCCCCAAGCCGAAAGTGATAAAGGGGAAATCAAGTCGTGCCTTAAGGCTCAACAGGTTGACACAAAGGAAAGAGATGCCAATTTCACCAAAACTCGGCCCTTTATTGGATTTTGCAAGATATGAAAGAAAATAAGCCCATTAGCCGAAAGGTTAAAAAACGTCCAAGTTCACGCTTTCATCTCATTTGCCCGAGGAAACTAAAGGATTAATATCGTTCAAAAGGTGTCTGAATTTTATAATAGGTAAAGGTAGGCGTTTTGAGGGGGAATGTGAGAAAACTAAAATCTCACATTATAAGTGAAATGGCCGAAATTCAAGGGGAGTTTTTTTTTACATAGCTAAAATCTCTCATTTTGGCTCAAGAGCCCGAAATTAACAAAGCGGGCGTTCTAACCAAGAGAAGTGACTAAGACCAAGAGGTCGAATTTCTCCCCTTGGTCGCAAAATAAGTGAGAAGATATAAAGTATATGGTTGAATTTCACTGTCAGAGAGGAGGCGTTTGAACTACAAAACCCGACATTTCCTAAATAGATTTAATTTTTGTTAAATTAATTTACTTAATTTTTCAAAATGATTATTAAAAATGAAATTCATTGTTTGCAAGATGACATCGAGAGAGGCTAAGGCATCAACCTAAAACGCAAATTGGAGACGCGACCGTGAGTGACGCCAGGACGCAAAATGAGGAACATGTTGCAGAGCGCAGGATCAAAAACCAAGCATGAGGAAGCGCGCCATCACCAGACCACCGGAAAACAAGATTGAAGACAAAGAACATAGAGTTCTACAAAATGTGCATTCTCAAAAGAATACATTGCTAGAAGAAATTCCAAAAATTCAGTTTAAAAACTGAAATTGTTTATTGTAAAAAGAGAACTGCCTATGGGCCCCGTCTAATGGATTCAAAGTGAGGGGACACAAGTTAGTTATCTCCAACTACCAAATTGACCGAATTAATGCCAAATAGTGGTAGGTAGTTGAGAATATGGTTAGGGGGATAACTGAGAATTGAGTAGGCATGGGTTAAAGCTATCAAGCTTCTAGAAGGCATATCAACGCCCTTGGATGCAATCAATCCTGGGCTCTGATTCAGAATTGTAAAATCTATAAAAGGCAGAGGCCTTTCTTTTGTAAAGGGTTATAGTTTTTGTAGACAATTAGAATAGGTTAGATTGTTAGAAGGTTAGAATTTAGTAGTTAGGAATAGAGTAGAAATGTTGTAGAAATTGTTGTAATAGCAGCTAGAATCAATATAATGGGCATTGATTTGGTGTTTATCATCTTGGTTTTAGTCTGTTAGCATGGATTCCTTCAACAGTTTAGAAAGATCTTTTTGGTATGCAGGTATTTGATGGATTCGGGCTTATACCATTGAAAATATGTTGATTGTGTATCCTTGTGTATGGTTAGTTTGAGCCTTTAAAATCGTGCTTAGTTCAATTGTAGTTGTCTGTCTGAGCTGTGCTAGAATTGGGTGTTTGGGTATGCACCTACAGTCTGAAAATCTTCTAAGTCCCCTTGAAGATTGCACCGTTCTTGTGAGGTTGGGAGTTGTTCTGGCCAAGCAGGGAATGTTTATGTTCAACCCGTCTACCCACATGCCAGTCTTGTTAATTTTAAGTTTCCTAAACCCTTCTCCTTTACTTTTATTTCCTATTTTTAGAATCAAATGTTGACCAACTTGTTGCAAGACATAAGACGCCTTCTGCTCCCAGCAAAACACATCGACCGTTGAGCTATCCCACAGTCAAGAACTGACATTTGCCCCCGTGAGGTTCTCCCCTTTGATCAACTAAAACAACATTAGGGATTCCTTATACAAGAGAGGATAGGATACTCCGTGATTAAATTCTATTTTGCATTGGCCAGATGGAGTTGTAGCGATGCGACTTTAGCCACATCAACATAACCCATTTGCAATGATGAGGTGCTTTGTCATGATCCTTTGTTGTTGTGTTGTTCCTTTTTGTGGTCTCCTCCCCGAGAAATATTTTGGATCCCTGTTTTGCTTGCAAGAGACACATTCCCAACTAGCACTACTATTGGAGTTGTTGGAACATTCAGTTTTTTAGGGAAGTTCTAAAGCCCTTTGCTAAAACCCTAAACCCTTTGATTTTTGCTAAAACCATAAACCCTTTGATTTTATCCTTTTGTATGTTGTTGTTATAGTTATTCTAATTTTACATTAATTGATTTATTTGGTATAATCTATGATGTCCCCCATCCTTAACCTAACAAGTAAAGAACAAAACAAGTTGTGTAATCAAGGATGGCAACCTTGATCAACCTAAGTAGTTAGAATTAGCAACTAATAAGTGTACATAGTACCAATATTAAGCTGTAAATTAGTAGAACACTGAGGAGATCATCATAATCCAACAACGATAAAGACAAGTAAGAAATTGATACGTGAGCCATCCATCAAGAAATAAAGACTTGCATGTAAAATCCTCCTTAATTTTTCCCAAATTTTTTCCACAATTACATTCTAGACAACACTTGTTATGGTTAGAAAATGAAAACCAAATGCTGCTGAAAATAACCCTCCACTTTTTGATCACCGAGAGCCCAATCTAGGAGGGTGAGAGCATACAGTGTCGAGGGGATCGTTAGATGCCAATAACTGAATATGATTACAATCTTTGGGTGGCAAGCCAGCCCCTTCCGCTTATACAAGGGGGTAATGAAAACAATGCAATCACTTGGCGGTAAACCAGCCAAGGACAAGCTAAAGAACTGAAAAAATGCAATCACTCAATAGCTTGTTCAACGGGAGGACTAGAGATGAAATTACAATCAACTCTATCGCTTATGCAGCGGGAGGAAAGTATTACAATATTCAAAATAGGCGGCAAAGCCAGCCTCTTCCACTTATGTAGTGGGACTAAGAGCAATAATCTAATTAGATAGCTGTTAGTACTACTAACCAACTTTAGAATGCACAATATGGATTACAATTTAAGGGAAATCACTATTCCAAAAATAGGCAGCAAGGCCAGCCTCTTCCACTTATGCAGTGGGACAAGAAAGAACACAAGAAACTGATGTTAGTACTACTATTAGCATTACAATATGAATCATAGCGTATAAGAGTGATGAACCAAGTTCAATAACATGACCAACAGCTGCAAATGAAACCAAATCCTTTCTCTTCACCCCAATTAACTCACTGTAGTGTCCCTACTAGTAGAAATCACTATCCTGCAAAACAAATTGTTAGAATACAACAAATATATATATATATATATATATTTTACTAATCTAACTTGCAATTTAACATAAAATACTTAATTAACGCTGATCACAATTCTTATCTAATAAAAAGGATATGAATGCCATACGGAGATATGTCCTTAGACGGCTGTGAAGCTCGCCTTCTTGGAACCCATCTTGGTTCCAAGCCATCTAGGAAATCGAAGGTGAATTTGATCCCTGTATTGGATGTAATTTCTTACACCCAAGCCATCCAAGAAATCAAGGGTTAAATCGATTCCTGTCTTGGAAGTAACTACTTACACCCAAGCCATCCAGGAAATCAAAGGTTAATTCGATTCCTGTCTTGGGTGTAATTCTTACACCCAAGCCATCCAAGGAAGACCCTATGTCAATTCCTTGCCTTGGATGATGCATCTCATCATCCAAGTCTATCAGAGGGGACCGGCCAGATCTGTCTCTTCTTGGATGAACTTAGTCAACCAAGCCATATATATGCATATAGATATTCAGTATATACTGCCTACTAGGGATTATCATAATCCCTCCATTAGGCTAAGGGAGTTTCCTTGCTATAGCCTCCATCATACAATCACATTTACATTTTACCATTTATTACTATTTTCCATTTCATAATCCACATTTACATAGTCCTAACTTAACATGTATTCACTTTTATTTATTAACATATATTCTTAACTATTCATTAATATGCATTCATTAACATATATTTTCACAAATTCATTACACATGGTTTACACATATTCCTTAATATCTAAAAACCATTCATTAATGTCTACATTAAAATATACATTATCATATATATTAAAAATACATTAATTACATTCATTAACATATATATATTAAATATAAATTAATTTCATTCATTACATATCTATTAAAATCTCATTCATTAATATATATATTACAATATTAATTACTTATATTCATTAATACATATAGTAAGTAAGCATTAACATATGTATAAAAAATTACTTTATTACTTACCTGTTCTGCAGCAGTAGTGCCCAATCTATGGTTATTTCTGATCGCAATCTCTCCTTACCATTCTGTTGCCTTCCTCCCCTTCATGTTGCGTGTTGCTGACCCCTTTATGCCCCATGAAGGGTTGTACCCCTCCACGGGTCCCCTTTTGCATGAAGGGGTGCGATGGCGAGGGTAATCGGCGGGGGTGGTTGCTCGTTATAGTATAATTACATTATGCTTTGAATAGGGGTGTTTAAAATATATTAAATATTACATTGTCCATTGCCATTTAAAAATATTAAATATTAAATACACTTTTCTTTATAAAAATATATTAAATATTAAATGAAACTTTTCTTTATATATTAAATATATTTCCTTTATTTTTAATATATTACTTATATTATCATTTTAATCATTATTTACAATAACCTAATTTAATTAATCCATATATATTAACATTATTAAATAATTTTACATCTAGTGATACCGTAGGGGTTATCACAGTCCCTCCGTTTGAATTTTGCTTGTCCTCGAGCATCTTTAGATCTTCCTCTTTTTCCCAAGTAGCATCCTCCTTTGGGAGATTCTTCCATTTAATCAAGTATTTGGTAATGGTTCGGTTCCTAAGCTCTTTTTTCCGTGAATCTAGAATGATCTCAGGGTACAAGGTGAGTTTCCCTTCGTCATCAAGGGGTGGTAGTTCACTGCAAGGAGCCAAGTGTTGCCCGAGAAAATGTTTGAGTCGGGAGACATGGACTACATTATGTATTTTACTATCTTTGGAGAGTTCTATTTCATAAGCTACTTCCCCAATCCTTTGAATTTTACCTTATAGGGTCTATAGAACCGGGGTTTTAATTTTTCAGCCCCATTCTTCTTGAGGGAAGATTGCTTATATGTTTGTAGCCTTAAAAACACCAAATCTCCGGCCTCAAAAGTCCTTTCTGTTCGTTTCCTATCTGCATAGATCTTTTGTTGATTTTGGGCTTGTTGCAAATTCTCTTTCAAGGTCTTCATGATATCCTTACTCTGTTAAACAAAGTCTTGTGCTCTTGGTACTTTGCTTTCCTGGTTTATTAGTTCTCCAAAGCTTGTGGCCTCATACCCGTACAAGGCTTGAAAAGGGCTCATCCCTATTGACATGTGGTGTGTCATGTTGTAACAATGTTCTCCTAGGTGTAACCACTTGACCCAGGCCATCTGTTGCCCTATAACATAATTCCTTAGGTAGTCCTCTATCCATTTGTTCACTATTTCAGTTTGCCCATCAGTTTGAGGATGGTAACTAGTACTAGGGGTCAATAGCGTTCCTGCCATTCTGAAGAGTTCCTGTCAGAATTGGATAATAAACTTGCTATCTCTGTCACTAACAATATTCAGAGGGAGTCCATGGAGTCTAAAGATTTCCCTGAAGAATAAATCAGCTATTTGGTATGCTTTGTATTCGGTGGATCATACAAGGAAATGGGCATACTTCGTGAGTCTGTCTACCACCACAAAAATACTATCTTTTCCTTGTGTCCTTGGCAGCCCTGTTATGAAGTCCATCGAAATGCTCTCCCACTTTTGTTTGGGAATAGGTAATGGTTGAAGCAATCCGGCTGGGTGAGTGAGTTCGGTTTTATTGTGTTGACAAGTTAGGCACTGTTGTACATATTTTTGGACATCCCTCTTTTGGTCTTTCCATGCATACTTTTCCCTTATGTGTTTATAAGTTTTATAGTATCCTTGATGTCCTGCCAGGGGGTTATCATGGAATTCTTTTAGGAGCTTGTTTTTGAATTTGGTTTGAGGGGTCAAGTATACCCTTCCCTTGTACAAGATGAGGTCTCCCCTAACTTTAAAGTCTTCAATGGGAAGGTTTCCCTCCAAGATTTCCTTTGCTTGTGGATCTTGGTTATATTCATTAAGGATTTCTTCCTTCCAATCCCTTGAGATGCTGGTAAGGGCATTGAGGTGTGCTCTTCGGGGTAATGCATCTACTACCCTGTTATTCATCCCTTTTACATATTCTATATCAAAGTCATAGGCTTGTATTTTGCTCACCCATTTTTGTTGCCTATCATTAAGGTCCCTTTGGCTCAAGAAAAAACGTAGACTGTTATGATCGGTTTTCACCCCAAACTTCCCACAGACGGGGTATTGTCGAAATTTGGCCAAGGGTGCATTATGGCTAACATTTCTTTGTCATAGATAGAGTAGTGTCTTTCTGCTTCGATAAATTTATGACTCTCAAAAGCTAGGGGGTGTTTCTTTTGCATGAGGACTGCCCCAATTCCCTCCCCAGATACATCACATTGTAGTTCAAAAGGTATAGAGAAGTCGGGAATAGCCAATACTGGACATGAGCTCATGGTTATTTTAAGTTGTTCAAAGGCCTGTTGAGCTTGGTCATTCCATGTGAAAGCTCCTTTCTTAGTTAGGTCGGTGAGGGGTGCTGCTATTTTCGAAAACCCTTTTACAAAACGTCTATAGTAGCTGCATAGTCCCACAAACCCTCTTAGTTGTGTTAAGGTTCTAGGGGTGGGCCATTCTTTGATGGCCTTGATTTTTTCCTCATCCACACTTACTCCTACCTCACTAATTTTGTGTCCTAGGTAGATGATTTCTCTCATCCCAAATTCGCACTTGGAGATTTTAGCATATAAGGATTCAGACTCAAGAATATTTAATACCTCTTCAATGTGCAGGAGATGTTCTTCCCATGTCTTGCTGTAAATGAGTATATCATCAAAGAAAATTAGAAGAAATTTCCTCAACTGTTGCCTGAATGTATGATTCATGCATGACTGAAAGGTGGCCGGGGTGTTAGTGAGACCAAATGGTAGAACCAAAAACTCAAAATGTACTCAAAATGTCCATAGTGGCATCTGAATGCCGTTTTGGGGATATCCTCTTCCCTCATTCTAATCTGATGGTATCCTAACCTTAGATCAATTTTAGAGAAATATCTTGCTCAGTGTAGTTCATCCATTAGTTCATGAATTCTTGGAATAGGTTATCTGTTCTTTATAGTCTTTTTATTCAGGGCCCGGTAATCTATGCACATTCTCATCGTCCTATCTTTCTTCTTGACCAATACTACTGATGAAGCAAAAGGGCTACTGCTTGGTTGGATGTGTCCCATTTCTAATAATTCCTTTATGGTTTTTTCAATCTCCTCTTTTAATTTGTGGGGATGGCGGTAAGGAGTGGTAATGACAGGTTTTGCTCCTTCCTCTAATTCAATGGAATGTTCAAATCCCCTTTTTGGGGGTAAACCCGAAGGAATGTCTTCGAAGATTTTTTTGTGTCTCTTAAGGAACAATTTGACCTTCGGTTGAAGTTTTATCCAAGACCATACATTGGGCGACCCACTCTCCTTGATCATGTCTAAGGATTTTTTCCATTTTATTACATGATACTATCTTCGAAGAGCCATCAAGAATTCCCTTTAATGTTATCTCCCTCCCTTCATGTTGGAAGCATATCTCTCAATTTGGACTATCCATGGTGAATCGTCCTAATGAATTTATCCATGGCATGCCCAGAATGATGTCATTCTCTAGGTTCACCACAAAGAAGTTCCTTTTAATTGTATGCCCCCCCAGGGTGACTTTGTCATGTCCCCTCCTTGATCGTTATTTATAATCTAAATGAAACAATTATTATTATAAACTAATACAATCAACAAATGATTATTTGAAATTATTAATATTTAATTATTAAATATTATTATTAATATCTATTAATATTTAATTATTAAATATTATTATTATTATTCACAAATTAATATTGAAAATTATTATACAAAAATCATTTAGTAATATGTGAATCACATTTTATTATTAATAGAATTTAATATTGTTAATACAATTAATATTACTAATGCAATTAATATAATTTAATACTGTTAATACAACTTGCTTGCGCATATATATATATATAAAAGAGAGGCAATAATATAACTTTATCGCGGTGATGACCCTCGATTAGCACGACGTAATGAACATATAACCAATGATGCATATAAAAACCTCATTATTAACTTATTAATAATGTATTCAAATTTCTAACCGTAACAATATGATTAATAATATAAAGGCAACCAAGTCTGAATCGATGTCTTAGTCAACAGAGGCCATCGTGGTAAAATGTGAAACTATACTATGCAATCGATAATAATAATGAAACGATTATATTCGTTATATTGAAACCTTGTAATCATAATATAAATAGGTAATCTTAACCGATGGATTAAGTAAGTTATATGTACAAACAATTACTATTATTAATTACTATATTTATCAAAAAATGATTATTTGAAATTATTAGCGATTTATTTATTAAATATTATTATTTATTTACTATTTATTTAAATAATAATAATATTTTTGAAATATTCAAATCAAATAAAGTAATATAATAATATGAGATGACAATAAAAGAATACAACGAAGTAGTCAGATGGCCAATCATTAGAAAACCTATTATCATTGACTATCTACCCACACGATGGTTATCGGGTATGAGTTTAATATCAATAAAATAATGCAATGATAACATAATAATCATCGATAGTGAATTGAATTAGTTATAACAAATGTCAAGGTATGCGATTAAGACCCCTTAACCATCATCAATTAATTACTATTGCATACCAGTTACGAACTCTTGTGAAGAGATGCGATCTCTAGAAGAGATAGGTAGTAAAGAATAGACATCAATTGGGAACCGAGCCTTTCATGTCTGAATACAAGGTATATTAATGTATTCTTTCAGATTCGATTCAGGAAGGGTGTTTTATTTTAGATCTTCAACCATTTTCGGATTTTCTCTTGGAGAGCAGCAATCAACATGATCTTCCACACATGTAAGAAAGAGTTGATAGGCAGAGACAATATCCACTAATTGCAAGAACCACCCAAGTAAGATGTGAAACAGCGATAGCCTATTACCGGCAATCACTAGATCCTCACCATTACAAGCCTCGTATTAAATAAGCGATCCGATCCAGTCGGTCAGCAATAGTAAAACTTGCATATACTTTAAAAGATTATATAGGGAATATTATATACTCTCAGTCAGTAGCAAATTCCATGTGCATATACGTAAAAATAATATCAGGAACAACAGTCGATATATAGCATACTTTAACAGTGAAGATTGCATTCATAATAAGGAAAAAAAAGGCAGTTCGGTCAAATGGAGAATAGCAGTCACCAATTTAATTGGTAAGGAGGAGTCATGTCTTACTATTGATCGATCACCATTTCAATAAATAAATTTATAGATAATATGATAAGAATATTAAAGTATAAATATAATAGGAAGGATAATAAATTTCTTATAAAATTTAAAGTAATATTCTTGTATTATCAATAGAAATTATTATATGAAGAGAGTTAATGGTTTTGTGGACCATTAATAACTTATATAATAGATAATTAGTAAATACATAAATAATTAGTAATATAAGTTATTTCATTTACTTAATTATGTATATATTCAAATCATAATAAGGATAATAGACCTATATATAATAATGATAGATTTATTTTTGCTTGTTATACATACATATATACTTGAAATAATATTAATAAGATCATATTTATATATTATAAAAAATTATAAACATATATATGGAATAAAGAAGTTAATAAATAAATTGATTAATAAACTACTCTTACTATTATAAATTAAACATTATAATAAAATCTCTTTAGAATTGATGACTTTATATTTTATAATTCTCACATTGAGTTAAAATTGTTGACTCAAGACTAAACCAAGGTAAGTCACTAACGGGGACATTACAGACTTCCAATTGAGGTATAATTTTAGTGCACCTGTTTATGACTCCGTTGCGCATGATCACTTCAAACCCTCCAAACTCTTGGGTTTTTAACCTTCTCTTTGCTGCTAAGTGTTTGCTAATGAAGTCATGTGAGGCTCCTGTGTCGGCTAATGAGATTACTTTTTGTCCTTTGATAGTCCCTTTGAGTTTGAAGCATCTATTCTCACTTCCTTGAGTGATGACTGCCAAGGTACTTGGTTCGTTGTTTTCAAATCTGGCCCTTTTATAGGGTCTTTCCTCATCCCATATTTCTTTTGTGTTATTTAACTGTCCTCTTTTACATTCATGGCCTTTCCCCCATGGAGCCCTGCATTTGAAACATAACCCTTTCTCCATGAGTTCTTCTCTCTCCTTACATTGGTGATTCAAACTCCAAGGTTTCTTGCAAAAGCGGCAAGGCTTCTCCCGGCAGTCCCTCATTCCTATGGGGTGTCTTGGTTGAGGTAATCTTGGAAGCACTAAATTCGACCATCCTAGTTTTCTTAATGGCCTCTCCTAAATTCTGTGGTTCCAGGGGTTTTACAAAAATTTTAATAGTCTTTCAAGCCTTCTAAAAACATGTAGGTAAGCCTTCTCTGGGATAGGTCGGGGACCATTACTGATAGGTTTTGGAATTGGTCTATATAGTCTTCAATGGTTCATGATTGCTTAAGGTGTGTTAACTCTTGGAAGTACCATTCGGAGTCCTTTTGGTCGAACCGGCTAATGAGCTTTTGGGTAAACTCATTGTAGGTGGAGACAATTTTGTGTCCTAGGGTAATGAGACCGTTATGCCACCAATTATGGGTTGTTCCGGTTAAATGTAGTATGGCAAATTTTATAGCATCTCCTTCGGTCATGGGGCTGTATGAAAGGTATGTATCTAGTTTTTCTACCCAAGCTTGGGCGATATCCTTCCCTGACCCATCAAAGCATGGTAGGGACATCTTGTTGACTTTAGCTTTGAGGTCTTTACCCATAGGTTTTCTCCTTCTACCTTCATTAGTCTTGGACTCACAAAAGTCCCTAAAGGAAACCACCCTTTGAACTTCTGGCTCTAATCTAGCATAAATTTGGGCGATTTCTTCCACTCCAAGTGTGGCTGGTTCCTCTTCATCCCCCACATGTTCCTCTCTAGGAAGAAATTCCGGAATTGTTTGTCTAGAACTCTGAGGAGATCGTTCGTTATCGGCGTAATTAGAGTGTGTCTCTCGTCTAGGGTTTGGCATATCTCTATTCTTACTATTTGTACTTTGGAGGATTAATTGGCTCATTCTTTCGAATTTCTCATTGGTTTGCTCCATGAAAGTTTGAAGTTGTTTGGCTAATTGATCGACCATTGCTTTTGCGCCTTTCTTTCTCTGATATGTGATCATAAACTAAGAATCCTTCCCACAGGTTGGCAGGATTATGCTTTGATACCACTGTAGTGTCCCTACTAGTAGAGATCACTATCCTGCAAAATAGATTTGTTAGAATACAACAAATATATATATATTTAACTAATCTAACTTGCAATTTATCTTAAAATACTTAATTAACACTGATCAAAATTCTTATTTAATAAAAAGGATACGAATGCCATACGGAGATATGTCCTTAGGCGGTTGTGAAGCTCGCCTTCTTGGAACCCATATTGGTTCCAAGCTTTCCAAGAAATCGAAGGTGAATTCAATCCCTGTCTTGGATGTAATTTCTTACACCCAAGCCATCCAAGAAATCAAGGGTTAATTTGATTCCTGTCTTGGATGCAACTACTTAAACCCAAGCCATCTAGGAAATCGAAGGTTAATTCGATTCCTGTCTTGGGTGTAATTACACCCAAGCCATCCAAGGAAGACCCTATGTCAATTCCTTGCCTTGGATGATGCATCTCATCATCCAAGTCCATCAGAGGGGACCGGTCAGATCCATCTCTTCTTGGATGAGCTTACTCGACCAAGCCATATATATGCATATAGAAATTCAGTATATACTGCCTACTAGGGATTATCATAATCCCTCTATTAGGCTAAGGGAGTTTCCTCCCTATAGCCTCCATCATACAATCACATTTACATTTTACCATTTATTACTATTTTCCATTTCATAATCCACATTTACATGGTCCTAACTTAACATGTATTCACTTTTATTTATTAACATATATTTTTAACTATTCATTAATATGCGTTCATTAACATATATTTTCACAAATTCATTACACATGGTTTACACATATTCCTTAATATCTAAAAACCATTCATTAATGTCTACATTAAAATATACATTATCATATATATTAAAAATACATTAATTACATTCATTAACATATATATATTAAATATGCATTAATTTCATTAATTACATATCTATTAAAATCTCATTCATTGATATATATATTAGAATATTAATTACTTATATTCATTAATACATATAGTAAGTAACCATTAACATATGTATAAAAAATTACTTTATTACTTACCTGCTCTGCAACAATAGTGCCCGATCTGTGGTTATTTCTCATCGCAGTCTCTCCTTACCATTCCACTGCCTTCCTCCCCTTCATGTTCCGTGCTCCTGACCCCTTTATACCCCGTGAAGGGTTGTACCCCTCCACGGGTCTCCTTCCGCATGAAGGCTGCAATTTACCATTGCACCACTTCATGCGAGGGTAATCGGCGGGGGGGGTGGGGGGGGCTCGTTATAGTATAATTACATTATGCTTTGAATAGGGGCGTTTAAAATATATTAAATATTACATTGTCCATTGCCATTTAAAATATATTAATTATTAAATACACTTTTCTTTATTAAAATATATTAAATATTAAATGACACTTTTCTTTATATATTAAATATATTTCCTTTATTTTTAATATATTACTTATATTATCATTTTAATCATTATTTACAATAACCTTATTTAATTAATCCATATATATTAACATTATTAAATAATTTTACATCTGGTGATACCGTAGGGCTTATCACACTCACACACCCCAAAACCAACTCCAAACACCAAAAACTCTAATTTTGATATACTCCCAGCACACTGAAAACACACAGACCATCAACACCAAATCCCACTAAACACTCACAACTCACCCAATTCTTGAGCAAATGACACGAAACTGAAAAAACAAATGATCAATAGGAGGTAGGCAATCAGTCCTAGGAAAACAAAACATGGCAAACCGACCCCAATAATGTATGCACGCATTCCAAAGTGCTAAGCCACATGGTACGGCCAGCTAAGGTACGATTTTGCAAAAATAAAATCCAAAACACCATTTTAAGCTCTATAAACTTGCAAAATGAATCGCCTAAACCATAAAGAAAGATGAAATGCCCAGAACGAGGAGAATGACACTAAGACCTGCGACCCAAAATCCACTTCAACACACTCCGCGACTAGCAACAAGAACACACTACAACACTCCCAAAAATCAGAAATCTAATATATAAATCTGCAACATTATGTTCAATCCACTCCTTTGAATGAAGAACAATCTCTTGCTCGACTAGTTGTTGTATTGCAAGCAAGAAATCAAGCTACGGCTAGGAGGTAAGCATTCCCCGAAGCTTTCATTCTACATTTCGGCAGCATTTCATTATAAAAATTCTTGGATACCAAAAACAAGAGCCCAACACTCTTATTTATAGACTTAGTGTCTCCAAATTCAAATTCACATTCCCTCCAAATGAACATCAAACCCAAATGCACATTCACTTCACATTATTTTGAAATTACATTTCATTTCTCTTTTCTCCAAATCGACCTTCTCATAGGAGCAAATATACTTTATAAAAATGACAATAAAATAATAATGTGGCATCCAAGGTAGATAAGTGAAATATATTATAAAATTAACTTATTTCTCTAGAAGGCGTCTATCTTGCCTTATTAATATTTCACTTTATAAAGTATTTTTCCTCAACAATAAATTGCCCAATATATAATTAAGGAAATGACTTAGATATCAATATAACTTAAGCAATCCCTTTAAAATAAATCATCCAACCTTTGCCTTAAGTTATAATTTAATTTAAAACACCATTTTTCATCAAATATTGAACCTGCCAAAACAAGCTCCAAGGAAATGGGGAAACAAGCTGAGAGAAATAGTCACTGAACTGAGTTGAAGAACCCTATAGCACCCAAAAAAGCTTGGAAGACCAACTGCTCAAACTGACTTGCCAGAAATAGCTATCTGCACAAGCCTGTTGATATCCTGCTAAAAATAGAACTGCTAAAAATAGCACTTACTAAAAATAGCATACTGTTAAAAATAGTAAATGTTTCCAAAGTGATTTTAACCACATTCTGAGCAGCTGTCACACTTACTAAAAATAGTAAGTCCTGAAAAATTCATCCGATGCAGATGCATGTCGAACCATCTTGAAGCTCTCTGAAAACCCAGAAGGAATCCAAAATCCAAACTGTCAAACTCCCACATACACCCCCTGAAAACACCAAAGAATCCTCCTAGAAAATAAGAAACCCTAATTTCTGCTCCCAACTAGCCTACGGCCCTTTGAAATAGGCTAACGGCCAACCGAACTAATCACTGTGGAGAAGGGGACATTACAATCCGCCCTTCCCAAAATTGCTTGTCCTCAAGCAATGCCATCACAGCTCCAGAAAATTTTAAATTGATCCACACCCAAGCAAGTAGGATCTCAGGGTCCCATGTTCATCTCAAGAAGAACGCACCATGCCGATGTTGCGCCACTCTGATCACATCAATGAAAACATCATGCCAAAACTGCACCAACCTCCCTTGTAACTCCAAAATGTTACCATCCATGCTAATCAAACAAAAAAACCTTAAAGGAATGAAATCAATATCATGCAGCATCTCATGCCCATAAACCTTTGAGTAATCAATATCAATAATGCCACTGTTTATCACAAGCCTGGGCAATAGGAAATAAGGCCTCCTCAACTCACGATCAAACTCCACAATATATCTTCCCAAGGTGTCAAGCAAATCCATGATTCTAAATGTGACTTCTCCAAATCTCCCTGCGAAGATGAAAACAATCCTTTGCCAGAGCTCAACAACCTCATCCCCATAACTCCACATGAATCTACTAGGCCTCAATTGAATTATTCTGATACAACCATGGAGACTTCTGAAATCTCTTATAGTTCCCACTCCAAGCACCTCAAAATGATGAACCATAGAAAGCAAAGGTTCGCTATCCCAATCATACGTAGAAGGCAAGGCATAAGGATAACCTCTAGTTAGAGCTTGAACACTTCCCATACATGGATACTAATTGCCCCAACTAGCCATACCTCTCACTTGAGACCATAAACCCGTCCTCTGTGAAGTCTAAAGAAGAGTACACAAGCAGCCCACCAAGTCTGAAATGATTGACTTGAGATCTGATTTTAGGAAAATCAGCATCCAAGAAGATGAACAGCTACTGCAACACAAGAAATCATCATCCAAAACAACACATATGCTCACGTTCAAGGCTGGAAATATCCTCTCTAGTGACTCCAACTCCACATAGAACCATCATTTGTTGAGAATATCTTCCCAATCCACTAGTTGATGAGCAAAAGGAACCATCAAGTGGCTGGTAAAGAAAGGAACAGCACCATCAAGACTGAAAACTTTTTCCTTATCCCTCCAAAGATCCTTCTTCCCACAGGTAACAAGCTCCATCAGACCATGTTGACGATCTCGAGCTTGGATTCCCAACCGAAAGTGATTTTCAACACACTGAAAAGAAAACTCAACACATCCCTAAGTACTAGTGAGGACCAAGTGCATACTTAAGAAATTGATGTCTCCTCTAGTGAACCCTTGAAGCCTAACCATGAAAGCTTTAACAACATTGGAGTATGGAGCAAATGTTGTCCTCAAATCCAACTCCCAAAATGGAATAGTATGAGCCTTATTATTATTCAACCCAAGAAATGGGTTATCAAGCATGCAATCACCACATTCTGGTCCTTTCTCCCCTACTTCGTGAGTAACAAATATGATATCTTCACTCCTTGCTGCTGCGATGAAACCTTGGATGACTTCTAAATTGTGTTTAGACAACATCTTGATGCCAAAGATGTTAAAATCATACATCACAAAGAGAGGGTTTCCAAGAACTTGGAAGCCATCCCTTTCTTCTTTCTTACTTCCATCTTGCTGATCCGAATCTACACATGCAACCTTTGTTTTTCTTCTGAAGTTTTCAAGATCAAACTCTTCTTGAAGGCTATCAAGCTCACCAATAACTTGCTCGTTTCTTCAGCTCTTTGTGCATTCTCTTGCTCCCTTAAAAGTTTGAAATCAGCAAACTGATCTTCCAACTCCATTAGAGCCAATTGAATATTTCCTAACATGTCCTTAGTTGACTCAAGCTCAAGAGTAAGCTCTTCAACTTTCCTCTCTTCCCCTTGGAATGCACTAGTGGTCTTCCTTGCAAGTTCGGAGGCATAATCTTGATCTTCAATTGTATGTAATCTGATTTCAATATTTCCAAAGAGTCTTTGATAAGTTGCAGATTAGGGAGAGTAACTTCATCCTTAACCCCTTTCTATCTCTCATCCATTTGAGCCTTCCAATAGAGTTCTTCAATCAAACTAGTGTGTGATCAAATTGGGATAGAGCTTGCATTTCTTTTACAACAATCACCTTGAATTGACCATCCCATTCATAAGAATTCAAAGATGGTGTACTGCTGATAGGCAACAAGAAAAAATCAGAACTTTGTTTCTTGCAATCGCTGCCCCCATAGCTGCTCCAAGACTCTCATCTAACTCCACCAACTAGCTACAATTGCTCAATATCATGAAGAGGATCATATTCTACTAAATCTTCAACTTTTTGCTTACTACCAACTTCATGAATAGGTAAATCAGATTTGCATTTTAGAGCCTCTTTAAACTTTCCATCATCAAGAACCGTATGGTCCTTTAACTCTACAACACAATTTGTTTTTTGAGTTTCATCAGGATCAAAGGGAAATTCATCCCACACAGGTTCCTTGTCATCGCTAGGTGCCATCACACCCAGATCCCAAGTGCTAAAGGGTTGATTACTTTGTTTAGTTAAAAAGTGCTCGCCATAGCTCCACGTATCATCCAACTTAGATCTTGAATCTTCTCTTAATTTCCACACCTTGCTATTCTCACCTAGAGCAATGCTAGAACCAAGTGATGTTTCATCTTCCCACTCAAAAAGTGAATTCTCAAAAAGTGGATTGTCATATGTTTTCACTATACCCATCTCAAACAATGGGTTATCATTGGAAACCACAAATTGACTTTCCAAGCTTCTATGATAAATACCAAAATAAAAATCTTTGTCATACCTTTCAGCAGTGACTCCATGGATGCCCCAAGTCTCATGTACCTCCTCTTCGAAGCTTGTCTTATCATCATTATGCCCAACAAATCCCAAACCAAGGTTTGATTCCTTGCCAAGATGAGGTGAAGGTGATGAAACAATGCTAGGCTCAATTAGAGGGGAACCAAAAGAACACACACCTCCTTGTGGCTGATCTATCATAGCTGGTTCTATAATCTGAATGATAATATCTTCTTCAATCTTCATTTACTCTTCCTTTGAAAGCGCATGAGTGCATTCAACACCATCACTAGCTCCATAAGCAACATTAAGGGGTTCATCATGCACAACCTCAAATATTGATTTTTCCTCTTCTTGAATGACAACCTCATCAATGGTAGGTGCATGCATGACATGGGAATCATCATCAACATTCTCAAGCTCCTCACTTGAAGTTTTTCTTTCCTCTTCTTGAGCAAATAGAGTAAGAGCTATCATATGGTATTTTTTCTTTGCAAACTCAATCTTGTAGCATAATTTTGAATGGTGGTTCATGAAACAATTGAAAGGTAATTCTTCCTTAATGATTTGAGGAAGTGTATCATATTCCTCAAACATGCCAAAAACTTCTTCTCTAATCTTCTCCTCATATGAACACATAATTAAATTATGAATTTCTGCTAAAAGCACAGAATGGCAGGAATAACCGATTTCTCTATCACTCATGGAGAATTTGATCAACTGGGACATCATGTCCATCATAGTGTCGAACTTTTTCTCAACTCTCTGCACAGCCCCAATGGAAACATTTTGATCTGATGTTCTCTCTGCAATTGAATCAACTACTATTCTCTATCACTCAAAGAGAACTCTGATCACTCGAAACACACAGGCTGGTAGAAAAACCAACTCTGATACCACTGTAATATCCCCCTTAATTTTTCCCAAATTTTTTCCACAATTACATTCAACACAACACTTGTTATGGTTAGCAAATGAAAACCAAATGCTGCTGAAAATAACTCTCCACTTTTTGATCACCAAGAGCCCAATCTGGGAGGATGAGAGCATACAGTGTCGAGGGGATCGTTAGATGCCAATAACTGAAAATGATTACAAACTTTGGGCGGCAAGCCAGCCCCTTCCGCTTATACAGCGAGATAATGAAAACAATGCAATCACTTGGCAGTAAAACGACCAAGGACAAGCTAAAGAACTGAAAAATGCAATCACTCAACCGCTTGTTCAACGGGAGGACTAGAGATGAAATTACAATCAACTCTACCGCTTATGCAGCGGGAGGACAGCATTACAATATTCAAAATGGGCGGAAAAGCCAGCCTCTTCTACTATGTAGTGGGACTAAGAGCAATAATCCAATTAGATAGCTGTTAGTACTACTAACCAACTTTACAATGCACAATATGGATTCCAATTTAAGGGAAATCACTATTCCAAAGATAGGCGGCAAGACCAGCCTCTTCCACTTATGCAGTGGGATAGGAAAGAACAATAGAAACTGTTGTTAGGACTACTACCAGCATTACAATATGAATCATAGCATATAAGAGTGATGAACCAAGTGCAATAACATGACCAACAGCTGCAAATGAAACCAAGTCCTTTCTCTTCACCCTAATGAACTCACACACCCCAAAACCAACTCCAAACACCAAAAACTCTAATTCTGATATACTCCCAGCACACTAAAAACACACAGACCATCAACTACAAATCCCACTAAAACACTCACAACTCACCCAATTCTTAACCAAATGACACGAAACTGAAAACAAATGATCACTAGGAGGTAGGCGATCATTCCTAGGACAACTAACCATGGCAAATTGACCCCAATAATTTAAGCACGAATTCCAAAGTGCTAAGCCACCTGGTACGGCCAGTTAAGGTACGATTTTGCAAAAATAAAATTCAAAACACCATTTTAAGCTCTATAAACTTGCAAAATGAATCGTCTAAACCATAAAGAAAGATAGATGAAATACCCAGAACGAGGAGAATGACACACTGAGACCTGCGACCCAAAATCCACTTCAGCACACTCCGCGACTAGCAACAAGAACACACTACAGCACTCCCAAAAATCAGAAATATAATATATAAATCTGCAACATTATCTTCAATCCACTCCTCTGAATGAAGAGCAGTCTCTAGCTCGGCTAGTTGTATTGCAAGCAAAAAATCAAGCTATGGCTAGGAAGTAAGCGTTCCCCGAAGCTTTCACTCTGCATTTCGGCAACATTTCATTATAAAAAAATTTGGATACCAAAAACAAAAGCCCAACACTCTTATTCCTCGACTTTGTGTCTCCAAATTCAAATTCACATTCCCTCCAAATGAACGCCAAACCCAAATGCACATTCACTTCACATTATTTTGAAATTACATTTCATTTCTCCTTTCTCCAAATCGACCTTCTCATAGGAGCAAATGTACTTTATAAAAATGAGTGTTTTTGTTTAACATCCAAAGTCATAGTGGTTGGTTGATGAAGCTGCATTTTCTGAATTATACAATTGCTGGAAGTTGGGCCATTTTATGGCATGATGTCATATATAAATATCTTTACTTAATATGGTTCTATTTTACCAGAAATGAAAGAAAAGAAACAAAAATTTAAAATTAATTTTTAAATGATTTTTATTTTGCACAAAAATAAATAATAATACAAGGAAGCAGGTGAGCATTATTTCCAATTCCTACTAAGATAAAAAGGGAAAGAATCCATTATCTGCCACAATATCAGTAGAAATAGATTCATTCATAAGTAAATGAGTTCAAGTTGCAGCCTAAAACATAGCATTAATGCTTACATAAACCTGGTGAAGGAAACTCTGTACATGGAGTTACCGGCCCAGTAAACATTACCTTGCACTGTGGTAAGCTGTAAAAGAGAAATATGTGTTCATCAGATAACCAAAGTCTTTGAAGATATATATATTTCTGTATGAATATCCTACACATTCTGGTGTGCTAAAATTCTAGGAAGTTGGGCAATCATGAGAAATTCAATTTGAAGAATGGCTGCTTGTGACTTGAAACAGCAGTGGGTCCACTGCACAATAACTTTGAACTGCAAATCCTATAATTCTAATACAAGTGTTCCTTGTCATGTTAAAATCAATTTGTGGGTGAGTTATGGTGAAGAATTATTTATGTTAATCTATATATGTAAAAATATTTGGTTCCCTAACCTTAGCCTTGTAAGAATTAAAAGTTGGGAACAGGGGAACTGGATGATAAACATAAACGCTATAACTATTTCCTAGACCACAGAGCTTGTTAAGGATGGAATTCAAACATCCAACAGTATGGTGCCCTCTCTCCTATTCATAACTATGTAAAGCATCAACTAATGTCACATGTATTGCCAATGTCAAGCCAACTGCCAGACAGAAACTTAAAACAGAGATCCATCCTCCTGTTCATTTATGTGAACAAACATTAAGTATTTTGATATTTGTTCCAAGGTTTTCACATTTATTTTTCAATGCTTCGTACTTTTGTCTCTGCATAGATTTTGGTGTATATAAAATAAATAACACAATGATGGAACCATGACTTCAAGAATATATGCATATCAGTTTAACATTTTCTTTAACTCCACGCTTTCAAGAATTTATTAAACCGGTGCATGTAAAGGCATTCTTGTATGAGAGGGTTGAAATTAAGGACCAGTGATGTACCCCTGTCCTGGAATTTGATATTTGTTGTAGTTGACCAGATAAAGAGGAAAAGGACATTGTGAAGTTGCCCGGTCCAGCTTCATATGTTGTGCTTTCATTCACTGGTGCTGTTTGTTTGGTTGACAGGACAGATCTGCTTCCTGTGCATAAAGGTGACTGAAAGATTAAAAATTTATTATAATAACTTTCTAATTAATTATTCTTCCTAGGATAGTACTTTTCTAAAATGCACATTCTTAGACCAACCTTGGTCATTTCAAAAATTAAAAGTTATGATGCTCAGTGAGATGGGAAAATCATTTAAGCAAAGAGAGATATTTTACCATTGTCTTTTGAGATAATATATGTGCTGAACCCAAGGGGTGGCACAGACACTTGAAAAAAAAGTGAAAAAAGAGGACTTTTCTCTGACGATATGCCTAGATTTTCTTTCTTGTGGGAGCTTGTCAAAATGATTGATGAATTTTCTAGAGGTACAAGCTGCGACTCAACTATGTTGCCATCAGAATCTTTCACGATAAGAGATTCATCGTTTACCTGGTAGAGAAATATTTTTGAAAAAAAAGTGAGGACTAACTTCTATATATAAATCATACATCAAATCAATAAATAAAACATATTACATAGCCACAACTAACACCCTAACAGTAAAAATGCTCACTCCAAAGTGATTTATTTTATTAACATAAAAAATTTCAAATTTATAATATGAAATTTTCAAAGGGTTTCAAATTTTCAAAATTATAATATGATATTCAGCTATGTTGACAACAGATGTTATTAATTTGTGTTTCTGGAGCTTTATATATGATATTTTTCCAATCAACAACATAATATTTTAGGCAATACCAAATTATTGAAGGGTCAAAGATTTTTGGTGTAGCTGATTTTTATCAACTTTTGCTTGCTAATCAACATTTTGTCTACTATACATTCTCTACTCTACAGAAGAGAATAAAAAGGGATTTGTTGTACTATGTAAATATGCTATCATGTCTGACTGTATCATTTGGGCAAGGAAATATAACTTTGTTAACTATATTTCTCACCTGCAATCTGTCATACAACATTCTAGGAAGTATTTGCAGATTTTTGGGTTGTTATATTTCAGTTTGAGCAATCTTTTTGGGTATTACAATCAGTCACACTTTTATAAAGAGTGTTGTTCTAGTCCAAGCAAGAACCATACAACTTGATGTTCCATTTCAGTATTTAATTGGTGGTCACTTGGGCTTTCAACAATGCTATATCATTCAGAAACATGCATCTTTTTATAGCAGCCACATCAAATGGAATGGTGCTGATTTTGTTTCCTACAGTTGGTTATAAAAATCAGGTATTGTCATTCTGCATTATTGTTCAAAGTATTCCTTTTTTATCATTGATATTTACATAAAAATAGTGCTATCATCATTGGATTATTTATATTGTAATGACTTATTCCTAACTTTCCAGTACAGGCATAGGATACGATTACCCTAGTACAGCAAATTTTTTCCCTTGGATACGACACGTTTAGGTACATGATATATATGTGTGTGTGTGTGTGTGTATGTATGTATATTGTATATATAGATTTATATATACATGCATGTGTATATATATTTGTTAACTCAAAGATATCCCCGCATCTCAACCCAACGCCCAACCTGCCTTACCTTGGGGTTCATGAAGGGGTGAGCTAAGGTGAGACTAGTCCTCTAAGGATGCACGCAATAGCCCACAAACCACGCGCATCAAATAAGCCCGACATACGTATATATATTTATACACACACACACACACACATATATATACATATACACATAGATATACATATATATGTATATATATACATACATATATATAATCTACATATATGTGTATATATATACACATATATGTAGATTATATATGTATATATGTATATATGTGTGTGTGTATATATATGTGGATGTATGCATATATGTATATGTATATATGCATATGTGCATATATACATGTACATATATAAACGTATACATATATATATATATAGAAAAATTTAAGAACTATACAGAAATGTGAAACTAAATACATTTGATAGTATGATACTTTATCATTGATCAATGCCAAATGCCAAAATGGGAGTGATGAGGACAAATATTAAATGCCATTTGTTAGTTAAATATTTAATATTTATCTTTATCAATTGGCATCTAATAGTGATAATTTTAATTTTTTAAGTTCTTGATTCTAGTCTCCACTTCCAGACCCCCTCATTGTAATCAAATTTCTTATATGACGAGATCCCAATAAGTAGTGGGAGTATGTACGGGATACAATTACACCAATACAGCAATTTTTTTTCTCTTGGGTACGGTGCGTTTGGGTACTTGATATATATATACTTATATACATATATACATATACATACATCTATATTTGTATGGATTGCCTTTATGTATATATACATTGTAATGTCCCCGATTGAGGATTGCCTTTATGTAGTCCTAAGACAACAATCTTCCCAATCAATGCTGCCAGTTTTTCCTCTTCCAATTGCTTTACAAATCTGGAATGGGTTGCACAATACTTTCTTCTTAAGTTCTCTATGATGGCGCTCTTTATTTCACCTTTAAATACCCACACACTCTCTTTCAGATCTGCAATGAAAGTCTTTACTTATTCCTTCACAAGTTTGTAATAATGTTCATACAATGGTTTTTTATCAGTGTATGAAATCTATCAGATTCTTTTTTCTCCTCTCCATCTTCATTTGAATATCTATTTAAATCTTCAAATCTCAAGGGTCAAATCCTTTTGGATGGATGCTTCATTTAAGACACGTGTCTTTATTAATTGTTGTTAATCCTTTCACTTTGAATCTCCACCTTATTGAAGATAATTACTAAAACCGAATCGTGCTTTTATCTCATGTCCCTTCATTGTATGAATTGGTGGATTTTAATCAATGGTTGGGTGCTTTGTTTCTTGATCGCAACCTTTGGTATCAAGCATTCTCAATATACTTCCTTGATCACTACATTTGTTTAGTACTAATCTCTGTCTTGATCATCATATAATCGCTGCATACAAAAGATGTTCTTTAATAAGTCTTTATTAATCGCCATTCCTTAAAGAATTAAGAATCATTATAATTATATTGCTTTTTTTAACTAGAACTGTCCAATGTCTCCTGAATCAATGATTTGTTATTTTCTTATAAACATCGCTGTCTTTAGAATGTGCCTCAGCTTCTTTACTTGAACGACTTAGACTTGGGCGATCAAGACATTCATATGTATTATAGAAAACAATAGATACTTCGGCCATCATGTTAAATTGTTTGCCACCTTAATAGGAATCGCATATATTTTCTTTGATTATGTATTAACCTTGATGTTGTATAAATTGCTGCAAATTATTATTGCTTTATTCACGTCCTTAGCAATGATTATTCACAGTCTTGTCTTTTCTTGAATAACTTCAATCACTGCTAAAGAAGCTAATCATAGTATCATAGTATCATAGGATCTAGACTTGCCCAGTATTGAAGTCCGTATCTTATTGAATTTATTGTTCCTTAACAGATATCCGCCCTCTCTCGAAGAAGGGTGGCCAATTTATTTATAAACGTGTTCCTAAATGAGAGGTCGCTTGTGATGGGTCATGACTCAGTGCCTCTTTGTCTATACATCCTTGGTGCACACCCTTTCAGATCGCACTAACTAATCATGAGGCTGATCACTAGTAACCATAGTAACAATTAATCGATACCATTAATGTATTGCCAACAAAACTATGAATCATCGCTTGTGTAAATCTCCGCATGGGAAAATCGTGAAGTCTTGCATCAAGGCGATTTTCCTTAAGCTGTGTCTACGATTTTATATCTCTTTTGCCCTAGCAATTTTGGGCCTTTTGCTCAAATTGCACAATTTTTCTATTTTGAACCTCCTTTACCCAATGATTTTCGGCCCTTTTGAGGAAAACGTGCGATTTGTCTTCTTAATTCAGCCCTCTGGCGATTTTTGCGCGATTTTGTTGAAGGCGTTTTTGACTTGGTCGAATTTCTTACTTCTTCACTTCATTTTCGGCCTTTAGAGGATATTTGTTATTTTTGGCTAAATGGGTCGAAATGCGACTCTAGATGGCCTTGTTCAGTTTTGGCCTTCAAAGCGATTTTGTGCAATTTGGACTCTCATCATTTTTGGCTTATAAGCCGATATTGTGTGACTTTGAAGCTTTCTTTTCATTTTCAACTCTATGAGGTAGTTCTGCGCGATTTTACACTTCTTTCTCATTTTCAGCCTATGAGGCCCTTTGAAGATTTCACCTCATATGATGATATCGTTTTCGAGCCTTAAGGAGATTTTGCGAACTTGAACTTTCTCGCCCATGAGGCCCTTTTGGGCGATTTGGTATAAATGCCTCCCCCTGTAACTTCGGCATTTTGAGTCGAAATGCGACTTTTAAACCTACGAACTTGCAAAAAGAAACGAAATTCAAGCCTTAGGGCAAGAATGTGTGATTTTGGTTTTTCGGCCTCTTGAATTTCGGGTTTTGTAATGAAAAAGGGCAAGTTAATCTTAGACGACTCCTTTCCTACGAAACACGGGATGCTTAAACAAAATGCACGATTTGTTTGATGCCAATACTTTACCTTGCTTTAGTAATTTTGAGCCTAAAGACTTATGTTGGCTGAGGCAAGTTTAGCAATTGCAATGACCATGGTTCTTTGGTTTGGGTTCGATTTTCCTTCTCTTTCGGGCAAATTTCAAAAACTACGGCGGTCCCCTATGAAGCAAGGCGGGGTTTGCATAACGCACAACAAATGGCGACTCGGCTAGGAAATGTTCCTGAATATTTCAAGGATGACCATCCGGATCAAACCCCAAAATGTCTAGCTTATACCCCACAAAACAACCCAAATGACAAAAGACAGATTCAAAATAAAAATGAGGTCGCAAACTGAATCGAGTCACCAAACATGAAAATCAAGTATGTGCAGTAAAGTTCATTCTAGCTAAGAGAAAGTTGAAACATCATTGTTCAGTCAAGGCAAGCTACGTGGGGTGAATCTAACTTCAAAAGCAACATGGATATTGCCTCGCTGCCAACGAGCGTTCATAGCCCCGACGAGGTTATCGCCTGTAAGCTCACAGGGATTTCTCTATTTCCGGTAAATTTTTCTTTTCGAATACCGGCAAAGGTGTCTGCACTCCCAAAGCCAAGTATTTAGATATTTATTTTCTTTTCAATTTCATTTTCTTTGGTTTTTTCCTTTTATTTTCACTTTCTCACTTCGGCTGGTAAGCAATGAAGCCTACGTGGGATTGAGCATTACAGTGGTCGCTGAAGCAAAGCTTTAAAAAATTTACTTGCAATAGACTTAAGCAACATTAAGCATTTAAACGTGCAGTGATCGCAATTTTGGTGACAAACGCAATAAGCAACTAAATTTTTAGATTAACTAAGCGTTAGGCCAAATGAACTAACTACGGGAGCAACCGTCAATTAGGTGCTCTACCAAAGTCGGCATCCCAGAAATGAGCCAGCAAATATCACGACATCGTACACCAATGTTGGGAAAAGCAAACATACCCAAACAAAAACTGACAGGGGGACAACCCCTTCCGAAAGGACACGTACACTAAGAAAAACAAAATAACTAAAGCGGAAAATAGGGAAACTAAACTAAAAAACAAAAAACAAACTACTCTAAGAACAAAAAATAAAACCCTAAACAAACTATATACAAGAAGAGACCAATTGTACAAAAATGCAGACCAAATGCATGCGTTCCCGCCCCAGGATGATTTCTCAGTATGTGCAGCAGTAACAGGGCAGTGGGAATAGTTCTTAGTTTGGCTGACTTGTCTTTGAATTCTGAAAAGAAAATTTTCAGTTGGCCACTCTCGGTTTTAACCAAGGCATCAGGGAAAATTATCAATTAAGGGAGTTCATTAGATCCGTGATTAATCCATTTACAAGTTGCTTTCCCAGAATATTCAAAATCGAATTGAAAATTTTCAGAATTAACAATAGGGGGAAAGAAACAACCTAGTGTGTATCTAAGTCGTGCAGGGTGTTGCGCAGCGAGAGGTCTTCAACAGTCTCAGGAGGTCGCAATTGGTGGTGCAACATCCCGCTTGCATTTGGTGTGTGCAAATCAGCATCAAACTCCACATCGGGTTGCACAGGCTGAAAATTGATTTGGAATTCGAACTCAAGAAAGTGGAATGCATCATCCTCAGGCTGCATAAACCATGTAGCCTTATGCGTTTCTATCAGCACATCTTTAAACAGCAGGGACTCTTTGATTGATAGGTCCTCAAAAACATCCTCGACGGACTCTTGGACTACATCCTGCATTGGTGGGGCTACTGTAAACTGCTCTTTAGCTTGGAGCTGATCTTCGAAGCTCACTTGATCATCATCTTCAACCCTGGCTTCATCAAGTGTAGGGATAGCACAGTCATCTTCTGCCATAGTTTGATTGACTGGTTCATATTGCTCAGCACTTGGCAACTCCATCCTATCATCATCAAAGAGTGTGGTGTTGCATTGATCTTGCGATCTTCTGTACTCATCTACAGCAAGGTAGGCACTCCACACTTTGCAAGTGATGCATTCTCCTGGCTCTTCCAACAATCTATATTGGGCTTTAACTTGACTAACTGCCTCCATGCATAATGAGAAAGTGAATTCCGAATGACAGGTGCAATGAATTCTGCACCACCAAGGTGACAACACACTCTCCAAGCAAAATTCTTCATTGAGACCCAACTAGTTCTCAATCTGGTCCTTAAATCGTGTAAAATCATCAGTGCTGGATAGAGGACTAGGGATATCTAGCTGTATGAACTCCTTTGGTTTGGGGATATCCCAGAAAAATATCCTTCCCTGCAGCGCTAGTTCGACCCTTGACAGAAATGTCAAACAGTTTGATTCTTCGTGCTCTGTTGTGTTGTGGACTTTGCAGTCACCTGCGGATACAAACTCGGACAGCTGCCAAGGATATAGCTACAGACTCAGCCTTTGCTGGAATTGAAAAATGTCAGACTGTAGACAATCTTCATGAAATGGCTAACCCAAGTATTTGGTATTTTCAAATTTTCAGATTTTTTTGGTTTTTGACTTAACGGGGATCTTGCATATCCCAAATATAATAATTAAAAGTTTTATTAGACTCAACTTGCTACAAGGAACCTGACAGGGGGGCCTCCTTCTAGCGCCAATTCTGTTGACGTGGCTAAAGTCGTATCGCTACAACTCTCTCCGGCCAACGCAGAATAGAATGTTCTCGCTGACTATCCTAATGGTGTAAGGAATCCCTAATGTTGTTTTTAATTGATCAATGGGGACAACCTCAAGGTTCCAAATGTCAGTTCATGACTACGGGATAGCTCAACGATTGATGTGTTTTGTTGGGAGCACAAGTGGCCTTACATTTGCAACAAGCTAGTCTATATCTAAAATGATGTTGTGTTTCTCAAGCTAGGGAATAAAAGCAAAGGAGAAGGGTTTAGGAGACCTAAAATTAACAAGACTAGTGTGAGAGTAGACGGATTCAACATAACCAATCCCTGCTTGGCTAGAATAACTCACAACCTCACAAGAACGGTGCAATCTTCAAGGGGACTTAGAAGATTTTCAGACTGCAGGTGCGTGGCTAAGCACCCAATTCTGGCGTAGCTCAGACGAACACCTGCAATTGAACTAAACACGATTTTAAAGGTTCAGGCTAACCATACACAGGGATACACAATTAGCATATCCGCAATGGTATGAACCTAAATCCATCAAATACCTGCACACCAGAAAGAATCTATCTAAACCTATTGAACAAAACAATGCAAACAGAATATGTAAAAGTACTCAAATTTAAGTTCAAAATTGGAATGTTAAGGATTTTATCTTTCTTTAATTTCTTAGACAATATTCAATGCTATTAATGTGTGCTCTCTTAGTTATTTCTGATCATGAATTTAAACTTCTTTGGTTGCAGGTGGCTGTAAATATTTATTGATTTCGATATTATCTTCAGAATGCTTCACAGCAAATATATAAGCATTACCTTGAGATCAAGGCATGCCTTGATCGAACATGTCTCATTACATGTCCGATCAAGACATGTCTTGATCAAGGGTGGTGCCTCTTCCTGGAGCAAACCAATAACTATCGGTTAATGTCAAAGCCCATTTATAACAAATGCCAAACAGTTTGTAATTAAATGCGGTTTACTTATCATTGTATTCGATAATATATCGGTTAGATTCTAATGCAATTTAATCATTAACCAATCTGATGAATACTAAGAGGGGGGGTTGAATTAGTATGCCAAAAATCTGTGTACTTAAACACTTTGCTAGACTAACAGTAAACCGCTAAAACAATTTAGCAGACAAACCGGTTAGCACACATGCAAACCAAATAGCAAATAATGCATTCACCCACAGAAGCACAAACACCATAACACGAGATTTTGATGTGGAAACCCAAATGGGAAAAACCACGGTGAGATGGAACTCACAAGTAACTATCTGCAGAATAGGAACCAGACCGATTAAGGTCAGACCAGTTACGGTCATACAATGTTCTTTACCAGAACAGATCCTATTAGGAATCTCAATCTTTGTTAGGAGATAAGTCCGATTAAAGACTACCTTGCTAGAGGATTTTAGATCCACAGATGTGAACCACCTTGTTAGAGGATTTACAAAAGGCTTTTGGGCCTACCCGGTTAAGGGCTTCAGACTTGTCGAAGGTGTGAGTAATCAACAAGTGAGTGATCTAGCTAATAGCACAGATTGCTTGGTTACATCCTTGATAGCTCGTTCCTAATGCATTCCAACATTACTTCAGTATTCTACACATTCATACTCTCTCTAACTCATCAACCACCTTAAACCCTAGCAACAACCTAAAACCCTAGACATGATGTCCTTTTAAAGGAATCTGATTTCATGTCGGTCCAATAGGATTACAATACAATTTCCTAGGTTCAATGCATCTAGACATATTCTGTAACACGACACAAAAAGCACCGTTGAAGTGTCGGCACCATCAAACAATTGGTGGATGGTAACTCATCACAAAATGCCAGTTGGTAACTCATCACAGAGTATTACCGATTCATACAAAATACCAGTTGCCAGTTTGACAAAATGAAGACTGGGAAATATGTGTTATGCCGCTTTGATCCTTCGTACCGCTTGAGATCCTCGAACCGCTTGGGGTCTACATACCGCTTCAGATCGGTAATCACTTTTTGCAAAACACCAATAGTCTAAGGACTATAATGCATCATACCGGTTGGAACAAGTACCGGTTGAGCTTTAACTTATACATACAAAAGTGATCTCAATGCAAGTGTGTGTCCATCAATGACAATCACAACATAATCATCAAAAATGCCAACAATCTCCCCCTTTGGCATTGATGGCAACACTTAGGAAATTTTGACATCTAAGTGTTTTACAACAAAAATATGCCATAATGAAAATTACTCCCCCTAAGCATATACACTATCCCTTTTGCAAAAAATACAATGTATGCTGCTTCTTAACCAAAATAACATAAAAGTATACATCAAAACATTCAAAATTTATACTTCTCCCCCTTTGCCAACAATGACAACAAAATATTATAGACCAACCCCTGTTTCATTACTATTAAAAGAATAAGAGTTTATGACAAAAAAGAATAAAACTTGTCAAAAATTGGTTTGAAGTCCTGCAAAAATTGTTTCATAGATAAGGACCAGGACTCAAGTAGGGAGGTAGCCACTTCTTTCTTTGTCTGCATCTGGGAGACCTGCTCTTCCATGGCGTCAATTGTGCTCATCTCTTGAGTCACCGTTAAGGCATCCAGATTGAGATAACATTTCTGAAGTATCTGCAAGCGTGGGAGTAGAACCAGTTGAAGTTCCTGCAAATCTCGAGTCCGGTAGCTGATTTCCAACTCTATATTTGGCAGACTGAATATGAAACCAGTGAACAGTTTGCCCATAAGCTGTAAAAGCGTCATATGGTGGCTTGAAGGTGCTCATATATAACTGCAAGTCAGTTTGTAGCTTTTGCTTCTGTACAAGCACATCATCACATAAGAGATGGGGTTGGCAAATCTTACTCAGAAGTAGATTCCCCTCATCCAGAGCATTCCTTATGTCTTTTTGTGCTTTTTGCAGATCGGACCGGAGCTCATTTAGCTTCTTCACCAGGGCAATGTTGAGAGCTTTTTTATGCTCTTTCTTGGCATTTGCCTCTGCTACCTCTTCTAGGCTCTGCACCTGATCATCCACTATGGTGCATAGGAGCTTTAATTGCGCCAATGATGAATCAGTATCAGGGAGGTTTGTGTCGGGTAACAAACCGGTAAGAGTGTCCACCGCAGCTTGGATCACATCTTGCTCCTTCTTCCTCCTTAACACTTCAAGGCGTTCTTGAGCAACCTTAATGCTCTGTAGCAGCTCCATTTCGTTTGCAGACTGGAGGTCAATGGGACTGGTGAGGTTAGCCGGTTTGGCTTGACTACCAGTTGCCTTTGGAGTCTCCATCTAAGTGCTTTTTGCCGCTTCTTCTTTCTCTGTGGGTCTTAAATTTTTCTTCTTCTATCTTTTTATTTTCCTCTTCTTTCCTCTGCTTCTCTTCTTCTTCGTCCTTTTTCTTCTGCTCCTCTTCCTTCTTCCTCTTCTCCTCTTCATCCTTCTTCTTCTTCTCCTCTTCCTTTTTCTTCTTCTCCTCTTCATCCTTCTTCTTCTTCTCCTCTTCCTTTTTCTTCTTCTCCTCTTCATCCTTCTTCTTCTTCTCCTCTTCCTTTTTCTTCTTGTCCTCTTCATCGTTCTTTTTCTCCTTCTCCGCTTCTCTTCTCTTCTCCTCTTCTTTATCCTCCTCTACTTTCTTCTTTTCCGCTTGCTTCTTTGCTTCCTCCTTTTTGTCCTCTACTTCCTTTTGCTTTTCTACCTATTATGCCTGCTTCTCCTGTTTTGTTGCTTCTGATGGTGTATCCTGAGTAACATCCTCTACATCCAGAGCATTGACATCAATAGTGTCTATGGGTTCAGTAACCGGGTTTCCTTCATTATCAAACACTTCATTCGGTTTTGTTATTGTCGGTTCTTGCTCAGCCTTCTTGTTGGCTTCAGCCACTTGATGCATCTTAAGAGCTTCTAGAGCAAGAGTATGTGTATTCTTGAGCACTTCTTGACCCTTTCCTTCCAGTAACAAGAGTCTTCTTCTTCTCATGAAGAAGAGGCCTTTGTATTTATTCATAACTTCAAACAGTTCTGAATTTGATACATCAGGAAAATGTTGAGTAAAAATTTTCTCTCATTTCCTGTTCCTTTTCTATGGCAATGCGCCATTTATTGTCTAAGGAATTATACAAAGAATCTGGCGTCTCAGATCTAATTTCTGAAGGCGACCAGTCATTAACACATAAATACTTAATGATTTCGTGTTCAACTGCTTCTTTTTCATCATCATTGAAATCATCAAAACAATCAATCAAATCATTCAGCACTTTTCTCCTAATATTTTTGATAGTTCTTTGACAATGTGTCAAAGGTTTGTAGGAAGAAATGTCAATATTTACCGGTGTCGATGATGCCGGTTCATTCTTTGTCTTTTTCTTTGCTTGTCTAGTCTTCTTGGGTTTTTCCTCAGACACAGTTTCTTCTGAGTCCGATGAGTTATTCCTTGTTGTCCTCTTCCTCTTGAAGACTTTGGCAGGTGCCACTTCCGGTTTCTTCTTTGCAAGTGATCGCTTGGTCACTTTGGGACTGGCTGCAATAACCGGTGCCGATGCCAAAGGCACTGCCTTTCCTTTCTTTTCAGGAGGTTCTACAACCGGTGCAACCCTTTCTAGATAGGTGTCGGTTCTCTTTGCCTTGGGATCTAGGGGTGAGGCAATTAGGGTAGAAGCATACCCGTCCAGCATATCATACATCACCTCATAGCCCATAGGCTCTACTTCTTCCTCTCTGGGCTCAACGGCCTCCATTATGCATTCATCCACATTGTTGATAAAGCAAATATCCTCTTCATATTTCTTGACAATGTCACCGGATATCCTTATCCTTTGGCTCATCTTGCGCCTGAACTCATCAAAGTACTTGTTCAGAACTTCAAGGTAACCGGTTCCAACTGCTTGCAGGCTCTCTTTGATCTGCTTGGTAACCGGTTGGTCGGCAAACCACTGAATATCTCCAACTCCTGGGAAATAACCTTGGAAGTAGAAGAATAACCCTACCAGTAATTGTCCAAACTTGAATCTTAGTGCATTATCCTGTTTGATTGACTTAAGATTCAACATAAGTTGTCTTTGCATACAGGTGCATAGGTCAAACGATGCATCTTCTTTAATTATCTGGTAAGCGGCATTTACCGCTGTAGCAGATACAGAGTTAATTTTGCTAGCAAAGAACGTCTGGTAGCCTATCACCATGCAGGCATACTTGACCAGATCATCCTTGATTGAGTTGACAGTCATGCCACGTGAGTCCCTCACTGAACCGGTGAGCTTGGACATTTTAGTCTTGCTGACCTTCCTTAGGGCTGGCACTTCCCCTGTATTGCAAAAACCGGTGACGGCATGAATAGCTTGCGGTGTGATATCATGCGTCCGCTCTAGGTACATCTTATCACCATGAACTCTACTTAGAATGATTCTAATGTGGTCATCTGTGAAATCCTCTAGGAAGTAAACCGCATTGTGAAGCTTTTTCTTCTCCAAGATGCTATACTCCGGTTTGATCTTTTTATCCTTCCCACAGAATAGACCTAGCTGAGAATGGATCACAAGAGACCCTAGGTCTTCGATCTTGTAGTCTATGTAATCTGAAATCCCTTCTACTATAACCCTAGCCGGTACTTGAGACAAGGCATTATATTTTGATTTTCTTTAAATGAAATCCATAGAATCGACAGTTGCACTAGAACTATCATGAGATGTGGAAGCCATGACAAAATAGAAAACTCGAGAAGTACCTTTCGGAAATCGAGAATTTAGGGCTTGCAGATTCCACTTCGCCTTCCACTTCGTCGGTTGTTGAATCAACGCTTTGAGTTCTTCTTTTGACCGTTTGAAATTTGCTTCTGAATCTTCTTCAGGGTTTCGATATTTCTTTGAATCGCAACACAAATCACTTTTTCTTCGCTCTGCACTTGAAAAACTTCTTTGCTCGAAAAATGATAGTGAGAAATGATTTGAAAATTCATTTTAAACATATTCCTCACCTACTGTAATAAATGCTCCACCATTAGGGCGTAAACCCTAATTTGCTTGTTACCGTTTTCGGTCTTCTAACAAATGACAGGTATCACATACCGGTTAAGGTCTTTTACCGGTGTAAACTGTGGGTTCGTAGTGTTTCACCGTTTGCTCCCCCTAAGCTTTTCTGATGCTTAGTTTGTCGGTTCCAATATTTCCACACTAGGTGCAGAAATCGGTTCTTCTTGCAACACTGTTGGTTTCTTCTTCCAGCTTTTGTTCATATCCACTTGAACAATGTCAATATCAATCTTTCCTTCCGGAGTGACCGGTATGTCATCCGATATGTTCTTTCTTGATCTGCAGAATCTGGCAATGTGACCCGGTTTGTTGCAATGATAGCAGACCATTCCAGGTGCTCTCCAAGGTCCATTATTCATGCTATCGTTCTTCCTCCTGCATGTTGCAGCAGTGTGACCATGATCATGACAGATCAAACAGTTTGCTCTCCATTCAGTTGCCGCTTGATAGCCACCATTTCTTAACTGATGGTTGAAGGCATTAAACTGGTTGTGATTCCGGTTCACAAAAGGTTCAGGACCAACTCCTTGAGTCCTCTGAGGATATCTTCCAGTGTTGTTCATAACAGACCTGCATTCAGATGCTCTATGCCCAAACTTGTTGCATGCATAACAGTTACCATTGAATTTATAGGATCTAGGCTTCTCATTTAGAAAATAAGGAAAATTATTGTAAGCCTTACTCCTACACACATTAGCAATATGTCCTTCTTTAAGACAGTTAAAGCAAACAGGTTTAAACTTTTGCTTACCTTTATCCTTTGATGTCGGTTATTTCTTTGATGCTCCAGCATTTGTACCAGAGGTCTCACCTTCCTCATGACCGGAATAACCAAGTCTATCAGTATTCTTGACAAGTTTGGCAGATTCAAGCTTTTGCTCTAGCTTGACAGTACTCTTGTTGAACTTAGCAAGTATTTCCTTTGACTCAGAGAATTCTTTGGAAATAGCAGCATTTGTTTCCATCAGGTTTTCATTTTCAGAGATGGCAATGTTCAGTTCTCCTTGCATGTCTTCCTTTTCCACTTTGCTTGCATGGAGTTGAGCAGTTAGTGCACTGATCTCTTGCTTCAGCTTGGAGTTTTCATGATCTTTGTCTTTGACCAGATCTTCAGCTTTCCTCCGGTTCTCAAGCTCTTGACACATTCGAATAGTTAGTCCTTCCAATTCTTTTCTCAAGTTGGAATTGGATTCATTCAGCTTTTCTACTTCTTGAATCAGGGCTTCCATGTTCGCTTCATCAGAGGAACTATTTTCAAATAGCCCCATTAGCTTTTTAGCATGTTCTCTCCTTTTTGCTTGAGATGCCTTATATTTGACCATAAGATCATCATAGGCTTGCTCAGACTAAGTGAGCCGATGAGTAAGTTCTCTCAATGTGTATTCCCCCATATCTCTTTCCAAGTGGTTAAACTTATAGAAAGGTAGGCTCTGATACCAATTGATGAATACTAAGAGGGGGGGGTGAATTAGTATGCCAAAAATCTATGTACTTAAACACTTTGCTAGACTAACAATAAACCGATAAAACAGTTTAGCAGACAAACCGGTTAGCACACATGCAAACCAAATAGCAAATAATGCATTCACCCACAGAAGCACAAACACCATAACAGAAGAGATTTTGACGTGGAAACCCAAATGGGAAAAACCACGGTGAGATGGAACTCATAAGTAACTATCTGTAGAATAGGAACCAGACCGGTTAAGGTCATACAATGTTCTTTACCAGAACAAATCCTATTAGGAATCTCAATCTCTGTTAGGAGATAAGTCCGATTAAAGACTACCTTGCTAGAGGATTTTAGATCCACAGATGTGAACCACCTTGTTAGAGGATTTACAAAAGGCTTTTGGGCCTACCCGGTTAAGGGCTTCAGACTTGTCGAAGATGTGAGTAATCAACAAGTGAGTGATCCAGCTAATAGTACAGATTGCTTGGTTAGATCCTTGATAGCTCGTTCCTAATGCATTCCAGCATTACTTCAGTCTTCTACACATTCATACTCTCTCTAACTCACCAACCACCTTAAACCCTAGCAACAACCTAAAACCCTAGACATGATGTCCTTTTAAAGGAATCTGATTTCATGTCGGTCCAATAGGATTACAATACAATTTCCTAGGTTCAATGCCTCTAGACATATTCTGTAACACGACACAAAAAGCACCGTTGAAGTGTCGGCACCGTCAAACAATCGATGGATGGTAACTCATCACAAAGGCCTGTTGGTAACTCATCACAGAGTATTACCGATTCATACAAAATACTGGTTGCCAGTTTGACAAAATGAAGACTGGGAAATATGTGTTCTGCCGCTTTGATCCTTCGTACTGCTTGAGATCCTCGAACCGCTTGGGGTCTACATACCGCTTCAAATTGGTAATCACTTTTTGCAAAACACCAATAGTCTAAGGTCTATAACGCATCATACCGGTTGGAACAAGTACCGGTTGAGCTTTAACTTATACATACAAAAGTGATCTCAATGCAAGTGTGTGTCCATCAATGACAATCACAACATAATCATCAAAAATGCCAACACAATTACCGATCGGTTTATACTTAATGCTATTTTGTGATAATCGGTGGTACATGTAACCCGATTATGAATCTATATAAGAGCAAAAATATGTTAAGGTGATAACTATTGTAGTTATCATATGACAACACTAATTAGTGTTGTTATATGACAACTAGAATAGATATGCAGAACCAATTACAATCATAGCATATAAATGAAATCATTGCATAGCAAATACGATCATATCTTGATGCTTATAAGGATGATTATGATGACTACCATTAGTATGTAGATTTATCGATAGGATAGATGATTGAATGAGAGACTTCATTTATCTCTCTTTCAATCATTTATCTTACCGAAGCTACATTGTTTCAACACTCCCTCTTAGCTAGGGAAGATAAAAAATCATCTAATTATATAACATCACATTTCTCATAATAGAATGTATTACATGACTTCGTAATACAAAAGATCAAGTCACATGTGCTCGTGACATGATGTATCACATAACATGTGATACAGAAATATATCACATCGTCTCGTGATATAGAGATATCACATAGCACGTGATATCAACATCGCATAACACGCGATACCTTGGATATAAAACAATTTGAGAATATTGAATTCTCTTATATCCAAGTTATGGTATATGCACTGACATTATGTCACATAATGTCTACCATAACATATCATGGCACATCCATGAGTCAAGATGATATCAAGTCAACATGATATCAACATTACAAGATCGTCACCTTGTAATGTTCAATACAAGTGTTCATTATCTAAAAAGTCGTCACTTCTTAGAAATGGACACAGGGGGAGGAGCCCATAAAGTCATAACACAACAAAAGAAGTTTACACATTAAACATCTTATATATTAGTGCAGATTATAAAGCAAATTACAATTCAATCATACCAAGTCCTTTCCTGAAGTGTTCAACTTTTACTCTGGATAGAAGCTTGTTCAATATGTCTGTTGTCTGGTCTCCTGTACTGATATATTGCAACTAAATCACATTCCTATCCACCATGTCTCTCACATAGTGGTAAGGAATCTCTATGTGTTTGGATCTATCATGAAATACAGGGTTCACTGAGAGTTTTATACAGTTCTGGTTATCACAATGAATTATAGTAGGCTTCAGTGGCTCACCGAATAATCCCACAAGTAGTTTTCTAAGCCATATAGCTTCTTGTGCAGCCATGGAAGCTGCGATATATTCGGCCTCTGTAGAACTCTGAGCTACTGAAGACTGTTTCCTGCTAATCCAAGATATCATGGCTGAACACAAACTGAAGCAGCATCCTGAGGTGCTTTTCCTGTTAGTCACACTTCCAGCCCAATCTGAATCAGTGAACCCATGAAGATCCAAATCAACTTTCTCATACTTGAGTCCATAGTTAAGAGTACTTTGAAGATATCTCATAATATGTTTCACAGCCATAAGATGTATCTCCTTAGGTTCACACATGAACTGGCTCAAGGCATTTACTGGATAACAGATATCAGATCTAGTATTGACCAAATACATTAACGATCCAATAATCTGTCTGTAGAGAGTGGGATCTATCAATGGGGAATCTGTTGTTGCCTACTTTAATTTGTGAAGTTTAGTTTCCATAGGAGAAGACATGGGTCTGCAGTTCATCATACCAAATCTCTTCAATATGTCTAAGGTGTATTTTCCTTGATTAAGCACAATATTGTCAGAGTTTTGCCAAACTTCCAATCCAAGAAAGTAATGTAGAAGGCCTAAATCCTTCATATCAAATTCCTTTTCAAGGTCTTTCTTACATTGTTCAATAAGGTGATCTTCCCCTGTAATCAGAAGATCAGCAACATATAAGATCAATATAAGCATATCACCTTTGATCCTTTTGAAGTATAGATTTGGATCTGCATCATTTTTTGAGAATCCCAATCCCTGAAGATAGTTGTCAATTCGTTCATACCAGGCCCTGGGAGCCTGTTTTAAACCATATAGGGCTTTCTCTAATCTGCACACATGTGTTTCTGTATAGTGGATCTCAAACCCTTATGGCTGTTCTAAGTAGACTTCCTCCTCAATTTTACCATTCAAGAAGGCAGTTTTCACATCCATCTGATGGACTTTCCAACCTTTGGCTGCTGCAATGGCCAGTACTGCTCTGACTGAAGTGTACCTAGCAACTGGAGCAAATGTCTCATCATAGTCTATCCCTTCTTTCTGTGAGAATCCTCGGGCAACAAATCTGGCTTTGTGTTTCTCTATGCTACCATCTGCACCATGTTTGATTTTGAACAGCCACTTGGATGAAACAACGGATTTCCCTTTTGACCTAGGAACAATTTCTCACACATCATTGTTAAGTATGGAAGTATATTCTTCAGACATTGCATTTTTCCAAACTTGATGTTTAAGAGCTTCTAGTACACTAGAGGGTTTTGATTTGGAGAGATCATTCATAAGGGCTACATAGCTAGAAAATCTTCGGGGCCTCTTACTTTCTCTAAAAGTCCCTGAAGGAGCAGCAAAGTCCCTTGCATTCTCCATTGTTTTTCGAGCCCATAGAGGTCTTTTCTTAGGGATTTCTTGGGGAGGAATTTGTACTTCATTTTCTTCTGAACACTCCCTCTGAATCTCAAGAGTGGGATTTTGTTCTAGGTCTGAAGATGGAGCATGGGTTTCAGACTCAATAGAGTATTTAGCCCTTTTGAAGGCTATGTCTTCTTCAAATGTAACATCTCTACTAAGTTCAATATTGCTATGTCCAGGTACAAAAATTCTGTAAGCTTTAGAGGTTTCACTATATCCAACAAAGATTCCTTTTCTTCCAAAGGGTTCTAGTTTTGTCCTTTTCTCTTTAGGTATGTGAAAGTAAACATGGCAGCCAAATATTCTAAAGTGGGTGATGTCTGGCTTTATCTCGGTGAAGACTTCTTCAAGGGTTTTTTCTTCGATGTGGGAATGAGGACATCTATTTTGTATGTAAACAGCAGTGTTGGAGGCTTCTGCCCAAAGGTGAGCTTCTAAGTTCTGATCAAGGAGCATGGCTTTGGCTGCTTCTACAATGGTTCTATTTTTCCTTTCAGCAACCCCATTTTGTTGGGGTTTGTAAGGAACAGTGAATTCCCTCTTAATCCCAGCTTCTTTACAAAATTCCCTAAAGATGTCTGAGGTATATTCCCTCCCATTATCAGTTCTTAGGACTTTTATTTTCTTTCCGGAAGAGTTTTCAAAGAGGGATTTGAATTCCTTAAATCTCTTGAGAATCTCTTCAGATTCTTTACATTTAAGGAAGTAGATCCAAGTCTTCTGGAGAAGTCATCAATGAATATTACATAATAAAGGAACCCTCCTAATGATGGTACAGACATTGGCCCACATAGGTTAGAATGAACTAGTTCCAAAACATTACTCGTTTTCCTAGAACTATTCTGAAAGGAACTCTTGGTATTTTTGCCTAGGCCACACCCCTTACATGTACCGGAATGGTATTGTTTTAACTTAGGTAAACCAATTACTAATTTTTCCATTGAACATAAAGCACGAAAGTTTAAATGACCTAATCTTCTATGCCAAATTTCATTAGAATCTACAATCTCATGAAGTAGGGCTAGGTTAGATTCAGTACATACCTCGTACAAATAGCCTTTTCTATGTCCTAGGGTTATAGCCTTCTTGATGGAAGTGTTTTGTGGCCATACTAGAAATTTACCATTCATGAAGGTTATTATGTACCCATCATCTTCAAGTGCAGATATGGAGATTACGTTCCTCTTGATGCCAAGAACGAATAGGACTGCAATGAGTTGGAGGGACATCCCTGTCTTCAGCTTAATGGTGCAGGTATCGACGCCTTTCACTGGATGTGCAGAGTCATCACCAATGGTTACTTCTTCATCAGTTTCTTCTAACATGGAATCCAATAATTCTCTATAACCAGTGATGTGTCTTGATGACCCACTGTCAATGATCCAGGTGTTAGATTTATTGGATACTTGGCTAGAGAGGGCAGAGTAGAATACATGCTTCTTGGAGTCATGTTCTTCCTTTTTCACTTTTGCAAATGTAGCTGCTTGTTTGATTCTATCCGGGCATCTTGCTGCATAGTGTCCATATTGCATCATACCTAAAGCACTGAATGTGATAGTTGTCTTTCTTAGATGACCTTTTCTCATGTCGATTCTTTATCTTCTTGAAATGTTTCTTCTTGCTTTTCTTGTTGGAGTTGGTATTTAGGACATGGAGATCTTCATCTATGTTCTTTTGCTTGATCCCCTTTTTATTTAACCTTGACTCCTCTTGAAGACAATCTGCTCTTAGCCTATCAAATTTCAGATATTTAGCCCTTGCACTACTGCCTTGGACGAAGGTTTACCATGTACTAGGCAAACAATCAAGAGCAATGAGTGTTAGCTCTTTGCTCTAGATCTCATATCCAAGCGTTGCCAGTTCATCCCTTAGGGCTGATATCCGCATAAAGTATGCATTGATTGACTCTCCTTTGTTCATACTTATATGATTTATTTCCCTTTTTAGAGCCAGGGTTCTACTTGCATTGTTTATCTCGAATGCACTTTCGAGTGCTTTGAACATTTGATAGGCAGTCTCATGTTTTGTTATTATTGGCATAATGTGATTTCTCACTCCATCGACAATGATCTTCATGGCTTTTTCATTTCCCTCGATCCATGCCGATTTGTCAAGTTCATTCTCAGGTTCTTTAGATTCAACTTTATTCTCTTTTAGAATCATCTTAATTCTGAATTTCCATGATGAGAAATTGTCGCCTCCTTCAAGTCTATCCTCAAATCTGATAGCGTTAGCCATGGAAATGTGATGTCTATATCCTCGATTTGAACTTCTCAAATTTGAATGCCTTAGGTTCGATCACCTTGGCTTTGATAGCATGTAAAAGTATTCAAATTTAAGTTCAAAATTGGAATGTTAAGGATTTTATCTTTCTTTAATTTCTTAAACAATATTCAATGCTATTAATGTGTGCTCTCTTAGTTATTTCTGATCATGAATTTAAACTTCTTTGGTTGCAGGTGGCTGTAGATAATATTTATTGATTTCGATATTATCTTCAGAATGCTTCACGGCACATATATAGGCATTGCCTTGAGATCAAGACATGCCTTGACCAGACATGTCTCATGACATGTCCGATCAAGACATGTCTTGATCAAGGGTGGTGCCTCTTCATGGAGCAAACCAATAACTATCAGTTAATGTCAAAGCCGATTTATAACAAATGCCAAACGGTTTGTGATTAAATGCGGTTTGCTTATCATTGTATCTGATAATATATCGGTTAGATTCTAATGCAATTTAATCATTAACCGATCACCAATCGGTTTATACTTAATGCTATTTTGTGGTAATCGGTGGTAAATGTAACCCGATTATGAATCGGTATAAGAGCAAAAATATGTTAAGGTGATAACTATTGTGGTTATCATATGACAACACTAATTAGTGTTGTCATATGACAACTAGAATAGATATGCAAAACTGATTACAATCACAGCGTATAAATGAAATCACTGCATAGCAAATACGATCATATCTTGATGCTTATAAGGATGATTATGATGACAACCATTAGTATGTAGATTTATCGATAGGATAGATGATTGAATGAGAGACTTCATTTATCTCTCATTCAATCATTTATCTTACTAAAGCTACATTGTTTCAACAGAATAAAAAAAAGATGATAAACACCAAATCAATGTCCATATATTGATTCCAGCTGCTATTACAACAATTTCTGCAACAGTTCTACTCTATTCCTAACTACTAAATCTAACTTTCTACAAAAACTCTAACCTTCTCTAACTATCTAACTCTTAAAAAAATCTAACTAGAATCTAACCCTTTACAATGAGAGGCAGCCTTCCTTTTATAGATTTTACAATTTGAATCGAGGGTCAGGATTGACTACATCCAGCAGTCCTGATCTGCCTTATAGAAGCTTGGCAGCTTTAACCCATGCCTAGTTACTATCAGTTATCCTCCCAACCACATTTCCAACTACCTACAACTGTTTGGCTTTAATCTGGTCAATCAGGTAGTTGGAAATAACTAACCTGTGTCCCCTCATTTTGAATTCATTAGACTGGGCCCACAAGTAGTCTTTTACATTTAAACAACTCAATTTTTAAACTGATTTTCTGGAATTTCTTCTAGCAGTATATTTCTGAGCTTGCACATTTTGAGTGTTCTTTCATTTTTGGTCTTGGAGATGGACTTTGACTTTGTGGTTCGCAGTGGTGCACTTCCCCATGTTTGGTATTGCGCCTCCGCAATGTACTCAGCTTTAGGAGTGTCTAGCTTTGTCGTTTTGATCCTGTGCTCCTCGATGTCAATCATGATCAAGTCTTCACTTTTCACTTCAAGTTATCGCTTTAGCTCTTCCTGACGTCGTCGATCGTAATCTGCAAGCAATACATTTTGATCCACATTAATCATTTTGAAAATATAAATAAATTAATTTAACAAACATACTTAACTTTTAAACGTCCAAAGGGAAAAATAAAAATATCCATTTTTTAAATAAATCTTGGATCTCCTCTTTTTTCAGTTTCACTCAATTGGGTGACTAAGGGTGAAATTCGACCTTTAAGCGAAATCTGAGAATGTACCTAAGCCAAATTCGGATTTTAAAAGTAAATGTGCAATTTTATAGATTCGCCAAGTTTGAATGCCTAACTTAAAAGTTCAGTCAATTTGACCCAAAAGGTGTGATTTTAACATTGTTGTTCATTTTCGGCATTTTGCGAGTTGGTCTTCTCTTGGTTCATTTTTGGCCAATGAGGGGGGAAATGTGAGAAAGCAAATTTTAAGCGCCCTTTCTCTACAAACTTCGGCATTTTACATCAAATCGCACAACTTTGTGGGATTCAGTCATTTGGATAAAAATGTGCGATTTTATATCTCCTTTGCCCTAGCAATTTCGGGCCTTTTTCTCAAATTGCACGATTTTTCTATTTCGAACCTCCTTTACCCAATGATTTTCGAGCCATTTGAGGAAAACGTGCGATTTGGATTCTTAGTTCGGCCCTCTGGCAAATTGTACGCAATTTTGTTGGAGGCGTTTTTGACTTGGTCGAATTTCTTACCTCTTCACTTCATTTTCAGCCTTTAGAGGTTAGTTGTTATTTTCGGCTAAATGGGTCGAAATACGACTCTAGATGGTCTTTTTCAGTTTTGGCCTTTGAAGTGATTCTGTGTGATTTGGACTCTCATCATTTATGGCTTATAAGTCGATATTGCGTGATTTTGAAGCTTGTTTTCATTTTCGATTCTATGAGGTAATTCTGCGCGATTTTACACTTCTTTCTCATTTTTGGCCTACGAGGCCCTTTGAAGATTTTGCCTCATATGATGATATCATTTTTGGGCCTTAAGGAGATTTTGCGAACTTGAACTCTCTCGCCCATGAGGCCCTTTTGGGCGATTTGGTATGAATGCCTCTACCTATAACTTCATCATTTTCAGTCAAAATGTGACTTTTAAACCTACGAACTTGCAAAAAGAAACGAAATTTGGGTCTTAGGGCAAGAATGCGTGATATTGGTTTTTCGGCCTCTTGAATTTCAGATTTTGTAATGAAAAAGGGCAAGTTAATCTTAGACAACTCCTTTCCTACGAAACTCGGGATGCTTAAACAAAATGCACGATTTGTTTGACACCAATACTTTACCTTGCTTTAGTAATTTCGGGCCTAAAGACAAAGTTTGGCTAAGGCAAGTTTAGCAATTGCAGTGACCATAGTTCTCCGGTTTGGGTTCGATTTTCCTTCTCTATTGGGCAGATTTCCAAAACTACGAGGGTCCCCTGTGAAGCAGGGCGGGGTGTGAATAATGCACAACAGGAAGAACATATCATTTGAGGATGGGAGGAAGAGAGAACAATTGGAAAAGAATATATTATTTTAAAAGGTAGCAATGAAGGGTGGTGAACCCATTCTAATGAAGGGTGGTGACCCAAGTCTTATAAAAGGTGGTAACCCTTTTATCAATGAAGTATAAAAGAGATCATTCCAATTATTCAATGATCACTTATCAATCATCCAGCGAACCAAGCACTTAATATTGGATAAGGCATTAAGTATTGAACAGAGAAATTAACTAAAACAGTGTGGTATAAGTTCTCTATACATACATATTGGGCATTGAGTGTATTTATATTTCTGCTTATTTGTTATTATAATTAATATATGGTTCTCTCAATTGATTACACCTACTCTAGGCAATACCAGTCTCATTTAATGGCATTCTGTAGTTAATTGTGTGTTACTGTATTCCTTCATATTTTCTGAGTGTTTCCAGCCATGAGGGAAAGGGGTTTGCAAGAGGGTATGATGAAGGGATGTTCCTCTAGGTACACCACCTTTGAGGGGACTAGTGGTTCCATGAGACCAAATAGGTACAAAGGGTACTGCCATTGGGCCTAGAGGAGATGGTTTCCAAGGCACCCTATTGCAACCTCTTTCTCCTATCATGGTGCATAAATACAAGGAGACCAATCATAGAGAGAAGGAGAAGGTTGGCGAGATGAGGGGATAACGGAAAGGAGACACCTCACTAGGTAGGCCACCTCATCTGGATGGCATTGGCCACATGAGGCCAAGAGGCATGGTATATCCACTCTTGAGCCTAGGGTAAATGGTCTAAGACACCCCATTGAAGTCACATTCTCCCATGCTCTCCTATGGTTGGGCCCTCGAAGACATTTAGAATGTTTAATGATTGAATCAATAGTTCTGCTATTGATTATGATAATCTGATTTACTATTCTAAGATGAATCCAATAATCTGGTTTACTATTCTAATCTAATTTCTTGTTCTGATATGCATTCACCAATCTGACAACTGTTCTAATCACTAATCTATTAACTGGGATTATTGTTGTAAGAGATTTTCTAATCTGCTTGCAAGGCTTCAATCAGGTATTCTCTAAATCCACTTATTCATTTGGAAATCAAGAATTAGGGCATACCCAATCAGGGGACATTACACTATCCCTGTCACTCACTATGCTCCTGGGCTTCCCATGAAGTCTTAAAATCTGCCTAAAAAATAAATCAGCTACTTGTGTTGCAGTAAATGTTGCAAAAATAGCAAAGAAGTGTGCAAATTTGGTCAAACCATCTACTACAACATATATACATGTTGACATGTCTAAAGTTGAGGAACTACGACTCCATCTAGCCAACACAGAATAGAATGTACTCGCTGAGTATCCTATCCTCTCTTGCGATAAGGAAATCCCTAATGTTGTTTTTAATTGATCAATGGGGACGACCTCAAGGTTTCGATTGTCAAGTCTTGACTGCAGGATAGCTCAACGGTCGATGTGTTTTGCTGGGAGCACAAGGGGACTTACGTTTTGCAACAAGCTGGTCTGCTGCGATTCTCAAACTGGGAAATTAAAGCAAAAGAGAAGGGTTCAGGAAGCCTAAGGATAAGGATGATAACAGTTGATGCAGCGGGTAGACAGATTTCGATAAACCAGCTCTTGTTTTGCCAGAGACACCCTCACAACTAGACAAGAACTGTGCAAGCTCCAAGGGATGAAGGATTTTCAGACCGGAGACACTCGTTTAAGGCACCCAGTTCTAGCGCAGCCTAAGACGAACACCTGCAGTTGAACTAAACACAGTTTGGGTTCAGACAAACCATGCACGGTGACCTACAATCAGCAAACCCCCAATGGTATGAACCAGAAATGCATCAAAAACCCCTCCACACTTCACCATTAAAATCCCTGCACTCCAAAATTAACTAGCTAAAAGAAACCATGCAAACAGAACGAAAACAAAGACAATAAAAACCACATTCAATGTCCATATATTTGCTTTAGCTACCATTACAACAATTTCTGCAGCATCTCTATGCTACTAAAATTTAACCTTCTACAATTAGCCTATTCTAACTTCTAAAATCCCACTACAAAATTCTAACCTTTTACAAAAGAAAGGCCTCTGCCTTTTATAGATTTTACATGTCAAACCGGTGACTAGGATTGATTGCATCCAAGGGTTGCAATCTGCCTTCCAGAAGCTGGCAGCTTTAACCCATGCCCACTCAATTTTCAGTTATCCCTTCAACCACTATCTCAACTACCTATCATTGTTTGGCATTAATTTGGTCAATCCGGTAGTTGAACATAACTGACCACAACTGACCTGTGTTCCACATTGTTTCAAAATATCTTGAGCGGGGCCCACAGGTAGTTTTACATTAAAACAATTTCAGTTTTTAGGAACTGAATTTCTAGAATTTCTTCCAACTGTGTATTTCTCGAGAATGCATACTTGTTGCATTCTGAATGTTCTTCGGTCTTTGGTCTTGGTGGTGGACTCCCCTCCGCGGTTCAGGTGGCACGCTTACCAATGCTTCGTTTTGTGCTCTGTGGTGCGATCCTCCATTTCCTCTTCTTGGTGTCAATCGCGATCACGACTCCTTGACGTTTCAAGCTTTATCCTGGTTCCTCCCGACGATGCCTTCTTGCAAACAATCAATTTCACCTTTAATCAATCAATTTGAAAAATTAATTAAATTAATTTAACAAACAATAAATTTTATTTAACGACGTCGGGCTTAGTCTCGATGAAGTTTGGGCTCGAGAAGCTCTTTGTGAGATGTATCTTTTAAATGTGTCTCACTTCTTTCATGAATTTCGATCTGTCTTCTTGATTCGTTCTCCTTCTTAGACAAAATTCGAGCTATCTTAGGCAAAATGAGCGAACTTCCTATTTAGACTTGTGCGATTTTAGGTTTGCTCGCATACACTTTTACCTTGATTTTAAAATTAAAAAAAAAACTCAGCATTTTCATTTAGAATAACTTATCTCTCACATCGACTTTTAAAGTTAAAAATGAACAAGCTCACAAAATAGGGCCGACAATGTGAGATTCATTTCAAAAGTTCACCAAAAGCCTTCAAAAGCATTGAAAGTCTTTAAATCCCACTTTCATAAGTCAAAATATGAGTTTCGGTTCAAAACTCAAAAATCGGCCTCCTAAGTCAAGAAAAGCGATTCATCACTACAATCTCACAAAACGCTTTAAGAGGCTGAATTTACTAGAATCACACAAAACTACTTCACATGGCGACAATTTGGAAATCTCACGAAAGGCATTTAAATACCAAAAATTTGGAAAAATCATGAAATGATTTGATACGCCAAAAGGGCGAAGAGCTTTCAAGTCAACTAAATAAGCCAAAAATCACTAAGGATTAATAAAACACTCCAAACACCAAAAGTAAGCTTCATTTCAAAAAGTGCACAAAACGCCTTTAATAGCTGAAGTTCACTAAACCTCACAAAAGCCTTCAAAAGGCCGAAAAAGAAGTCATCAAAATCGCGCAAAGTTACTTTAAAACGCGAAATTGTGAAAAGCTCTCAAAATGACTTGAAGTCCCGAAAAGTTCAAAGTCACACTAAAAGACTTCTTTAGCCGAATTCATTGAAAAAGCTCACAAAATGAGTCGATAAGCCGAAAATGAAGCTCACAAATTGTCCGAATGAGCCGAAATTCGCGAAGTATGAAAAACATACAAATTGATCTTCAAGCCGAAAAAATTTAAAAACTCGCAAATTTATCTACTTTGCCGAAATTCATCTAATTTCTCAAAAAGGGGTAAGTCTCTAAAGTCTCTAAAGTCGCACGAAATACCTTAAAAGGCCGAAAAGAAAAAGCTTGCAAATCCATTTAACTTGCCGAAGAACGAAAAAGAAAGTCTTCAAAGCCTAAATTGCACGAAGAGCACTCATTTCCCGAAAATCTTCAACGTCTCTGCAAATCGCAAAGAACATTTTGTTTGCCAATACTCTTCAAAGTCAAAAGAAGAATACCGACTCCAATCTAGCATAAAAGTCTTCATTGTTCACTTGAAAGTTTTCAAACCTCCTACATCACGCGATAAGCATCATTGCCCGAAATCTCCAAGTCTTTAAATCGCGCGATAAACGTTTTAGGTCTGAAAAGCTTCAAAAACATTCAAATCACACAGTCTTCATTAGTCTCTGCAATTCGAATCAGTGAACCATCACAGCATTTGGCGACAAACTTCCAAGTTTCTCACTCTGTTGGCTAGACAAACAAAATATAGGGGGGGGCGGGGGGGGGGGGGGGGGGGGTCCCTACGAAGAGGGGTGTGTGTGCAGAATGCACAACAATACAATCCTTGCCCTATACCTTGGGTGGCCCAATGATGAAGTCCATGGAGATACATTCCCATTTCTGATTAGGAATGGATAAGGGTTGAAGCAAACCAGCTAGATAAGTGTGCTCATTTTTGTTCTGGTAGCAAGTAGGGCACTCTCTAAACCAGAGAAATGGGACTCCCCCAGACTCGGCGAGTCCGAGTACGAGTCAGGCCCGACGAGTCCCAGGGACTAGGACTCGTCCGAGTCTGGCAAGTAAAATCGCCAGACTCGCCGAGTTGGCGAGTTTGGCCCAAACTCGCCAAACTCGGCAAGTCCCTAGCCCCAGACTCGGTCGGCGTCAAGCCAAAACAAAAACACAAAAAAAACTATTTTGCAATGTTTTTTTAAGTCTGTTTTTTTTGTTAATTATCTTCTATCCCTAAAAGTGACTTTCATTTCATTCACTTGCAAAAAAAAGGAGTAAAGTGAGTTGGGAAGAAAAACAAGGGTGCATAGAAGAAAAACCAGCAAGGAGGAAGCTCAAGTTTTCTTCAATTTGTCACATTGGAGCTGCATTGTGTTTCGATTTGGTGCATCAAGAGTTGGATAGGAAGACTTTGCAGCTCATTTCAAGCTTGTTGGAAGAGGTAAGATTGTTTTTTTGAAGATTAATTTGTTTCTTGTATGCAAAAATTCCATTTTCTATTCATTTATTTTGAAAGTTTTACATTTTCTTTCAAAATCTTTTGTATGTTTGTATGTAGCATGTAGTATGTAGTTGTAGTGTTGTACTATGTAGGGTTTGTAAATTTCTTTTTTTTTAAAATAGGGTTTCACAAACCCTACTTTAGTTCTTTTGAATGTATGTAATATGTATTAATTTTATTTTGTATTTGTAATGTTTTATTGCAGCAAACTTCACTTTATTATTTGCCTCAACTTCAAGTTTCACAAAACTATCCTAAAATGTCTACTTCAGCTTCTAGACCCCCCATTAGAAAGGACCCTGCTTGGAAATATCATGAGGATTTTCCAAGGCAAGGAAAGGGGCAAACAAAATGTATGTTTTGCAAAACAATATTCCATGGAGGTATATATAGGCTGAAATACCATATTGCTGGTGTGCATGGACATGATGCCGAACCATGCCTAAAAGCAGTCCCTGAGGCCGTACGTGAATGTTATGTAATGGTTGAGGAGATTGAAAGGAAAAAGAAAACAAAAGGAGGATCGAGCGGCCATTGGGAGAGAGACGGTTTTAGGAAGAGGGACATAGTTAGGTTGTGTTGGAGGCCCTTCTTCCTTACCTCCATATCGTCCCACTCAGTTTGCTACTGTTGGTGCTTCCGTTTCTGCTTCTGCTTCTATAAGTGGCAGTGCCACCGCCACTTCTCATGCTTCTAGCACTAGTAGTTGTAGTGGGAGTGTTGCCATTGGACCTAGGATTCGTAAATCTAGGTTGGATTCCTTCTTTGTGCCTCGCACTACTCTTGGGTCCCAATCGTCGCTTGAGGGGGCATGGGTTGGAACAAGGAGGTCCATGATGCTACTAAAATGGCAGTTGGCAGGTTTTGGAGCTACAGTTGTATTCCATTCTTTGTAGCCAGGTGAATGTTTTACTAACTTTTATGTTTGAAAACTTTGATTGTTTTGATTTTTATACTTAACTTATCTCATTGAATTTTTATACTTAACTTATCTCATTGACTTTCTTTGCAACAGGTCTCCTTATTGGCAACAAATGGTTGATGCCATTACCATATGCGGAGCAAGGTTCAAAGCCCCTAGTGAGAGTGATTTGAGGGGACCCATTTTGTCTCAAATGGTGGATGATGTGAAGAAGGATTTAGATGAACAACGCCAGATATGGAGCACTAAAGGTTGCACCATCATGACTAAGGTTGGACGGATAGGAGAAATAGAACTCTCCTTAATTTTCTTGTTTCTTCCACAGGTGATTGATTAATTTTAGTTTCATATAGTCTTTAATTTTTTATTTTTTATCTAATGGTTTATTGAATGATCATTGACCTAGCTTTATTTTTTTATTTAAGAGGGCACCGTTTTCATCAAGTCCATTGATGCCTCCGCCCATTGCAAAAATGCCACCTACCTATGTGAGCAGATAGAGGAGGTGATTGAAGATGTGGGTGAGGAGAACGTGGTACAGGTGGTGACCGACAATGCAGCAAATTATGTTGGTGCGGGTAAACTTTTGATTACAAACTAATTTTGCTTGCAAATTAATTACTATCTTGTAGTTTGTACCTCCATTAATTACAATTTACAATGCAACAAATTATGTTGCTGCAGGTAGACTATTGATGGAGAGGCACCCATCTATAGTTTGGACTCCATGTGTTGCCCATTGCATTGACCTCATGTTGGAGGATATTGGAAAAATCCCATGGGTCAAGAGATGTGTAGAAAGGGCAAGAAATGTCTAGAAATTTGTATATAATCATTCATGGGTGTTGGCTCTTATGAGACATTACACAGAGCAGAAGGAGTTAGCTCGTCTAGGAATCACAAGATTTGCCACAAACTTCCTCACATTGCAGTCCATGCTTAAGTCTAAGTCTGCCTTGAGACATATGATTGTTGGTGAGGAGTGATCTTCCTCATCCTATGCTACCACCCCTACAGGGAAAGATATGGTAGAATGCATTTTTGATCAGCAAGGCTTTTGGGTCCCTTGTGATGAGATAGTGAAAGTAATTTTTTTATAAATTCTACAATTTAAATTTTAACTTCATGTTTTATAACTTATTATATGTATTCTCTTATTTGCTCATTTTTCTAAATTACACAATATTTTCAATTTTGCAGTTTGTTAAGCCCTTGGTGGTTTTGTTACGAGTTGCGGATGGAGATAAGCCCGCAGTGGGCTATATATATGAGGGCATGGATAGGGCGAAGGAGGCCATCAGATTCGTCTATGGAGGAGATGAGAGCAAGTATGGTCCCATTTGGGAGATCATTGATAGGAGATGGCATCATCAACTTCATAGGCCCATCCATGCGGCAGCCTATTATCTAAATCCGGCATTTCGTTTTATCCCTTCTTTCAAGGCTGATGTGGAGGTCCTTAATGGGCTATACGCAATCATGGAGAAGATGGGACCTGTTGGTACTTCTCAGATAGACCTTCTTCGAGAGCTACAGTTGTTCTCAGGTGCACAAGGGGAGATCTTCTCTCGTCTTGTCGCCAAAGACAACAGGACAACTATGATGCCAGGTAAAAATAAATTGTATGGCTTAATTTTAGTTTTATTCAGTACTATATTGTAACTTGTTAAATGAGTTCATGAGTGAGACTGATTTTATTTATTTTTCTCATTTCAAACTCAGATCATTGGTGGAGCTTTTTAGGCCCAGAGACACCAAATATTCAGAAGTTGGCCATTCGCATCTTGAGCCAACCATGCAGCGCATCAGGTTGTGAGCGCAATTGGAGTATGTTTGAGCACATACACTCCAAGAGGCGCAATAGATTATTTGTGGAGAAGATGAATGATCTCGTCTTTGTTCACTACAACCTCCGCCTGAGAATGAGAAAGAATGCATTAGTTGACATCTCTCCTATCATTCTATATGAGGTTGATCTTGAAGCAAAGTGGGCCAATGAGAATCAGACAGCTCCTGGGACTCCTACAGCCGTCTTTAGTGATGATGACATTGATTGGATTGACCAGGTGGATATAGAGGTTGAGGCTGTAGCCATGGCAGAGGAGGAGCAGAGAGCACGAGCAGAGACAGGAAATACTGAGACCCAGAGTGACACAGTTGTTCCTGATGTTGGTGAGCATGACAGAGTTGTTCCTAATGTTGGTGAGCATGGCATGGTGTCACGGGGAGCGACTATGGCTGTTGAATCATCCAGGACCTACTTTAAATGCCTTCGTAGGGGGCCAGGGCAAGAGGGTGCACGGCCCTCTAAGCCATAGGCTTGTACACTTGTAGTTGTAGTTAGTATTTACTATTTACCTTTGGTATTTGTATGAAACATTTGATGATGATCATATGATGACATGGATTTTTTATTCCATGAGTTTTGTAATATTTTATACATTTGACAATATTTATATATCTATGTTTGTTATTTTCTTCAGCTACAATTTGCGTTTATGCTTATGTGATTGATGTATACTTGTGTATGTAATCAAATGAGCCGAGTTTGATGATGTTTTTGTGTCTTTAAGGTGTATTCAATAAAGGGTGTCTAAAACAAGTTTTAAATCTTTAAAAATCTCTAAATTTCTTGAGTTTTTCACTTTCCCGAGTCCAGCCGAGTCTAGAGCCGAGTTTGATGCCGAGTCCCGAGTCCGAGTCTGAGTCGGCCTTGCCGAGTCCGAGCCGAGTCCGAGTCCCATTTCTTTGCTCTAAACTAATTAGGACTTCATTTTTTAGTCATTTCCATGTGAACCTCTCCCGGATCTGCTTGTAAGTCTTAACAAATCTGGAGTGACCAGCCATAGGTGCATCATGAAAAGTCCTCAATATCTTCACCTTAAGTTGTGAAGTAGGCACCAAATAGATTCTCTCCTTGTAAATGATCAGCTCATTGAGCTCTATGTGCCTGTCATCATGAATAGTGCCCTGAATGATTCTTTTGCACAAGAATCCTTAGCATACTCTATTGAAATCAACTCTCTCCAACCAATAATGATCTCAACTAATGAACACAAACGAGGCCTCCCGGAAAGTGCATCAACAACTACATTCCCTTTCCCCTTAACATATACAATGTCAAAATAATATGCCTATAGTCTACTCACCCACTTCTATTGCCTATCGTTGAAATCTTTTTGGTTCATGAAATATTTGATGCTATTGCGATATGCTTTGGTGATGAATTTGCCCCTTACCAAATATAGTCTGAATTTGGCCATGGCATGCATGATGGACAACATCTCCCTATCATATATGGAGTAGCTCTTCTCCACGCCTCTCAAATTCTTGCTTTCAAAGGCTATGGGATACTTCTCCTACATCAAGACAACACCAATCCCCTCTCCTGAAGCATCACACTCCAACTCGAAAGGTTTGGAGAAATCTAAAATTGCCGACACTGGGCATGTAGACATCATATGTTTGTAGAGCTCAAAACACTTGTGTTGAATCCCACAAGCTTCCTCTTACCTTTTAAACAGAGATAAGAGGACTTGCCCAAGTCATGGCGAAGATCCGTCCTAGGAACAAAGGAAGCTGTCACATGCTCCTTTTACTTTCTATGATTAGCACCCTTACCAACAACCATCGAACTCCACATCAATACCAAAAAAATTTACTTCTAAGATAGAAATGTTTAGTCACATTACATGTAGAAATGAATGGATCTAAGATAAATACATGCTATGAAATTGTATTTATATTCATTGCTTAAAATATGTCATAGCAAGTGGTCGCTAGATTGGTTGAGGGCTACTCTAGATAAGCCCCTTGGATGCTCACTTTTTCATAAAATCTGCTAAAAAACTCCAGAAACTAAGAAGGGTCATGATAGCAGAATGCCCCTTTGGTCCAATAGTTAACAAGAAAAGCAATTAACCATTCCTTACAAATTCAACCAAACAATAATTACATAAGCATATTCAAATAACCTTTGTTCAAAATTTTATGAAGGGGAGAAATTGACCATACTAAGGGAAGCCAACCAAACAAATAACAACATACAAATCACTCCAATAATCATTGCACCTGAATTTGGCCATGCTGCTGCTATTTGCTTTAAAACAAGATGTGAAATTTGTAGATAAAAAAAGGAGTTTCTGCACTCCTCAACTAATGTTGAGATGCCCTTACCAAATAGAAAAAAGGATGATTTTCAAGATCAACTCTAAGGGAAATATTAATAATGTTCCTAGCTTAGAGCCCCTTGGTAGGATGAATTCAAATGTGAGGATTTTGGATGATGATTGTGTAATGTCCTCAGTTTCAGGTTCTCTTGCAATCTAGTTGGCACTAAACTTCTATGTGTGTGTCAACGTTATCAGAGGAGCTATTTGATGTTTCCAGAGACTCAAGTGGTCTGGAGGACTCAGACACTACTTTTCACAGTGATTTTCAACTTTTGGTGTGTTCTCCAAGAATCTTGGAGAGGGCATCTATTTATAGTAGGTTATCTAGTTAGTATCATTTTTTATTATTCATCATCGAGATTACTTCAATGCAGTCAAATTTAGATTCCAATGCTTTTTGGGAGTTTCCACAAAATGGGTGTATTAATGGCTTTATTTTAGTTATATTACTAAGGTTGCTAAATATTACTTAAATTATTTAAGATACACCTTAGTGTTATATCTCATTGGAACTAGGATGAAACATTTTAAATCATGGATGTATTTAACAGGGACCTTGTGTGGCAAATTATTGCTATTTTAATAAAAAGGTCTTTCCAAAGATAAAATATAGTTTTAATTAATAAAGTGAGTTTTCCAGGGTGACCCATGTAGTACAGCGGATAAAACATTTGCTTGGTGAAACCGCCACCAAGTTTCAAATCCCCGTTGGGATACTAGGCTCGCAAGCTTGGTACTTTCGCTGGGTTGGTGTGCTCATGGATTTGAACAGCGATAGTGTTTCAGCACCTTAAAAAGTGCCTATTACTGATCAAAAAAAAAATTAAAAATAAATAAATAAAGTGAATTTTAAATTGTAGATTTCGGAAGTTTGGCAGGAAAAAGAGTATAAAGGCATTTCATGGCCTCATTTGGCATTATGCAGATAATGTTATTTGTCTTTGGGGTTTCGAGGATTGTCTGTCTCAACATTCTAGAGGACGGAAACCCTCAAAGAAGAAGATTGGCTACAATGGTGAGAGATCCACCCTAATCAATGCAATGAGATTCATCCAAAGTCTCTGCTTGTGTGAAAAGGAGTTGCAAGATTCTAAGTTTAAGATTTTATCATTGCTAAGGTTCGCCAAATTTGCAGGTTCTGAACTTATATCAGTTTATAGGGAAATATACTATTGTTGTTTTGTTTGCAAGTGCAAAAGATTAAATTTTTGTGTAGTGTGTTGGTGAATGATTAATATTAAATATTATTATCTTCTGTTGGACCTGTTAAATTAGTCATACTTCCTATTGATTATTGACTATGCTCCCCAAGTCATTCAGTTCTAAAGGCTGTTGCATATTTAAATGAAGGCTTGTGATGTTTTGACACTACCAACCACAGTTTATTTAAGAAATTTCAGGAAGAAATGAAATTTTCACCCCTCATTTTTTTTTTTGGTTTTGTTGATAGAATAAGATGGAAATGCAGAAGTGTTCATGTTTCATGTTTCATTCATCATGATGTTGCATATATTGATATTAACATAACACTGAAAGAGAATAAACTTCTCATTGCATCAAATCATTTTAATATCCATTACAATATCAGAAAGTGTTGAACAATAATCTGAAATCAGTCTTAAGAAAATGATTTGCAGACCTGATTACACCTCCGGGTGAATAGAAAATTCATTCAAACTCCTCCAAATGACTTAATATGAATATCCATCTACTCCAAAACTGCTCTATCTCATTAACAAGCCAATCCAAAATGCAAAGACACCTCAAATAGAAGATTACAGGCCTCCATCAAGTGCAGATTTAAGTTCAATCTGAGAGGAAAGGCAATGAGGATGGGACGGCCTCCTAGAAGGGGCAATTTGCCTCTAAAAATGAATACATCATCAAACCTTCGAAGTGAATAGTCAAAAATGGTCACCTAGATATGAAGAATTCAAAGAAATAACACCTAGAATGATAATTATAAATCTCACAGAGATATAAGCAGAAATGTAATATCCAGTATTAACTTCTTCAGGGCATCTCCACCAAGCTCTACAGCATCCAATTTCTAATCCTCGCCCTGTGAGTCTTCTTCGTACACCTTAGATACTTCCCCATTCCCACTCGGCAGCCTCTGTTCGTACATCCCAAACACACCAACGCCGGATGTGCACAAATGAATATCGTACGACGGACTTTGCACTTCCTCAATTTGGCCAATTTGTAGCATGTTACAGTCGGGGTGGAAGACTTCATAATCCTCCATCTGCCAGTGAAATAATCCATTAAGAGAACTCATCTCATCCTCAAAGCAATCTTCCAGTTCAAGCACCGCTTCCTCGTTGGGTTTCATGCCTTTCCTCCCTCCGTCCATACCTAACTCTCCACCCTCAGACTCAAAATCTAAGGGTGCCAGTTCTTCACTCACCGCCTGGTTCCTCAAGTCAATGATGTGCTTCCTCCTGTCACTCTCAATCGAGAGTGTGTTTCGCTTTCAATTATGATTCGCCTTGGCAGTAATCAACCATCCCCTCCCAAGGAGTGCATCGTACGCCTTCTTCTATAACCAGATGACTACAAAGTCCAAGAAAAATAATTGTGTCCCAATCATTACTTTTTGTGCCATCAATGTTCCCAACGACTGGATGTCGTGCTGGTCGGTACCTACCAAGTGGAAGGTTGGCGAACAAAGCTTTGGCTTCCCCAGACATTTCCATGTGTCTTCTGGCAGTACATTTACCCCCGAGCCTCCATCGACAATGGTTTTTGTCAACTTCTTCCCCATTATTTCCATCTCGCCGACCACCAGCTTCCTCCCGATGCTCACCGTCAACAACATTGCATCACTGGACTCATTCCCTTCGGCTGATGGTTTTCCCATTAGTTCCTCCTCGTGTGGCTTACATTGTTTCCGGATGACTGTGTCATCACTGACTATGTTGGCAATTGCCATTCTCAGTTGGGGCATAGTTTGAAGAAGGTTTGCCACCTTGATGGGTACAGTTGTTTGTAGCAACTGTCGGACTATGTTCTTCTCTGACTCCTCCAATAACATACTTGCAATTTCATTGGAAGTTACTTGTTCCTTCGCCAACACTTGTTCTACTTCGGCTTGTTCCTTTTCCGTACCAGAGTTTGAATACATCGCCTTCTTTGTTTGTGCTCTTGTGATTGCCAAAACTATGTCCTCTTGTTCCTCCATGTCTAGCATATTAATACCCTTCTGATTCGGGCAGTTGGTGTCTTAATGGTCACCTAGTCCACACCATTTGCACAATAATTGTATGTTGTCTTTCTTGTTATGGCAGTCCCGTGCAAAGTGTCCCCATTCACTACATTGTCGGCACTATATGATAGGACGTCCTCTGGAGTCGTACTGTATTTGGTTTCGCCCTCGTTGATTTCCATAACCACTTGGCGATACATTCTGTGATTTCGATGGGCTGGACTCTCCCTATGTGAAGAGTACTTTTGTACTTCTCATCTTCAAATTGTACGGGCACTCCTTGATTGAATGCCCCAGCACTTGGCAAATTTTACAAAACATATTTCTCGGACAATTACCTTTCGTGTGCCCCTCCCTTTTGCACTCAATACACCATTGTTCATTACCTTCATTGCCGGTTCCTTTCTCAACCTTCAATTCTTTCATCATTCTCAACATATCCCGTCGAAGGGCTCATACGGTTTTGGATTCTTCGTCATTGCTACCTTTGGTGTTCTCATCATCATCGGTATTCCTCTTCTCTCGAGAGGAGGTTTTATTTTCACTCTCGATATCCATCGCTCTATTGTACGCATCGGCGTATGCGGATGGAGGCACTACTTTCATCTTCTTGCACAATGAGGGTATCAATCCCTCTGTGAACCACCTCTTCTTCAACCCGTCGGCTGGCTAGTTTTCCATCTTGTTCAACAGTTCTTTGAGCCTACGGTTGTAAGCGCGTACACTCTCATTTTTCCCTTTCTTAGTATTATAGATTTTGGCCACAATCTCATTATCATCCCTCAAGAGTTTGAACTCCTCCTGGAACGCCCTCTTCAGATCACTCCATCTCGTCTTGTGTTGGGCGTTGAGGTCTGTGTACCAGTCAATGGCGATCTCCCGAAGGGTGGTGGGAAATGCCTTCAGCTAGTAGTCCCTATCATCTTGGCCATTTGCCTCCCAAATGGTTATGCATGTTTTGCAATGCCGTACTGGGTCCTCCGACCCGTCTCCTGTGAACTTCGGCAGTTTTTGCTTCTCCCAGGTGTTCAACATTGTTTTCACTCGGAAGGTACGTGTGTATTCGACTTGTGTGCCAAACCTGGGTGGACTGTTTCGACCACTACGTTCTGGTGCTTTCCCTGCACTCTTGGCCACGCAAGCATCCTATACACGTCCACCTTCAGCGTCCCCAACACTTCGAGTACTTCCAGGTGTGTCGGACCTGAGTGAACTGTTCCGACTGCTACATTCCGATGCTTTCCTTGCACTCTCAGACACGCGCACGTCCTCTACACGTCCACCTCCAGCGTCCCAACACTCCGAATACTTCCAGGCTTCGACTCGTCTCTATGCTCCCTCCGGCCAAGGGTCGGCAGATCACCTAATTGCTTGGTCTTGAACACCCTGTGGCCGCTTCTCACCTTTGATGGGATCTACGGACATGAATTACTCAAGGTTGACCCGATTTCTTTACGGCAACAGCGCCAAAATGTTTACCGCTACAACTGGTAAATTAAATATAGGAAATAATAATGTACATGACAATGCATACCAAACACGGTAGTAAAATATATCTTTATTCGCACATTCAATTATTACAAAGAAGAGACCAAAGATGGTCGGCCAAGGATTACAATAGATCCGACAATACCATGCGCCTTCCTTGGCAGTACACGACATATTTAAAGGACTTGACGATTGCCGACAGGTACACAACCGTCAACCAATCGACACAACTACCCGAGACTGACAACCCACTCAATACAATTAATTAATACATTGTCAGATAACAAATATTATCAAACATAACAAGCAATTTATGCCAACAACAATGAGTAAGCTATGTAAACTATGTAAAGGACCTATGAGGTCTACTATTGAAGATGCAACAGGAGGTCACCATGTAAGATGTAACTAACAAAAAATAAGGAAAAAACACTAACTAACCTACTAACATATGTGCATGACTCATTGCTTATGTGTTTTCCATGTTTAGTTTTCTCTCTTTCATTTCATGAATGCTTAGGATGAATGGTTATGTTAATGCTTATTAAAGTTCTCTAAGTTTACTTGATCATATGCACACTAAGTATGGGTTTGCAATGTTCATCCAATTCTCATGTTGTTTCTTAGTTTCTACATGCATGTTGGCATCTAGTGTATCCTTACCTTTGCTCCATTCCTAACATATGCATGTTAATTATCTTATGTTAAATGTTGCACTTATGGTAATAGTAATTTGTATTCATCAATATCTTATTAAATGTACATTAGACTTTAATAGGAATTGATTGTGATAGTTTAATTAAGGTTAGGACAAGCGAGTCCTTACACTATCTCCAAAGAACTTCCCTCAAAGATAAATTAATCTGCTGCTTCTTCCTTTTCAAGGAGAACATCATGACTTTGGTTTTGTTGGTGTTCACTTGCATCCCATCCTTCTGGCAAAAGAGCTCTAAAGCCTTCAAACTCTCTTTGAATCCCTAGGCAAATTTCGCAATTACATTAAGATCATCCACATATAACAACAGCTTCACCATGTACCTTGCTAGCTAGATTCCCTCTACCATGGTATTGTTTAACCATTCTTCTCGTTTATCAATATATAAACCAAACAATGTGGGTGAAAGGGAACACCCTTGTTTGACTCCAATGTTGCTACCAAAGCACTCAGACATACCCTCTTTAGTTCTGATTTCAGCTCTAACCTTCTCATAAAGCTTGTAGAAAGCCACTCTATACTTATTTGAAATTCCAAGTTCTTCCATTCTACTCCACAACTTGTCCCAAGGAATAGTGTCAAAATCTTTTTTGAAATCAATGAAGCGAAAAAAGGCATCTCCACCTTGGGTGTCCCAAATTTTTTCAATGAAGTGTCTAAGAGTGATGCAATGATCAATGTAGGGTTTTTTGCCCTAAAACCAGCCTGCCCCTTTTCCCTCTTACCTTCTTTTTTTGCCCAACTATCGATTCTAAATTCTATCATGCTCCCAAAAAAATTTCAAGACGATTAACCATAATAGTATGGTAATTGGAAGGATTATTTTGTATAGAGGAATGATGACACTAGTTGTCCACTCAATTGGGAAGCTATTTTGTGTAATGACATTAAAGATTCTTTTGATGTGTGGGGCCAAAGTCTCAACACCCCATTTTAAAAATTCAGTCTGCAGCCCATCTCAGTCTTGAGCTTTGCTGCTTGCTAAATTCTTTATACTCTATTTGATATCCTCAACTAAGAGTTACTCTGTTGTACGTCAATTTCGGGAGGGCCACTTTTCTCTTATGTCCATTCATAATGGAGCTTCATATAATCTAACCATTGCACATCTGTGATATTATTCTCTATTTGTTTTCTCTTTTGCTACAGTTCCCACCAAAAACCTTTGGGGTTGTGATTCCCCAAAGAAATTAATACATTTATCCTTGAAATACAAAACTTTCCTTTTTATATTTTATCAGTTTTTTATAGTTTTTCGTGTTTTCAATGGTTGTCTCATTCTCTTTAAAGGATTTCTAGCAGCCTTGCATTCTTCAACATACCAAGGGTTAGTCGGAACAGTGTTTGAAACTCCCTTCATAGGTCGAAATCTCTTACAGACCTTTAAAGCTTTGTGGATTAAAGGTATTATCATACTGCTGCACTAAGTCACCGCATTCGCCGAATTTCGGCCATGAAGATCGAAATTCAGCAGATTTCAAAACATTAAAAAATATTCCATAAAATTCGCCATAGATTCGGTGTGGTAAAGGGCAAAACTTGTTCTAATAAAATATATTTTAAAAATCGTCGGGACTATGGAAAGCTCCACCAATCGTCGTCGAGAGTTTAGCGGCATCCATTCTATGACGGAGTGAGCTTTCGTAGGTCTTTTCGCGTAGAGTCTGTCCGTCAGTTCCAAAAGCCTCTGTCATTTCCCCCGCCCGACCGATAATATCGTAGAAGAGGCAGGCTTTTAAGTTTTATTCTTATTTTAACTTTTTTGGTTTTTCAAATTAAACTAAAATTATTTATACTTTATGTTATTTATACTTTTAATGTCTGTTATTTATACTTTATGTTTTACATCACGTCCATTTGTTATTATATAATTTTGTTTATTATTCAATATATTAAAACTTAATATTTTAAAATATTTAAATTAAATTATTATTATAATATATTTATTTAATATATAAATTTAATATATTTTTATATATTAATAATATTTTAAATTAAAATTTTAAGCATTATTTATTATTATTTTATTTTTTTATGTTTAACTTTATTAGTATATTTAAATATATTAGCATACTATATTACTTTATTACTCATTTTCAATTTATTACTTATATATAAAAAAAAAAGATTATATAAGGCGAATTTAATGCCAAATTTTTTTACGAATTTTTTGCCCTTGCCGAACTTCATCCGAATTTTATGGTTGCCGAACTTGAATTCAAATTTGAACACGGTGACTTAGCTGCTGCAAATATAATCCCTTTCTTTACTGTTTTCTTTGCCTTCTATGCTGTTTTTTCCTAACTGAAAGTGTCATTGAAGTGCAGCAGCAAAAAGCTTGTGATTTTCTTGATTCACAAGAAATCTACCATGAGAATGGACTTTCTTGTGCAACTGTTGGTTCTGCTCTCTAGGTATACCATTCGTGTGTTAAACTTCTAATTCTTGCACACTGAAATATTTGAATAAGTAAAGGCAATATCAATAACAGAATATGTGAGGCAATATCAATAACAGAAAAGAGTGTAAATACTAGACGTGAGCCCACTGATTTGGTAAGTTGATTTGAGTTTGTTGCTGAGAGGAATACCTTGTTCTGCTCTGGGTCATAGGTCTTAAAAAGGAGCATTTTTTTATGTAGCTGGATAAATTGGTATGTTGCTGTTTGGAGTGAGCATTGAACAACTTTTCTGGGCAGCTATAATTAGAGGTTTCAGTCAATACTCCAGATATCAGTGCTGGGCAATTTTTCCTATGAATTAACAGTGTTTTATCATCATATGTGAGTCGAAGATGCTGGCCTGGCATGAAAAAGAAACAAGTCAGATGTCTACATTGCTGGTCGACCAAACAGAGAGGCCGTGTGAATGTTTGACAGACTGTTAAAGTTTGGAGGACTGTGGGAGTTCTGAAAATAAATTTGTGAGGGCTGGAGCAGGTGATTAGAGGTATTGTTTGGAGTTGTTCCATTTTAGTTGCTGGTGCAGTAGAAATGATTAATCCTTGTAAAAAGATCAGAAACTAATGCTGACAAATCTGTATTTGGTAAAAAACAGTTTATGAATAAACGAAGGGTTATTTCTACTCATGCTTTTGGACTAAAATCTCTGTTTTCAGTCTTAAAATGTTGAAACTGTTCTTATTAATGAATGCTTAGCCTGTAATCAATTACTATACATGCTACATCATTGCACTCAAAGTTATAGCAAGCATTATTGCAAATCTGAAACTACAACAGGACACCCATATTCTCCTCTGCAAGAAATTTTTAGACATAATGTCTGCTTATTGAATTTCGAAATGAACTGCAAAAATTAGATCAGCAACAGGAGTGGCTCCTTACAGATTGTACGAAGTGGGTAATTGTTAGTGAATGCTTGGCAGGTATGATCCAAGAAGAAAATGTCAATAGCCCAATGTGTGTGACTTTCCATTTACCTAACTCACCCTTCGCAATTAAGGAAAAAAGGAAGATGGATCTGGATATAAGGTTTTCTAGAAACCCCTTGTTTTCTTCTAGTTCATGTTTGGTAAGTAAAAAGAAAAAATCAGCCAGGTAGGATATATACTTCAACATGCCCATGGGTAGAGCTGTCGGCAGTGACCAAAGCTCTCTGGAATAGTGCAGCTTCAAGCCACCTTGAAATCAGGTGGTCACTTATCTTCTTGGGGTGGTTTGCCCTATGTTCACTGTTTTTGTCCCCTCTGCTGAGCTGATGTTTGGTATGACTGTTGGTGGTTTACAGTCTCAATGCTATTTGTTCATTGCTCCTGTCTTTGTGATGTTTATTGAGCTTATTTGATGTATCTTTTTCTTACCTTTGTAACAGGGTGTTGGGACCCTTTCAAATTCCCTCCTTTACCAATAAAATTTTGCACCTAAATTTTATTACATAATTTCATCATTACTTCGTGACTACACTTTTGTCTAAATACACACAAGGTAGTCTCTCCATTGGTGCTTGTGTTGGTAGTTTACATCTTGTGATTAAAGACTTATTATAGCAGAAAACATGCATATTGATTAGATTGTCACTAAAAAATTGTATGCAAATATTGAGATGCATGGACAGATGAAAAAATTCAAATGTCCTTATCTGTAATGTAGCATAGATAAATGGAAGACATGCCATGTTATATGAATATTTCTTCAAGAAGGTTTATCAATCTTGGATCATTAGAAAACAAGGAACTAGAAATAGTGCAGTTTTTTTTTACAAGACATATTAGCCTTCCAATTTGGTAACAAAGTCACTGTTTTGGATGCTATCAATTCTACAAAATAGCTTCTCTTTAAGATTTATTTATTTATCAGCAATATAAAAGCAGTTGTTTCTACACATTTTAGCCAGAACAGCTTTACAAATGGCATTCTATTTCATTTAAAAAAAAGGTGATGGGTTCTCAAACAAACAAGTAATTAACAGAAGTAATGAAAACAAAAAATTGTTAATGACATAAATTTATCCTTGAATTAAAGTCGGTTTGGCTCAATGGTGTCCAGAAAAGGGGACTACAGAATTAAGGTAAACCTGAGTATGTAGAACCTTGTAATGTATAAACTTCACAATGATAAGGCTAGAAATACCAATAAATTTGTCAAAAAGAAACAGCCAAACTGAGAATAACGAATCACCAATCTTGATTCTATTTAGAAGTAGCATTGACTCAAAAATTCCCAAAAAAGGTAACCGTACACTAAAACAAAGTGCAAAAACTTAAGTTGAAAGCAAAACATACAGGCACTTTAACAATTTGCTCTCGCTTCCAACCAAGAGGGTTGTATATCACCACAACCTAAAACAAAGATCATTGTGAATCACTTATCCATGATAAAATGAACATATTCTTTATTTATTGTCCACAATATATAGTCCTGGAATAATCTTGTTTTCTCTCAAAGAATAACTTAAACTATAAAACTAATTTTACTTTCCAATAAAAATAAGAAAGGGTTTATCTTACCAGGATCTTGCCCAGTGGAAGTTTTGTTTCTGTTGGTGGGCAAATGCTGATATTTAGGCTTCTACACTGTAATTTTCAGATTAAAGTCAAACATAGCATATGGACCTCCCAAAAAGTATTATAATAGTTGTATGATTCTTATGCCATAGAATATCTATGTAGTTGACAGTAAAAAATGCAGCTAGATGAGCTTAGATTTTGCATGATACATATCCGAAAATTAAAGTATAATATTAGAGTAAAATGAAAAGATAGTAAATAACAGTATATGACAATTTTTTTCTTGCAAAGTGATTGCCAATTTAAAAAATCCTCATCCACATAAATTAAGAATGAATATTTTGAAAATAATAGTAAGGATGGTTAATGAGATACAGTAATCTGCTTTCATTTCTGACCAAATGCATCTTTTATGTAATCAGATGTATCTTTTATGAGTTCAAATTAGTGTTGAACCAGTCTAAAATCATGATTCAAGTGGCAAAAACTGATTAAGGTTGCGATCAGAAAATGTCAATTTAAAACATAAAGGAGATGTCATGCTTCTAGCATGGCAACACACATTCATACTTTTTAACATACTCTCTGTTGTCCTCATTTTTGTTTTCAAAAATGAAGGACCATTACATGAAATTTTTGTGAAAAAATGAAAATTTTACTCTATGACACGCTTCCCGATGCAGAATTTCGACTAATCCTTGGACTGGATAAATCCTCAGTCCATTCTCGAACCACATTTTGAATTTCATCGCATTCTGGATTCGTTTGCTATGTCTTTCCTTCAATTTTGGGTTTTTTCTCCCTAACTGTAGGTGGGAAATTTCTCTTGAATTGCAAGTTTTAATGATTTCCATTGTTTTGGTCTTTGTAGGGAAATTTTTGGCTAATTACAAGTGCACTTTATTGAAAAATAAGAACTTGTAATTTGCTTTTTATTTCCCCCTTGATGCTTTTTGGCTTTTTAAGTTAAAACAGGGATTTTTTGGATAAGTTACAAGTAAACTTGTAATTCTTTTCTAAAACCCCTACTTTAATGTCTTTTGCTTGTAATAGGGATTTTAAACCTCTATTACATATGTGCAAGTTATTAAAACTTGTTGTAGGGATTTTATTTTCCCTTTACAAGTAATTTGTAACTTGCACATCTCTCTCCAAAACACGATTTTGCCTAGAATTGAAATAAAGTGACATTTTAAACTTGCTATTTTGCCCAAAAAACCCGATTTTCTTTATTGCATGCAATTTTAAACTTGTTGTTCTTTCCCAAAACCCTGACCAGCAATATTGGAGGATTTTGTTGAAGATTTTCAATGATTTTTGTGGAGAAATTCAAGGAGGAGGAAGGCGTTTTGGATTCCTTGCTATTTTCATGCATTTTCCAACTCTCTTCATGCCATTTGGAAGACATTATCGCTGGTTTTATGGGGTTTTAATAGCAAAAACATTTTTGAAAAATGCCACGACTTGCCTCATTCAAGTGCCACGAATCTTATCTTTCCTAAATCGTTTTGGCTTGTCTTACCTAGGCGTGGAGGTTGGGTGCTTTACTTGACCGATTCTTCATGCTTTTAATGGGCATTTTGATATATATGGCATTTTTTCAAAAACGTAGCTAGGGTTTTGGAATGCGGTTAATTTTTTTTTAAGAGTTTTCCTTCCTTCTTTCAAAGATTGATCATCTTTTTGAAGAGGCATTTTCAATTTGAAGCAAGGTTTGATTTCTTTTCTTTCTTTGTTTCATTTTCTTGTTTTCTTGTCTTCTTGTTTTTCCTTTTTGGTTGTAAATTTGTATATGATTATTTTGCCCCAAAAATTGGTTTTGTGAGAGAGTTTTTCCCCTTGATATGCAATTTTTGGATTGCGTTGTTCTTCTCCATTTTCCCTCTTTACTTGTATTCGGGATTTTAAATCCCAATTACAAGTTGGCTGGAAATATTTGTTTTTCCCTTACAATTAAAAGAATTTAACCATCTTTGGTTGAAATTCCAACTTGCAAAGATGAAAAATACCCATTCTTTCAAAATCGGGTTTTTAGAACCGAATTACATGTTGAAAGTTCTTCCCATTTTCTTGAAGACGATCTTCCCAAAATCTTTTCATTTTCACTCATATTCATTTCCATCATCCGTACATACCATTTCATCCACTCATTTCACACCTTCATTCATTTTCCCCATTTAAAGTCTACCTGCGGTCAGCCATCCAGAACCCGAAATTGGTCCAAAATACACTCAAAAAACACTTGAAAATGAGTTCTAAAGGTCCAAATTACAAGTGCAAACTTGTAGTTACCCATTACACATATGAAGTTGCATGTTTGTTCCCCGCAATTGCAAGTTAATGCTCTTGTTTTCCCCACACATGTAATGCAACTTCCAAAACCCGAAATTCACTTGTGAGCCCATTTTTGCATCAATTTATCTCTTCCCTTGTCAGTCTGGTTTGCACACACGATCTACCAAATCAATGGATTAAGGCATGGGCCTTATTTTGCAAGCAAATTTCAAGAATGGAGGATGATACAAAAAAGAGATACAACAACAATTCACGGTTGAGAGCATAGAATGCTTTCAAGACAAAGATGGTCATGACATGAAAAGAGGAAGGCAACCCTTTCCCTCCTGAAAAGATAGTACTACCCCAAGCAAGAAGACAAGGATGCAAGTTCCCATTCTGGTTCAAGATGTCTTTACCAATCCAGAATACTTCAAGTTCTAGCATCTTGAAGCGACATGAAGATCATCACAACACAAAGGATGGTGCAGTTAGAGTCATGTCTTTAGACACATGGAATAGTTTTAGTTATGCATTTGCAATTTTGTTTTGACAAGTTACATGTAAAAAAAAATAACTTTGTAATTGCAAGTTAACTTATTACTTGCACCTTTGTAATTACATGTAAAGCAACTACAAGTTGTGTTCAATTAGGACTGTAGTTGGAATAAGTCTTAGTTAATTATTGAAGTCTTAGTTAGTTATTGAATAAGTCTTGGCGGTTGAGAGAATCTCTCTAGTTAGTTAGGATCCTCCCACCTTTTTCTCAAGGCTCCTCTTCTATAAATACTTGAGGGGTCTATTGTAATCTTTATCTTTTGGAAAGCAAGCAAAAACTCTGCCAAATTTACAGCAAATAAGTCTTTGAGCTTTCATGTGTAAATTCAAAAATTGAAAGGAATAGAAGGAAATTGCTCAAGCTTTGAGTCTTTGTGCTACATACTTGAGTTTGTGTTCTATATTATCTTTCTTGCAAGTGTTTCTTAAAGAGCTTAATCACATTTGATTTGCAGTCTTTGTGCTGCAAGTATTTGAGGTTAATATAGATTAAAATAAATATTCTGTTGAGAGAAGCTGTAAGTCTTTGTGCTTTCACTTGTTCTTAAGAGAATTTAGGAGCAAATTTTGTGAGAAATAGTTGTGATTCTTTGAGCTTATACTACTTCCCATTGTTTTAAGTAGAAAAGAATAAGATATTTCAGTCTTTGAGCTGTTATAATTTGTTCTTGATAGAATTAGAATAGAAAAGGGTAAATAGGACTTCATATAATCAAGTCTTTGAGCTTGATATTGTTGTCCTGTCCCGAAGGAAGTGACGGAATTCTTTGAGCATTTTGGAAAACTTCATTTCCCTTCTCTCATTTCATTTCGAAAGTTGTTACTGTTATTTTATATCAAATCACTATCACTTTTCTATGAAGAGAAAAGGATATTGTCTTTCTTGAAAGAAGAAGAAAGATTGCTATCCCATCCTATTTTATTTTCAAAGTTGTAATTAGATAGGGGGAGTCTTCCCTTAATTAGGAGAGTTTTACTCACACGCTGTGGTTGAAACCACAATTTTGTATATTTCCCCAAGTGTATAAAATTTTCAACCAACACTCTCTAGCCCACATTCATATTTGTCAGCACACTCTCTAGCCCACTAGAAAATAAAGTGTTCAAGTTGAGGTAAACCTAGCATACCTTCGATTACTTTTGATGATATTAGGAAGAGAATTCTTGATCAGTTGCTTAGAATTTTATTTTAAGTGACAAGTAGACCATTCAATCATCTTTTGATACGAAAAAGACTTCTACCTCTTTAAACTTTGTTTTTTGCTCTTTTTATTGTTCATACACCTCCAAATGTTAATGCCCCAAGATCCCTGTAGCTCTTATAAAAAATAAGGAATTTCATTATTATTCTTTCGAATAATTTTGGAGCTAAATTCATAACAAAAAACATATCAATTTTTTTCTGAATCAGATGTACAGTTCTATTTGTTGTCAAACGGCTACTCTAAATGCAATTTTCTATTTCACAAGTAGTTTGTGTGCTAGATATGAGACTCAAGAAAATTCCATTTCCTTTTTCATCCCTAGTTATTTGCTATACACTAAGATTAAACACAAACCAAGTAGCATGTTCCACAATTAACATCATATATGTTAGTACAAATGTTAGGAATATCAATTGTTGAATGATTTCTATGAAGGATGTAGCCTGTAGTTCCTAAAAACTGGATTGTTCCTAGGTACACACAATTTTCTCTGCAGTCAAAAGTAGAAATTTTGGAGAAACAACATATGCGGGATTTGCATCTTGTAGCTTGTATTGCCTAAATCCCAAAATTCTATTGTGAACTTAGCTAAATGTGCTTCACTTAGGGTTCATATATTCTAAGAGACTAATTACATGGTACCTTTTAAAATTAGAACCATTATAAATGTAATGTCCCTACTAGTTAGAGATCATTGTCCTACAAAACAGATTGTTAGAACATAACAAAAAATATATACATAACTAATCTAATTTGCAATTAAAGTTCAATTACTTAATTAACACTAATCTCAACTTTTAAAAAGGATACGAGTGCAGCACTGGGACATGTCCTTAGGCGGCTGTGAAGCTTGCCTTCTTGGAACTCATCTTGGTTCCAAGCCATATCAAGAAATTGAAGGTTAATTCATTCTTGTCTTAGATGTAATTTCTTACACCCAAGCCATCCAGGAAATCGAAGGTTAATTCAATTCCTGTCTTGGATGTAATTTCTTACACCCAAGCCATACCAAGGAAGACCATCATATATGATCAAATCCTTGCCTTGGATGATGCATCTCATCATCCAAGTCTACCAGAGATGACCGGCCAGATCCGTCTCTTCTTGGATGAACTTCGTCAACCAAGCCATACATATATGCATATAGATATTCAGTATATACTGCCTACCAAGGATTATCATAATCCCTCCATTAGGCTAAGGGAGTTTCCTCCCTATAGCCTCCATCATAAAGTCACATTATTCATATTACATTGTATAATTCATTATCATTTTCTATTTCATAATTTACGTCTACATTTACATACTTTTTAATCCTCTTTATTGATCCTAGATATACATAAATATTATGCATGGATACCTATATAAGTAAACATTCAGTAATATATATATTCGTAAATTATGCATTAATATATATGTGTGTGTGTGGCACACACGTCCACACACATATATACCCTATGACCCGTAACACCTCTTACCTTTCCGTAGTCTGCTAGTGCAGCCTTGTATTGTCAGCATTATATTATATTAAGGTCATTATATTAACAACTTTATACTATATCATATTACATTTATATTCTATTAATAGTATTATATTATATTATTTTTATTATTAACGACATCTTATTACATTTATCTTATTGCATTTTTTACAGTACCATATTATATTTATCTTACTAACCATATTTAATTATCATAACATTATTAAATATTAATAAATCCGTCTTTATTATTATTGTTAGTTGTGTTATTAATACTTATACTAAATTAATAATGCAGTGCCCTATATACTTATCACTGTCCCAATGACTATACTGTGTTGTTTCTAACAGTCAGTTTGACTGCTGACTTTATATTTTTGTATTCCCTTGCTCTACGTGTGAGTCCCCTATCCCCCCCTTATATTCATTTTTATTTCTTATTTATATCTTCACTTTTCAAGAGACATACCCTTTGAGCGGATGTCTCATTTGAAGAGACATATCCCATTTACTAATTATTTCCTTTATTTTTTCACAAAGGATCGATTCCATTAGTATAATAATTCATAAGAACCTTAATAATTATCGTTTCTATTCATATATGAGGAATCACACTAGTTAGGGGTATCGTGTCATTTGCAAGGTGGTTTATTATTAAAACAATGTTTTGCCGATTAACTTGTTGCCACTGTATTAACTATTGATTAGCCCATATTACCAATAAATTCCTTCATTACTGTTCGCTATCTAACCGATGAGTGAAAGCCGCGATCAAGATCTTTAGGATCTTTGTTTTGCTGCAATCTATAAGGATCTTTGTTGTTCTCGATATTGTCGTAATCACTATTTAATATATTAACTTCGTGCCTGCTGTTAATAACAGTAAAATTGTTGTCTTAATCATTATTGCTTAATGTAATTATTTAATAAAACTATTAATGAATATTTGATATTAATATGTGATACAAAATACTAATATTAAGGTATATTAGTAATCTGTTTATTGATGGATTTGATTATTTAATACTAAGGAGGTTCATTCTTATCTTTAATTTGAACGAACAATAAACTCATAAATAAATAATTGATGTATAAGCATATTTTGATATAAATCACTATTATTTGATAATATGGGGACATCGCAAACTTTACTAAATATTATTTAATTAGTAATAATAAAATATTAATTAATTAGTAGTAGTCGCTACATTTATTTCATTTGTACATAATGAATAAATTAAATATTAAATTAATAAATAAACAATTTTAATTGCTATATTTAGGTTATATCCCTTGATTAGAGAAAATCATGATGAACAAGGATGGAGTATGACAAAGGGGACATGACATATAACGATCAAGGAGGGGACATGACAATAAACTTAGTGACAACCAAATTCTTCTATAAGATTTAGTTATTTTACCATGTTAATCAATTTCGGAATTTTGGTGTTACTGTTTGTAGCTTTAGTCGAATGATCATTTAGAATACGTATAATATATGTTGATTAATAATAATATATTATTATGTTATATTATTATATTATTATTAATCATATAAAATTTAATATTCAATATTAATCTATTATATTATTCTAAATTAATAATTGATTGATGAAACATTATAATATTGGTTAAATTATTATAATTAAAGGAGAGACATGTCCGTTCAAGGACATGCCTCTCCAAAGGAATATATATAGTATAATGTTATTCAATTTGAGAACACATAGAATTCCAAGAATGCAAGTATCAGATTGAATCAGATATATACATTAAAATACATCCAATAAAACCTGGGAAAATCAACATAGTATCAGAGCTCAGGCCTGTGAAGTTTAATTTGGAGGTTGGAGAGGGTTGGAGAATTCAGTTTTTTCTAGAATTTTCAGTCTGAAATATGCCATTGTACGGCCCTTGGTTGGCCTCAAAATGAGGACTATAATATATGAATGGAAAGATCCGTGTTTCTAGTTTTCAAATATGTTTATCTCATCAAATTTGATTCAGTTTTGTGCAAGATATGACGACTTTGGTGCAGGTCACTTGAAACCCTACCTAGGGTTAGCAGTTTTGGGAAAAATGTCATAACTTTTGTTTTAACCATTGGATCTGGCTATAACTTGGAGAAAATGTTTGTAATTAGATTTTCTAACATCTCACTGAAAAGATTGGATAAATTTGGTAAATTGAAAAAGTTATTAACGACTGTATGTGGCAGATCATAATGAAAGTGTTGATCAAAATTATGAAAATGTTCTACATCATTCAAAGGGAATTATGATGAGAGATGATTCATGCGTGATATTTCTTATATGGGCTCACCTTATGAAAGGAAATGTTTTAAACTTAAGATAAGTATTCCATGTTTTATTAAGGCACATGAATTATTGAGTTTGTAATTTATGCTATAATATTGGCTAGTAAAATCTCGTATGCTTCTATCATTGGTATTTTTGTTCGAGATAATTTATGAGCTATTTGTAATCTCTCTCTGGCATACCTTCAAGAAGAAAGCACAATAAAATTGAATTAAAAATAAATTGATGATTGAGACTAGATGCGGAGGGAGTCTGACATTTCAAAAGAGAACAAGAGGTTGATACAAGAACTTGAGCTTCAGAGGGAGCAGATGGTTCAGTCAAACTGTGACAATTTCGATCATAGTGATTGAGAGGGATTTTCACTATTGAAGGTGAAACACTTATGAGGTAAAACTTGATTCAATTGATTATTATACTAATGAAATGATTTAATGCCTTATGGGCCCTGTGTAAATCATAAGGAAGTGACGACTTCCAAATGATTTCCACTTGTATTTTTGAGGTTATTGGAAGGTGACGATCTTACAATAACTTGAGCTTGTGGATAGAATCGCCGACAGAGGCAATCCACATAAGAGCTCGTGGATAGAACCGCCGACTGAGGCAATCCACGTAAGAGCTTGTGGATAGAATCGTCGACTGAGGCAATCCACGTAAGAGCTCATGGATAGAATCGCCGACTGAGGCAATCCACTTAAGAGCTTGTGGATAGAATCGCCAACTAAGGCAATCCACGTGAGAGCTCATGGATAGAATTGCCGACTGAGGCAATCCATGTAAGAGCTTGTGGATAGAATCGTCGACTGAGGGAATCCACGTGAGAGCTCATGGATAGAATCGCCGACTGAAGCAATCCACGTGAGAGCTCATGGATAGAATCGCCGACTGAGGCAATCCACACAAGAGCTCATGGATAGAATCACCGACTGAGGCAATCCACACAAGAGCTTGTGAATAGAATCGCCGACGGAGGCAAATTCACACCTTGAGACTATGGTTCCCTGTGATGAGCATCATATGGTTGATGCAAATACTCCCAATGTCATGAGATGATATTTTTGAGTTATGGTGAATATCATGTGCCTTGATATTCTTGTTTATACCATACTTCTTGATATCATAGTGAGATAATATTTTTTCTATTCCACAATTAATCTAGACTTAATGCATTTGCATTGATTTTATCTTCCCTAGCTAAGAGGGAGTGTTAATGTTTGTAGCTTTAGTCGAATGATCATTTAGAATACGTATAATATATGTTGATTAATAATAATATATTATTATGTTATATTATTGTATTATTATTAATCATATAAAATTTAATATTCAATATTAATCTACTATATTATTCTAAATTAATAATTGATTGATGAAACATTATAATATTGATTAAATTATTATAATTAAAGGAGAGACATGTCCATTCAAGGACATGCCTCTCCAAAGGAATATATATAGTATAATGTTATTCAATTTGAGAACACATAGAATTCCAAGAATGCAAGTATCAGATTGAATCAGATATATACATTAAAATACATCCAATAAAACCTGGGAAAATCAACATTTGAAATGACCATCTGCATCTCCACTTATATTTCATAGCTCCCAAAATCCAAGACAGTATAATAGGGAAATATAAACTGAACTCTACATTGTAGAATGTAAAAGATATTTCACAGTAAACATGTAAGAGAAAACACAACAATTGGAATGTGAAGGGATGAATGTAAATGAAACAAAGACACTAAAACTTATGCTAATAGCCTGTTGCTTTCTTTTACTGGTAAAGATTCAAGAAAACTTGGAAGTATATTGGATTGAATGTAAATGATACAAAAGTAGTATAACTATATAATTATGTTAATAGCCAACTGCTTATTTTTATAAGAAAAGATGCAAAAAACATTAAAAAAAAAAAGTATAGAAGGGAGTAGGCAGTACCACCTAATTCAAATTGAGTTAATTGTAGAAGATCTTTGTACCTGTTCAAACCTTGTTGATATGTTTGGACATCCAGAAGGTTCTGAACTTGTCAAGCATGAAAGAGCTAAACCCACTACTTCTTCTGCCTGCAATGTTACAATTTATTTTGAATCTTCTTTAAGCATAAGCTTCAATGTTTGAAATGCATTAAAGAAGCTGACATAAGTATTCGTATAGAATGAAATACAATGATTACTGGCATTCCATGGCCAAACCTGAGATGCTCCAATCGCAAGACGTTTAGCATAGTCATTTGCAGTGTGTTGCTTTTCAGTGCCTGAAACTGCATCATGATGTTGTGCAATTGCCAAAGCATCACCTAGAAAATCTGTATTTGGACCCCCACTTTTTCTGCCAACTAGGAATTCAAGCTGTCGTGCTGCCTGTTCATCATATATACCATTCCCTGATTATTATTTTTTGCACACTCCCAACTGTATTCTTTAACATAAATATCCATTCAAACAAACAGAGACAATAATTCTTTTGAAACATACAAGATAATAACCACTCAGGTAGCGAACATATCCCTTAAGCGCTGGCCTGCTTGAGAAATATCCTGTCCAATAAGCATTTTCATTGTCTGCATACCTGTACAGTTCCATTAATATACAGTCACAGAGGTAAAGAGAACTCAAGCAATCACAACAACAAATCAAATGCTTCCTTGGACACAAATGCTTCCACTCACGGGAAGTAATCATCAACTTTGAGAGGCCATGCTTCATTTGCAGCATGCTTTGCATCAGTGTAAATTGATGGAGTCGAATAAAATGCATTAACTCGTCCATCCTATAAACTTTCAAAATTTGTCAGGAGGTGTCAATTAGACTTTACAAAACTATGTGCAGTAAAACAGTTATTATTAATATTTGAAATATGATAAGTAAAGATTTTAATATCTTAAATTTATCGCATGCTAACTTATAAAACCTACTGATAACAATATGGTGGTTACCGTCCTCATTATTAAAAGTGGTATAAGTTGGAAGTTGGGTTTGATAGGATATAAACTTTGTAGGATCAATCTTATTCAAGAATAATTTGGAATTCCAAGTAATAATCTGTGAATCTGCTCAAAACTGTAGTTCCTATAGCATTGCCATTATGTAATTCAAAACTATGTCCAGACAATTTTTCATAATCTAGCTCAGCAATGTGAACCTCAAAAATATGCTGAAATTGCCTAGAAATAGCATATGCTATTAGGCAAAAATGTCATTGATCTAATATACTTTAGAAATGTATAACAAAGAAAACATCATTTTATTTCAACTAATTCTGTTCTTAAGTTTACAATTTTATTTTTATTGTTTTGGAGTACAATAACTGTACTTCCCTTTATTAGTATCGTAAGTAGAGGCCGCTCTAGCAAGTATCTTGTTCTTTAGTTAATCTGATAATTTTAATTTAAGAAATCTTCAACATTCTAACCACTATATCGTGTTCATTCCTGGTGTCGGTTTAACTTGTGTCCAAGAATAATTAAATGCTTTTCAAGGATAATTAATTTAATAGGTTATAGTCTGGTGTGGCCACAAGGTTGAGGAAGTATAGCATGGAAACATACTGAAGCTAGGATTCAACATCTATTAATGTCACATAGGTTCCTTGTCTCAACTTGGAGCTGCAATTTTGATGTGTGCTTTCCTCTTTTCCCCTTTCTTTTTGTTTTGATCAACTTTTGAATGCCCTTTGGCATTTAGCCTATCAAAGATTCACTCTCTTAGCATCTCTTCTAACTTTCATTTTGAGAATGGTTATGTCAACATTTTAATTTGCATCTTTTAGTGAGACGCAAAACAAAATAACTGTGCAGTAGAATAACATTTCAAATTTGAAGGGGAAACTCCTTGTAAATTAAAACCAACCTAAGAAACACAAATGTACTTGCAATTTACAATCTTTACAAATTTTCTTTTGAGGATTCCACATTCAAAATAAATAAAATTTGAATGTGTATATTTTTGGACCTAGTGTAAAATACTAAGACATTCTTTAAACACAAAGCAAAGGATTTTATGCTTTTTTAATTGAAAATAAATCCCAAGAATAAATGCTTTTACCATTCATTTGAACGATATTGACTAAGAAATATAGGTACACACGGATTGGATAATTTAACACATAAAAAGAACATTATGGTTAATTAAATGTAGACTCAATACAAAGCCATGATCTCAACTTCAAGCTAACTAGCAAATTCCCCAAAGCAAATTAACTCTCAACACACTTAATAAGACATCTCAATAAACATTTATTAGCAAGAAAGTCAGAATAAATTTCAATGAGGGAAGAGTATTAGAATAATATCTTTATTAATTATTATTAATGGTCAATATTGTAAAATAATGTGCATTTTAGTTAGTTTCTATTTTAAGATTGTTTCGTTATAGAAACATCGGTTTTGTAATTCTTTAAATGATCGTTTGATCATTTCATTAATTCATTCAATAATTTACCAAAACATGGTATCAAAGCCAGTGCAAATTCATCAAAAAAAAATTCACAAATTTTGAAAGAAAGTTTTTTTAAAGTTTTCTTCAGTAAGTCGAATTCTTTGGTTCCTAAATTTTTTTGGGTCGTGTGTATGCAACCTCGCGAGGGTCTATCTGAAGGGTTTTGGCATCAATTTTCATGGGAACTATTTTAAAAGTTTTATTCATTCGTGAGCTTCTCCACCCAAAATCTGTTGACTTGTTCGTGCACATCTGCAACGAAAGTCGAGACTGTTTTGGCCCGATTCTTTGTGCGCGATTTTTTTGTGTGACGGCTATTTCTTCAAGCCATTTTATTTGACGGCTCTTCGGGCGATGCGACACGATTTTTTCCTGTGATTTTTCGTGACTCTTCGGCCTACATGATTTTTTTTTCCTCCGAAGCGAAATATTTCGCGTTTTTCTCTGGTTCTTTGGAAACAGACTTTGCGTTTTGTCTACGATTTTTCCTCTACTACTTCCGGCAACGCGATTTCTCTCATATTTCCAACAACGAGATTTTTTCCGATGACACGATTTTTCTTAGATTTTCGGTGACACAATTTATATTGCTTCCATCCTGACATTTTTTGGCTAGGGTTATTTACCCATTTTTTGGGTTTTGTTGCATTTCTCCTGAGTTCAGATTTTTTTAAAAAAATCTAGTTGTTACAGATCCGACCTAGGGTTACAGATACATTGCACGAGGCATGCTCAGGGGACGACGGGGACTCCTTGAATGGCCTCTTCCATTGGCAAATGGGAGATTATGAATTATTTACACCCTCGTGCAATGTATTGAGCATCAAGGAAGAACCAGATATATTTCCCCCAGAATATGGCGAGTACAAGGAAGGGGAGGCCTCGGTGAATGAGACGCCGGCACACCAATTCCCGAAGGGGGAGCCCATTAAATATCAGGAAGCCAATTTAAAGGAGACAAATCTCGAGGGTACAAGTGACCCCAAGATCATCCTTGTCGGAGATGACTGGAATGCAGTGCTGAAAGCGGCGGCCTTCAAAATTTTCCTGGAATACAAGGATGTCTTTGCATGGACATACAAGGACCTGAAGGGCGTGCCCCCAGAGTTATGTGTGCACCGAATAACATTGGTACCAAGAGCCCAGCCGGTAAGGAAGCGGCCTTACCGTATGAACAAGAAGAACGAAATTGAGCGGATGTTGGAAGCGGGCATAATCTTCAAAGTTCAGACAAGCAAATGGGTGTCTCCCATTGTGATTTCCCTCAAGAAAGAGGCCAATCAAATCCGGATCTGTGTAGACTTCCGGTGTCTGAACACTGTCACTATTAAAGACCCGTTTCCCATACCCTTCACCGACAGCATCTTGGAGGAAGTAGCTGGACATGAAATCTATTCCTTCATGGATGGGTTCTCTGGGTACAACCAGATATCCATCACGGAGGAAGATAAGTTGAAAACAACCTTCGTGGTGGAGGACGGTGTGTATGCATACACCGAATGCCCTTCGGTCTATGCAATGCACCTGCCACCTTTCGGCGCATCATCTTGCACATCTTCGACAAGATGTCGATGGGGAACTTCAAAGCCTTCCTGGACGATTGGTCTATTTACAGCAGACAGGACATCCACCTAAAAACCCTCGGGGAGTGCCTAGAGAGATGTCGGAGGGCACGGTTGGCCCTCAATCCGAAGAAATGTAGATTCATGGTACCACAGGGAAGATTGTTGGGACACATTGTGTGTAAAGAAGGATTGAAAACGGACCTGGACAAGATTCGGGTAATAGTAGAAATGGAACCTCCTACGAACGTCACGGGGATAAAGTCCTTCCTTGGTCATGTGGGGTACTACAGGAGGTTCATCAAGAACTTCGCTAAGGTGTCCCACCCATTGGATAAGTTGACGCGGAAAGGGGAACCATACATCTGGACAGAGCCACAAAGCAAGGCCTTTGAAGAGCTAAAGACAAGGTTGATGGGAGCACCCATACTGGCATACCCGAATTGAGATAAGGAATTCCACGTTCACGTGGATGCCTCAAACTATGCCATCGAGGCTACATTAGCCCAGGTAGGAGGACACGGGTTGGACCACCCCGTTTATTTTGCCAACAGGTTGCTCTCGAAGGCTGAAAAGAACTACAGTACCACAGAACGCGAAGCCCTCGGCATGGTCTATGCCATTCAGAAATTCCGTCATTACCTACTAGCTACACCGTTTACATTTTACGTAGACCATCAGGCACTCATGTACTTGGTAAACAAGCCTATTATCTAGGGGAGGATAAGCCGTTGGCTATTGCTACTACAGGAGTTCACATTTTTAATTGTGGTAAGACCAGGGCGAAGTCATGTCATAGCCAATCAACTATCCCGGATTAAGTCAGGGGAACCTCCAGAGGGAGTAAATGATGATTTTCCGGATGCGCACTTGTTCCAAATAGCCGTACTTCCTTCGTGGTACAAGAAGATTGGAGAGTACCTGTCGATGTCTCGATTTTCGGAGGGTATGCATCCAAGGGAATGGAGAAAGCTCATATTAAGGAGCAGGACTTTTTCGCTCATCAACGGGTTACTCTACAAAATGGGGCCGGACCAGATATTAAGGCGTTGTGTCATGGAGGAAGAAGTCTCAAGAGTATTAAGGGAGGCACACGAAGGATCCGCAGGTGGACATATGGGCCCAGACACTAGAGCCCGCAAGGTGCTTCTGGCAGGACTGTGGTGGCCAACCGTACATCACGACGCCAGGGAGTGGGTCATGGGGTGCGACACTTGCCAACGGGCAGGCAAACCTCTGAAGTGGGACTTCATGCCCCTCAACCCGTCGCATGCACAGGAACTCTTCGAACAATGGGGACTTGACTTTGTAGGGCCTCTCAAGGCTAGCCGCACACGACGGTGCCGGTACATTGTGGTTGCGACAGAATACTTGACTAAGTGGGTGGACACGAGGGCTCTCCCGGATAACTCTGCAGTAAGCACAGCTAAATTTATCTATGAACAAATCATTACGCGATATGGCATACCTATCCAGTTGACCAATGACCGAGGGGGCCACTTCGTGAACCATGTCATACGGCTGTTGACCTCAGAGTTCAAGATTTTTCACTCATTATCGAGCTGTACTACCCACGTGCCAATGGCCAGGCCAAGGCCACAAACAAAATATTGGTATCGGTAATTTACAAGTCCTATGGAGTAGAAAAGGAAGATTGAGAGGAGAAGTTACCCTCTCTACTATGGGCCTACAAAACGACCTACAAGGTGGCCATGGGTCAGACTTCGTTCCAACTCATGTAAGGGTAGGAAGCGGTGGTGCCAGCGAAATTCATGGTGCCAGGCCTTCGCATTGCGGTAGAGAACAGACTCAGGGATATGGAGAGCCTGAGAGAGACACTGTATGCCTTAAGCAAGTTGGACGAAAAAAGAATGATGGCACAATGGGCCACAAAGGCAGCCCAGCAAAGACGGAAGGTCTGGCACAACAAGCATCTTCGACGAATGAAGTTTACTCTTGGGCAATTAGTGTTGAAATTCAACGGGAAGAATGAAATCAAACCAGGAAAATTTAAAGTGCGATGGCTAGGGCCCTTCAAGGTACGCCAAGTCAATGCCAACGGGGCGATCATGTTATGGACACTAGACGAGGAGATACCAAACGTCGTCAATGGGTCAAAATTAAAGGTTTATCACGAACGGAGGGAACCTGGACCCTCCAGTCAGGATGTTTGTCCACCGACGGTGTGCCCACCGGTGGTGAAGCCACCGTGCGGTGGCACCACCGTAGGGTGGGACCATCGACGGTGGATACCACCATGCGGTGGCACCCGCACTTAAAAAGCCCCGCAAAAAACAAAACGTAAAACGCAAACCAAAAAAACCCCGCAGCACAGTCTCATAGCACGGCCACGCAAGGAAAAAAAAAAGAAGAGAAGGAAACCCACAGCGGCCACGCACAAAGAAAGACACGCAACCCAGCCCGCACAGCAACGCAGCCATACACAACAGAAGAAGGTCGTTATGAAGGTGTCCACCGACCGTACGATTTTTAACCAGAAATCAGTTATACCAGAGATTAATGGATTCAGCGGGGAAACAAAGTTGGAAAAAACAGCTGCAGGCTTCCTCCAGTAGCAACCAAAGGGATAGCAATACCAGGGTCTTATCGTCAGGCGTACGTGTTGCAGGCAACACCATGGATGCCAGCGCCCGACAAAAGCAAAAGCAGAAAGCACCACAGGCTGCCATAAGTGGGAAAAATACATTAACACCCCAGAATATCACCTTTGAAGGCCTGAATGGGTCGGAATGCCAAAAATAGTGGCAGGCCACTCCCGACAATGATTTGGTGAAGCAGAACCTTCGTAAGGTAGAAGTGGAGTGGGCTATTCGAATGCCTGTGTTTCCTATCTGCGAGTATGAGGGTGCCCTATGGTTCATGGTGGACACCTTCGACAGACACACACGCACAAGTACTTTCGAGTATCTCGGGAGGGATGTCACCGTATCCTTCAAAGCAGTGGACTTTACCAGAGTATTCGGCATTCCAGGCAGACAAGGCAGGAAAATAGAGCTGAAGGCTAAGAAGATGAAGCGAGAGGAGAAGGAGTATTGGATTAAATTAATATCCAGGAACTTGACGACAGTAGAGCTGGACAGCGTGGCGAATGCCACGAAGGGACGAGGAATCCGCAAGACCTTTGTTGCAGAGGGCCACTGGCAGTGCATTATGGATGTCATTAAGTGCAGGTTGACAGGATCGAGTAGGGCGTCGGACATAGCCCTCCCTCAGATTATGCTCATGAACGAGTTGATGAATGGCATGGTGTATGATTGGGCCGCGTTACTAGCAGAGCGCATGTATGAGTTCTTGACGATGCAACATCGCACGTTCTATATGCCCCACTATGCTATAGGGTTGTTCTTGGAGGCCACGCGGGAAGCAGTGTCGGAGGCAGAGTTGGAGGTACGACCACAGGGACTGTTGGCAGCGGGTGAGCCTCCTATCATGTATTGGAGACACGTGGACATTGGGCACTCTTCCGCGAAGCGGAAGCGGGCGGTAGATACGGCCTCAGGGGAACCTGATAGTGGGAGGGATTCCAGTAGTACAAAGGATTCAGAAGCGGAAGATGAGGAGGATGATAGCAACAGGGCGACAGAGGAGAGGATCCTTTTTGCCCCACCCCTGCTACCGATGGGCACACCTGTGATGACATTTGGAGTGGTCGGCACCTTTATTTCGGCATTTGGGCAGAGCCGCACGCGAGTTGCACTTGGCCCCATCCCACAACAAGTAGCATCACCGGGACCGACCCCAACCACGGAGGCACTTACCGAAGACATGGTAGAGTCACAGATGGAGGAGTCGCCACATCGGGTAGTGGTCGATGAGGAGCAAGGGCTGAGGGAGGTGGTGGAATCGGTAGGTACGGTAGGGTCTATTTTAGCATCGCAAGTGCATGTCCACTTTACACCACTGAAGACTTGTTAGTTGGCGGTGCCGCGGTCATTCGGGACAGTGAGTGTAGTCACCACAGTGCCAGTTCCTAGCTTCGGGCAGCCTCGGGTGATGATAGCGATGACACCACCGCGGGTGGAGACCTTGGCGAGTGCAAAGGCTTCCATGGTGCAAGATGTGCCAGAGGCTTCCAGGGTGTACGATGTGCGGGATGTGATAGGACAGGATGTGCCAGGGTTGCCAGGAGGGTTGCTAGGCTATATGCAGGAGGCAATGACGGAAGCAGGCGCTCTTCATGATGACCTCACTGCCTGGTTGAGCCGCTACCAGCTTACACCTATGGCACCAACAAGGGAGGTCGCTCTATCTCAAGGCAGGACCATGCATTCCTTGGATATCATTGATCTGGAGGAAGGGAGTTCTCCTAGCAGTAGGGCGCTTCAAAGGGTTGCGTCACCCCCTGCAATTGTAGTCACCAGTCCCTACAGAGAGGAGGAGGTGCATGGGAGAGTACAGCAGGGTACAGGAGAGTTGGAGCAGTTCATTGGCGAGATGACTCTGAGAGCACAACGGCTTGTGTCATCTGCCACACTCCAGGCGGATGCCGCCATGGTTGAGCGGATCGAGGGGCTGTTGAACTTTGCCCGCACCGGATGCAGAGAGGAGTTTGAGAGGTGTTTTGAGTGTGTCGGGTGGCCTAAGACAGAGAACCAGGCAATGCTGGAGGCTTGGAGCCTCATCGAAGGGGTTGGCGAGACCCGAATGCAGTCGTTGTTGCGAAAGGTGGAGCAGACCTTCCACGAAGGTTATCTTGAGCTTCGAAGGACACAACAGACGACAACCATAGTTGAGGCCTTGCGCGTAGCAGCAGTGTCATCTCGGGAGGAGCTGACTATTAGGTTTCGGGAGCTGGAGGCTACCATGGCATAGACCCAGACAGCGATGGACACTTTAGTAGTAGAGAAGTCTGCCTTGCTGATACAGTTGGAAGAGGAAAGGGCATCCAGGGAGCTATTGGAGACACGATTGGTCAGTGCACTAGAGAGTGTGGACAAGAAGGATAAGGAGGTGCTGGAGGCAGCCTATATGGTAAAGACCGCTATGGAGCGGCAGATGGTATCGGAATAGGATCTAAAGAGGAGGATGAAGCAAGTGTATGAACTCCGAGGGTGCTTGGCGTCCACCGCTACACCACCACCGGCGCCTTCTTCATCAGGGACGCCCTCTGTACCCCCTTAGTTTTTTTCTGATTTTGGGTTCTGTATTCTCCATTTTGTTGTCAATCGCCTAGAGACGACTTTTCTTTTGGGGGGGATGATGTTGGCGGCAATATTGTACACGGAAATAAAACTAGTTAATAAAGTTGTAATTGTGTTGGTTAGTTGGCAACCGAGGGGTGGCAGTTGCGGTGCGACGATTGGCGCTCGCACCCCCTCGGCATCTTTATATACTCCCGAATGTAACTTGTGTAGAACACTTATGAATGGAATAACATCCGATATATTGCATCTGATATCTATGGCATTATTATTCTGCATTACGTGCTTTATTTGTGTACTTTAAGTTATTCACCCGAGAGGGCAAACAAAGTTTGCGTGTTGAAGGTAGACACTTATTTTCAGCTCAATCCCATGCCTAAAGATTGAGCTATCAAACATGTTGCTATACACCTAGATGGTATTGCTCACAAGTGGTGGCATCATGGTATGATCACTATGGGCCATGATCGTATCCCTTCTTATGTTGAGTTCACAGAGAGGCTTATTGATAGATTTGATAAGAAGGATCCAGAGTTGCACTTCAAGGAGTTGGCTCAACTGAAACAATGGGTTTCAGGAGATGCATATGTTGTTGATTTTAGATGCTTTCAGTATTGGTTACAAATATTTTAGAAAGGAGATTTATTGTTCTTTTTTATGGATGACCTTACTAATCCCTTAAGTGGTTGGATTAAGGCACTCAATCCACCTACATTACAGGAAGCCATTAAGAAGGCTAGGGACATGGAGACTTCTAGAAGCAAATTTCAATTCAAGGGATTCCTACATAAGAAGGATAAGGATAAGAAACATTTTCATAGGGAATCAAATCAGTCAAGGAATGAATCCAATAGATTGGATAGTGAGCAGTTGAATGAGCTTCAGAAGAAGAAATTGTGTTATCATTGCAAGAAGCCTTGGGACCCATCTCACAAATGCAATGTTAAGGGAAAGGCAAAGTTGTTAGAGTACTTTTCAGGTAAAGAATCAACATCCAAAGTATCTGATCAGCAATTTGATTCAAAGAGTAGTGAGGTAGACAGCTCGTTAGAAGAAGAGTAAGGAGTGGTTGTACCATTGCCAACTCTCTAGTTCCCAAAAAGCAGTAACATTTAAGGTTAGAGGTGTACCACATGAGCAACAAATAATAACTCTTATTGATATTGGTGCCAATCATTATTTTATTGATGAGGGCTTTGTGGCTAGGAGAGGACTTCAAACTGAAGAACATGAGGGCTTCAGGATAATCCTGGCTAATGGGTACAATCTCACTTGTAAGATTTCTAATCTAAGCGTACAATTAGGAGATTATGACTTGCAGGATGACTTTTATGTGGTTAATATAGGAGATATTTGTTAATGCATGATAGCTTCGGTAAGATAAATGATTGAATGAGAGATAAATGAAGTCTCTCATTCAATCATTTATCCTATCGATAATTATGATGAATAACTTCAAGCCTTCATTTGATAAACCATTCTTTATTTGTATATGATCAATCTAATTAGTTCGATCAAAATGCTTAACTGCCGATTATCATTCTATAGCATAGAATCCCGATTTAATATCGGTTACATTATTTGTTCACCGATTATTAAATGGGGTTAACCATTGCAATCCAATTTATTTCGGTTAACTTATTTAATGATAAACAAACAATTATCGAGTAAACCAAACATCGATTAGTATCGATGTTAACATATGTTTGCACCGATTGATATCGAGTGATACACCGATTAATATCGGGTGGTAGAATAAACATACACCGATTGTTATCGGGTGTTAAGACAAGCATACACCGATTGTTATCGGGTGTTAATATAAGAACACACCGTTTGATATTTGTTGGTAAATAAACACCCTGTATTACTATTATGATTAGCGAAGGGGCACGATCAAGGCAATGCTTGACCGTACCCAGTCTGCTATATATATCAAATGGCATTCGTGAGAAAGGACATCGAAATTAATAAATGCTCCTCTCACCTGCCATACAAAAGAAGATAGTCAAGTTTATATTTTAAATCAGTAATACATAGAACAAGATAATATCAACCAGAATATAACTTGCATATTGAATGTAAATTGAACATCATTTACATGGTATTAGAGCTATAGTTAAATCGAACCTGAGGCTGTTCAATTTTGCGGAAAATTCAAATCAAGTAAATATTCAACATCACAATTCTTCCAATGGCTAGCGCTATCAGATTTGAAGACAGACTCGAAGGAGGTGATGACCTCTCAGCATGGAAGTTCAGAATTCAAATGATTCTAAAAGAAAATAAAATCGAATCATTTGTAAAAACTGAAACTAGAGAACCTGAGACTGAACTTGACAAAACAACTTGGAGAAAGGGAAATGAAAAGGCTATTAAAATCATAGTTGATGGGGTAAGAAACAATATTATGCCCATCATAAAGAAACATGAAACAGCCTTCAACATGTTCAAAGCACTTGAAGATGCATTTGAGATATCTAATGCCAGTAGAACCTTGGCTTTAAAAAGAGAAATAAATCACATAGCCATGATCAAAGTAGAATCACTCAATGCCTACTTCATGCAAATATCTGCCCTAAGGGATGAACTGGCAACCCTTGGATATGAGATCCAAAGCAAAGAATTAACTCTCATTGCTCTAGATGGGTTGCCTAGCATATGGGAAACATTCGTCCAAGGCATTAGTGCAAGGGATGAATTTCCAAAATTCGATAGGCTAAAGGCTGACTGTCTCCAGGAGGAATCAAGGCAAAATAAGAAAAGGAACAAGCAAAAGAATATAGATGAAGATCTCCAAGTTCCAAATACAAACTCAAACAAGAAAAGTAAGCAGAAACAATTCAAGAAGAGAAAAAGTCGTCACGGCAAGAACACCTTCAAGAAGGACCTTTCTCAGATTCAATGTTACAGATGTGACAAATTTGGGCACTATGTTGCCAAATGCCTAGAAAGAGCTAAGCAAGCCACATTTGCCAAAACAGGAAAATCTAAAAGTGAAGAGGACCTCGAGAAGTATGTACACTATTCAGCACTCACAAACCAAGCATCTAATAAAGTTAACTCCTGGGTGATCGACAGTGGCTCATCCAGACACATTACAAGATTAAGAGAAGTACTAGACTCCATGAAAGAGGAGAATGATGAGGAAGTAACTATCGGAGATGACTCTACACATCTAGTCAAAGGAGTTGGAACCTGCACCATCAAGCTAAAGTCAGGTGTATCATTACAACTTAAAGGAGTACTATATGTACCAGGCATTAAGAGAAATCTAGTCTCAATATAAGCACTGGAGGACAATGGATACAAAGTGACCTTCATGGACAACAAAGTATTGGCTTGGCCAAAGAACTCATCCATCAAGAAAGCTAAAACGATTGGTCAAAGACAAGGCTACTTGTATGAGCTATGCACAAAGCCCAACTTAGCCCTAATTCATGAAACTACAAATGCTAATGAAGTCTGGCATAGAAGACTAGGCCACCTAAATTTTAGAGCTTTATCATCAATGGGAGACCTTGTCACAGGTCTACCTAAGTTAAAACAATATCATTCAAGGGCATGCAAAGGATGTGCCCTAGGTAAAAATACTAAAGGTTCTTTTCAGAATAGTACTAGGAAAACAAGTAAAATTTTAGAGTTAGTTCATTCTGATGTATGTGGACCTATGTTCGTACCTTCATTGGGGAGATTTTTGTATTATGTAATATTTGTTGATGACTACTCTAGGAAAACTTGGATCTACTTTCCGAAATGTAAAGAATCAAAAGAGATCCTTAATAGGTTTAAAGAATTCAAATCAATAATAGAGAACTACTCTGGTAACAAAATTAAAACCCTAAGAACTGATAATGGGGGGAATACACATCAGAATTATTTAAAGAGTTTTGTAAAAATTCAGGGATTAAGAGGGAGTTAACAATACCCTATAACCCTCAACAAAATGGGATAGCTGAGAGGAAAAATAGGACAATCGTTGAAGCTGCCAAAGCTATGATTCTTGATCAGAATCTAAATGTCAATCTTTGGGCAGAAGCAACTAGCATCGTTGTATATATTCAAAACAGATGTCCTCACTCTCATCTTGAAGATAAGACCTCTGAGGAAGTCTTTACTAAATCAAAACCTGATATTAGCCACCTTAGGATATTTGGATGCCCTGTCTATATTCATGTACCTAAGGAGAAAAGATTAAAATTAGAGCCTTCTGGAAAAAGGGGAATCCTTTTAGGATATAGTGAAACCTCCAAGGCCTACAGGATCTATATACCTGGGCAAAAGAATATTGAACTAAGTAGGGATGTGATCTTTGAAGAAGACTTAGCCTTCAAAAGAGCCCAAAGCTCTCTAGACCCTGAAGTCTATATCCCCACCCCTAGCATAGATAGAGCCCAAAGGTCGGACTCCTCAGGGCCGACTTAGCCATTAAATGTGTGAATGGCTATCAACTTTATAATGTGTATATGTATTTATATTTAACACGCTACCCTTGTATAATAAAATACGTGTTAATTAAATGTAATCAACTTAACAAAAGGACATGATTGTTATTAAGGAAGACCACTCTAGAGGGAGACGTGTTGGTTGACATATCTAATGTGCGGGTATATAGTTCAATCCTCTTCACACTTCCAAGACATCGATTATTCATTAAAAGGCAGATCAGATATTATACAAGTAGATCGAATCAACTGTAATCCTTCAGCAGTTAGAAAACATATAAGCAGATCGTGTTCACTCAATCATACACAAGCAGATTGTAGAGCATATTCCTCAGCAAATCGAGTATATCATCTTCAGCAATTTTACATATAAGGCAGATTGAACCTTTCATTACTTGATTCTAGAGTGAATCCATTTTTATATAGCTTCAAAGTGTGAAGCATTTGTAAAGAGATCTTGCTAATCTATAATAAGAAACTTTGTTGCTGGGTTTTTCACCTTCAAGAGGAAGGTTTTCCCAGGATATATTATGTGCATTTGTGTTTAATTTACTGTCTATCTAATCTGATCATAAAATTTAACAACTGAGGCATATGACAGTTGATTGGAATTTCATCTTGGAAGTTCTTAATAAATTCAGGTTTTTTAGTAAGTGGTGTGTGTCTAGATAGCCAAACGTCTTGTCACTCCAAAATTCTTGATTATGACCAATTACACTCTTGTAGTATTCTTTGGCTCTAAAAAGAGATTAAGATAGGGAGACCCACCCTTCTCTTTTTTTCTCATCTTGATGGTGTGGTTATTATAAGGACTGTAGTAGATTAATCATAGTGGAAGCAATAAAGGTCTTCAAGTCACATCTCAATTCAATGTGTTGCATCTTCAATTTGCAGATGATACCTTGCTTCTAAGGGAACCATCCTTCAAGGAAGAAGATACCTCACATGTCGCGTTCGAGGATTATCAAGAAGTCTTTGGATAACATGTTGATGGAGACCTATCTATACTATACTTAACACAACCCTTGCATCTCCATTTTTATATTGCTAATCTTGTTATATTTTAGTAGAGGTAAATTTGATAATATATACTTGGGGGTCCATCTTTCAAACACAAAGGGAAACCCTCCACTTCAACATTCCTTCTTCCCCTCTTCTAAATAAACATGAAAATTACATTGGTCAATGACAAGCATATGCAAGTGATCTCCAATTATTGAAATGACTCTACAAGACAATTATGTGCCTCCTTGTTCACAAAGGGACAAAACATTCAAGTTATTTGGTTAGGACGCAAAATGCAACATGCCTAATGTTACAAATATTGATTGATACTTCATAGTTATTTTCATGTGGGTAGGTAGGTAGTGTTGGTGTAAATAGTGACTTTATCAAACTAGTTAGCTTCTATCATGCCTAGAGAGAGTCCTATTCGCATTGTTTGTCTCCATTTAGGGAATTTTAGAGTTTTTTCTCACCTCATACGGTTGAGACATGTGTCATCACTTTGTGAGACACCTATTCTAATCTCACTTGCCACTTGCTCACACACTTGTGAAGTGAACTCACAAGTGTTCAATGTTTGGAGGGGTAGTTAGTCATAATTTCCTACCTTCTCACCTCACCAAAGTTACAAGACTCGGACTCGCCTCAGACTCGGACTCAATGCCCAGACTCGGCCGAGACTCGGCAAATTGAAAAACCCAAGAAATTCAAAGATTTTTAATGATTTTAAACTTCTTTCATGCATTTTCTAATAAATAAACATTAAAGACACAATAATCTCATCAAATAGAAGCACATACACAAGTTTACATTGATCACAAGTATAAATGCAAATTTTAGGCTTGCACTGAAGGAAATAAGCTAAACTAAATAACACATTAGAAATATAGATAGTGTCAAATGTCTACAAAATTCATGGAATATGAAATCCATGTCATCAAAAGTTTAAAACATATATCAAGTTCAACATAAAAGCTAGAGCCTAGAAGTCTAAGGCTCAGAGGAGCCAATATCAGTGATCATTGATCACTTGACCCCGCAACCGTCCTACGTGTGCCTAAGATAGGTCTTGGAACATTCTGCAGCCATGATATCTGCCTATGTCTCAGGCTCAACCTCAGCCTCAGTGACATCAACATCCTAATCCACTATTGTTATATGGAGCCTAATCAAACTCAGAGGTTAAATTTTCCCCCCTTTAAATCGGCGTAGTACCCCCCAAATTATTCAACGGGGGTTTGGGGGTAGCACCACCCAAGACGGGGTCAAGGGACAATGCCCCTGGCGGGATCCAGGGGTAACGCCCCCAAAAGCTCAAACGACTTTTATTTCATTCCTCTGTTTAATCTTTATCTACATTTAATTGATATTTTCTACATGCAATTCCTAACATCCACATCATCCTTGGACATATTCACCGTTTATTCCACTTAAAACGAAGACTTTTAAAAAAAAAATTGACTTTTTTATTGTTGCCTGGGCGGCAGAGTCCAGGGCTCAGGATTCGGCGAGTCTACCGAGTCTGGAAGACTCAACAAGTCTACCAAGACCCGGCCAGACTTGGCCGAGTCCGAGTCCAGAGGTGCTTGGCCTCGGCAAGGGTGACCCACCTCGGGACTCGGCGAGTCTTGCCAAGACTCGCAAAATCTTATAACTATGCACCTCACTACCTTGCCTATATATGCAAGGTTATGTACATTACATACACTCTCATTGTATATGATAGATATTGCTATTTGTACTAATTTAGTTTCACTTGTAGAAGGTTATATTGTGCATCCTGATTCTAGCCAATCCCAATAGGCAATTGCATATATAAGTTACACACAAGCTAAAGTTTTGCATAAAAATATGTATACATTGTGTGTGTATGCTTCCATGTCATTTTTATGTGTACATACACTTAAATAGGTATGTTATGCAATGAGAAGTTGGTGAATAGGTGGAGCTCAAGATCAAATAGTGGTAATTGTATAAAGGTAGATACAAAGGTGCCACTTACTTGATAGTCACATATGCTAGAACTTGACATCAGTCTCATCCAACTTCAAATGCCTACTTGCTCATTATATAGCATACCTAACCAGACAGTGAACATTACTTATTCTAATCAGCAGGCTTGACTTTCATTGATGGGTTCGAGCAAATCATCTTTTAGCTCCCATGCAGCATAGTTATTTCTCTTGGTGGATTTGTCATCTGCCTTAATTCCAACAAACGCCACATTTATTTTGGCCTTTACCAATTCCTCATTTCATAGAATACCCATTTAGGTCTATATATACAAGCATAAGCCACTATAATAAGTATATACAATGTGTATACATACATTATACAGGTTTTCTCTTCTCTAACTTGTATCTGCCATTGCCTACCTACCCACATGGAAATAAATTTGAGCCACTATGATAAAATATAATAGTGAAACACATAAATCATAGTTGTAAAAGTCTAACCTCTTCAATTCCATCAATTCTCTATCACAATAGATTTACTGAAATTTTGCTTTTTGACCAAATATCGTAGCTTTTCTTTCCCTCTGCAAATATGGAGGCATTTGTAGGCTGTCACTTCATCAAAATCATAAATAACCCATGTCCTAGAAAATTATAGAAGGGGATTATGATCGAAATGCTTGCGTCCTTAAGGATAATCTAAAAAGAGATTGTTCAGAATCTAGATAATTATCCTCCGTTTCCTCAGCCTGGTATGTTTCATGGAAAAGGATATATGTATCCGTGTAGCCTTGCATCCAGTCCATATGCATATTGACATGGAACATTAGCATCCAATGTCAACCCTTTCTGATGTAGAGGTATGGTCTACACAACTTGGAAAAACCCAAATTGCTCACTTGCTCAATAGGCAACACTACCCCTTTGGGAAAAGAGGTTCTCCCAACCAGACCTCACACCTTACAAGAACAAATATAACATCTCAACACATATTTTTCCTTCCCCATAACCCCCCATTGAGACATTTCACAAAAGTCACCATTAATGGATTAACAACCCCACAGGCAAAATGCTCAAAAAGTGCTCAAATGGCTCACTCCCTTCCAAGTAAGGTTTATATGTTTCCCAAAGCCTTGTACAGGTTTGATAGGTCTAATGGATCATAAAATATCCAAATCCACCCTCTGGTTTTCTCCTCCAAGTCCCCAAGGTATCCAAGCCCAATTTGGCTCTCTAGGCCCACTAGTCTCCAAAAACAACTTTTTGGCTTACAACACAAAATCTCCAAAGGACACCTAGATTTTATTGCACGCATCAAATATACTCCCCTAGGCAGCACTTTTTCCAAAAGGAAAGGGCTTGAAGGCTTCAACAAACCACATTTCTACCAAACCCTCAATGATGACAACAAGGACTAATTCAAGCACTTAATGAAGGAAGTACCATTTTTACACACCATATCAGAAAAGTATGACTTTGAGCATTTATGGGAATCCAAAATAATACCAATTCCAAGGTTTTATACACTGGTTTACAATTCACCAATAGTTATGGGGTTTTTTTGTGTCTTTTTACTACTTTTGCATTGCCAGCCACATAGAGATGTCTGGCTTCTTTTAATTTCTGCTCTTTCCAAACAATTCCTCCAAGTTTGAAACAAAGAAAATCTTAAAATACAGTCCCAAATCTTCCATCCAACCAAGTTTAGATTCTTTTCATGATTAAAATGGAGGAAAAGGGAAAAGAAATGTGACACCCTAGGTTTATGCCCTTTCCCGGGCTGTCTTCACTAAAACTTCAATATCTCGCTTATTTCTCCACTTCAAATGCTCTAGTTGGACTCAAATGAAAGGTATTTCACCCCTCTAACTCATCATGGAAGAATTTTTCAGTTTTCAGATCGTACAATCCCGTACCAACCAAAATAGCAGCAAATTTGCAGGAAAATACAGAATTTTTATTGCTTCAAATTATCAACTTTCACATTATTCTTCAACCAACCTCCAAATTGGTTTGTTGAGGCATAATATAGCCATCCCAACATGTTCCAACCGAAATCAGGTGGTTGTGAATGTTAGGAACTGATTTTAACAACTTTTCAAAAAGTTGTTCACCAATATTGACAACATTTGTCAATTTTTTGACAATTTTGTATTTTACCAACAAACTATCTTCAAACATAGACCTAGGAGCCTAAACATATTATTTTGGACCTAATTAGACCAAAATACACTTGAATCACTAAATCCACACATCCTAAGTCCTTTTGACCATAGTTTACCATAGAGTTTATAAAGCACCCTAGGCCACTAGGCCTTACAAAAATGGACTATGAGGACTTTATTATCCAAAATAAACATGAAAATGGGATTCTAAGGTCCCTTACAACACCTTGAAACAAAACATGAAATTCATTGAAGAAGAAATGATTAATTTTAGTCTTGTGCCCCTGCACCACTTTCCCTGGTGTTTATGCTCCAATCCCCCACCTTTGTCATTTGAGCCTCTCAGTTCTAGTTGTACAATATGTCATTTTCGCATATTTGTCATCAATGTATGCAAGTGTACCTGTTAGTTGTGGCTTTACAAGGACAGAAACATAGGACCTTAAATATTAGATTAACCTTCATTACTTATACTAATGTTGTAACAAACAATTTACAAGGGGTGGACATGTGACAAGCCTGATATGTTTCAAATAATAAGCCTGAATAAGTTAAGTCTAGGAAAACAGGATTAGCATAAAGCATGTCTCTTTTAGGAAGATAAGATGAGAATAAATCCATGCAAGGGCTAAAAATTGCTTTAGGAAGAAAAATTATAGGGTAAATTTAAGGAGCTTGTGTATATATACGAGTATATAGATAGAGTAAAATTCCAGTTCGACAAGCACTTAAAATTTGATTTGTTTTCAGAATAAGGATGCCCACACTAGATAGCTTGGGCTATTTCATGTCCGAATGGTGCTACAGTTTTTTTTTTTCTTTTTTTTTAGTCGTCGGAAGTTTATTTAATAATTTATTAGTTTATCAATTATGGCCCCGCTTTCAGAAACTTGTATTTCAGATTTCCTGACAATTTTTTGTTTCAAAACCTGTTTTATTTCAGTTTGGTTCATTTCAATAATACCATAATCCATCTATCAGATTTTGATTTGGAAATTAAAATGTGTCTAGAAGTTTTGAGTTCAAAAGACAATTTATGTTTTCAAAAGTTTTAGATTTCAGTCTGATTCATTTTCATTCCTAAGATGCCATGTCTATTGCTCATGTTCTTTGATGTATGTAACTTCGGATAATGTAGTTAAATTTTGATAGTGCTTTTTAAGAAAACCGATGTGAAGGAGAAATAGACATTGTCATGTGGCAATAATTTTACATTGTTGGCTTATCCATCCTTGAGTAGCCATCCCCTATAAATATGAACCTTGACTTGTGGTGATAAATTGTCATGTCATCTTTATGGCCCATAGATTTCTCCGCAATCTTATACTGTTATTTATAGCTATGACAGTAAACTAGAAAGTAAAAATATCTTGTATAATGTTAATATGCTAAGTAAAATCACACCTCAAGAAAGCCAATGATGAATTTTGATAATCCATATTGAAAGGTTGATATGTTAGGCAATTATGCATGACTAATGAGAAGATAGCCCAAAGAAAGTAATACCTTATTTACATAATGAATAAACTTGTCCATTTGCTTGAACCAAGAATCTGCATATTGATACTTAAAGTCCTCTCCCATCGTCCATATAATATGGTTCGTACGAGTGATGTTAGCCTATTCAAATGAAGGGGTGTTACTCTATGTAACTTCAGCTTTTATACTTTAAGAAAAAAAAGAACAATCATATTTAATTTCTAAAAATAAACAAAAAAATTTGAATTCTAATAATATATTAACTACTAAAAAAGCTAATTAATTTAACTACATAATCATACAGGTATGTTTATGCTTCAACTCAAGCATTCTATTTGATTTCTATTAAATCAACCATGTATTACCTGGGTAATTGCTGCACTGACAAAATCATTCACACGTTGATCAACATTATAATCAAAAAGAAGCAGATCATCCTGCAATATATTGTACGTGAACAAGAGTAAGAGGCAGATGATTTAGTGTTCTTTTTTTCTCATTTGAATTTACTCACACAAGGTGTACCTGAATTGGAGAACTTTCATCATTAACTTCAAAAGAAAAACCGGGTGGAGGAGCATAGTCAACAGGAAATGCACCAGCGAATATCTGGAGCAAGAAAGAATAGTTAAAACTTAGAAGAATAGCATCTAAAGAGTGGAGACAATATTCTTGACAGTTGTGATAAGCATTTACAACAGTGGAAATCCTCCTGACCTGAGAAGACGAACCAAATGTCTTGGACCCCCGCCACACAACCTCTAAGGACTTTTGCTCTGCTCGCTTTGCTCTGTCCTGATAATCTATGCGTGCAAAAAACAGAGAGTCGAACCCAAGCTACAAACAACAACAAAGCATGAAGCACATTTAAAGTCTATAGAAGATGTAAAATGGAAGTATAATATTGAACTTACCATGAACCAAAATACTTCAAAATGTAACATAGTCCTCCTCAAATCACAAAAATACATTTTTTATTCTCATAAGTCATTTCTTAGGCTGCTAACACTTACTTTATGATGGCAAAGTTAAAGTAACCCTCTGAATAATGTAAAGATTTATTGGGATTCAACATCATAGATTTGAGTCAATCTTCATTGAGCCATATTTCATGACTAGTGGTTCACAACAACCCATCTCTCTTGACCATTAATAGTCTACAAAGTACTTACCGCATCAAGTATATGTCACATCCCGGTCCAAGTTGTCAATGGGTATGAATAGAAATTAAAAATAGGAGAATAGTAAAGAAAGCTTTTTGAAACTTGAAGAGAGGATGAGAGAGACAGCATGCATTAAAGAGGAGAGGGCGCTTGCTTGTAGAGCATGGGGATGTAATAAATAAGGTATGGTGCCCCAATCATCACGTCAGTCAAAGCTAATAGAAATAGGAGCTAATAAAGAAGAAAAAAACCCACAAACCTCTCCTATCAACAAGGAGACTACTGAGATAACATGAGCAACCAAGGAGGAAACAAAGATGAGATGAGAAACAAGGAAGAGAGGGAAGAAAGAGAAAAAATGTGAAGAGTAAAGAGAAGAGAGGATTGGATAAAGGAAGAAAAGTTGCTGGTAGGCATAGATGTCTCAGTCAACGACTTTTGTAGCATCCTACATGTCGATATAGGTCATGGAGAACTGTGAAGATGAAAACGAATAGAGTGATAGGGAGAGTCTGGTTTTGGAGAAGAAAGGGAATGGAATATAATGTGAGGAGAGGATACGGTTCCATAAGGAAAGGCATGGCGTCTCTGCCATAGAACCATAAAAATTGTAGGTTGAGGGTCATCTTGGCATGTAGAGACCCCAACATTTGACCTACGACTTCATTAAAGAGGTATTTTCTTAGTGTAAGATGGAGAAGGAAGGAGAATACGAATAGGAGGGGGTTGAGCCATTCCAAGTATGGAAGTGACAGCCAGCGATAATTGTGGGAAGAAAATCACATGCTTCTGCAGGAAAATTAGGAGCAAAAGAGCCCAATAGGATAAAAGAGTACAAGATAAAGGTCAAGGGTGGGATTTGGTTGTTTGGAGGCATAAAATAAGAGAGGAATTTTGGTAAATGTTGTAGTTATAATTGTTCTGGTAGACTAGTATGCAGAATGTGGAAAGCACAACAAAGCACATGAATAGTTTGACACAATGTCTTAAAAAAATGTGGTCTCATGGAGTGAAATGAATGCAGTATACGCACAAAATATATTTGTTGAAAAGGCTTTTGACTCTACCAAGCAAATGCAATTGGTAGGTGTAGAGAAAAAATCTACAACCTGTGCTAGCATTCTCCCTGACTGTGCTGCCCTTAGAGCGTTGGAACAAGGTCGGGGCATCCCTCGATGTATATGGGTTAGAGGGATTCTCAATTGACACCAGGAGAGGGGATTTTGGAGTAGAAGTTGCAAGAACACCAAAAGAGGAAATCCCCAGAGTAGGAAGTGGCGTTAGAATAAGGAACACAATAACAAAGGCACAAGGGGGAAGGACTGTATATTTCAGCATCAAAATCAGGAGTATCTTCAACTCTCCCCAAGCTAAGTATAACATCATTCAATAGTATTGAGTTTGGAATGTTTACTTTTCTAGTGGTTATGTAAGGATTTTCAAGATTTATAATAAAGAATATGATACGAATAGAATATGACCATTAAAGTAATGTTGACTTCAAGTAATTTTGTCATGTTTTTTCCAGCCTTGTCATTTGCTAAGATTATTTAGTATTTGATTTTAATAATGAAGAAGTTATATTCATTTTTCCCTATGGCATGTAGAATGTTGAATAATAAAAGAATATTTTCCAAGGTCTTATTCTAGTTGTAAAATAAGTAGAATTTTAAGGTGTTGTGATTTTCTTTCTTATGAGTATCATTACTAATGTTACTTGTTTTGATATTAACCAATCAACTTAAGAGCAATTCTATTGGACCTATTAATTAGTAGAAGGATACTTTGTGATTGTCCCTTACATAATCAATTACCAATGTAATGTCCCCAATTTTAATAAAGTGACTTAATTAAGTTAATTAATTAAGTGGTCCTAAATTTTAAATAATATCATAAGGACTTATTTAATTAATTAATTTAATTATTAAATAAAGGAGCCCAAATTAATAAAATAATAAACTATTGTCGATCTGCTTGTAACCCTTCGAGAAACTTCCCACAACTCTTTATAAGGCCGAGCTTGGCATAGTTGTAGGTATGGTATGGTGAATTTTATATTTTCTTTGTATCTGCGAATTCCAGTTGGAGTTTGGCACTGTTGCAGTTTCGGAAGTGCAAGATCCTCCCTATTCTGTAATCCCAATTTCGGTGATTAGCAATCACCCTAGTCTGTCGTTGGAGATATCATTTCTGATATTTCACTTTGTGCTTCATTGTCAGATCTATCCCTACCGTGTGGAAATATAATTACAAATATCTAGTTCTTCGCCATTCAATATTGTTGGTGTATACTCTGTGTTGATAATTCATTCCTGTATCTGCAATAATCTTATCGAAGGAGGAATTATCTACGATTGGATCCCTCAGTGGAAGTTACATTGCTGTACGGAGTGTTTGGAAGTGTGCGGCCTACTTTTTTGTACGAGTGGAACTTTACATCCAGAGCCGAAGGGTGTCAAGTGTCATTGATTGAGGGTCAAAGGTGTCGAAGGTACTTTGCCCTCGAGTGCTTCCCTTGGGTATTTACCCACGGGTACTTCCCTCGATAATTGCCCTCGGATACTCCCCTTGGGTACTTTGCCCTCAAGTATACTTCCCTCGCGTATATTGCCCTCGGGTATTTCCCTCAGGTACTTCCCTCGGTAATTGCCCTCGGGTACTTCCCTCAATAATTGCCCTTGGGTATACTTCCCTCAGGTATTTCCCTCGAGTACTTCCCTCGGGTATTTGCCCTCAAGTACTGTGTCATAAGAGAACGTCAGTACATCACAGTGGTACGTGACATGTGGTGGAAATTTGGGTACCGTATGGTTGTGATGCAGGAGAATCCCCAGTCGATGAGCAATCTTGCATCAACCAAAAATATTTCCTTTCAGTTTTATTCTTGTCTAGTTCTTTATTCTGTTTTTTGTGTTCTTACCGGTTGGTACCAGTAGTTGCTTGTTCTTCGTGGCAGATCTTATTTTCGGTTTCCTGGAGGTTTCATGTGCTTGATTCCAGATATTCAGTTCATTTGGGATCTTTTCCAGTCAAATATCGCTTTCGGTTGACTGTTTCTGGGTTCCGAGACAGTTCTTGTGCTTACCGGTTGGTTTTCCTTCATTACCGGTGCAATTCTTGGCATGTGGATCTATCTTGGGTCTTGTCCGATGTTCTTTGGCGTGTGGCCGACCTTCCTGCTGAACCACATCACTTGGTTCTTATTTTCTGGAAAGATTTGTCTAATTCTTAGGGCCGACCTAATTACATGTTTCATTTTCCTGCATTGGTGAATGTAATCTTATGAGGCCAACCCAGATGTGTCCCGGTGGACATAAATATGATGTTATGTAATCATTTGTAAGGGCAGAGGAAGTAGAACTTAGAATAGGGATTGAGATTCGCATGTTTTGATCTAGTTGATTCTTAGAGTCCCGGTTGGATTGTATATGGCTTGAAGCCTGCATGTAACCGGTTAACTACTGAATGTTCTTTGATGATAATATGATAATTGTCGGATTATTGCCGGAAGTTCTAAGGCTGTAATATGATCTGTTTATGTGAACTTGTTATGTTTTCTTGCTGCTTTCGTTGTGTCCCTCTTGTTGCATAAGTCGGTTGACTCCTTTCAGGGTGTTTACCAGTTATGGCTGCATCAAGTGGTATCAGAGTTGGTTATGGACGGGCTGGTGAAAGAATCGTTTGTGAACATTAAGGCATTCCTTGGGGTGGACAGATCACCGATTGGAGGCAGGCTGCGCGTGTGTTCAATAGATCGCTGAGGGGAGGCAATTGAAATTGGTAGTCAGATCGTCAAGTTGAGGCAGTTCATTGGAGTGGAAGAAGAGATGCCACCGAGGAGGACAAATCCCCGAAGGGTAGAGCAGATGATGGAAGACTTCAAGAATGAAGTAAGGAATGAAATCTGAAATGCTTTTGCTGGTTTGCAGAGAAACCCTGATTTTGAGGATGAATATGAGGAAGCCGATGAAAAGCTTGAGGAAGCTAAAGGACCGGAAGATGAAAGAGAGGAAAGATTCCTGTGAGCAGTGGCGCAAGCGAGTAAAGTTCATAAAGTTGAGGTTTCCAACTTTTTCGAAATGTTGAACCTGGAGGATCTGATCAATTGGATCGAAGAGTTGGAGAGCTACTTTGAGTTTAAGGATGTCAAGGACCCGCAGAGAGTCTGGTTGGCACATACCAAGTTGAAAGGGCATGTTGCCTTGTGGTGGAAAGAATTACAGAAAGACAGAGTGGAGAATGGTGAATTGAAGATCACCCGGTGGAGACAGATGGTTGCAAGATTGAAGGCCAAGTTCATACCAGGAGACTATGAACTGGAGTTGTTCAAAAAATTGCAGAACCTGAAACAGAGAAACATGACTGTGAAGGAATATACTGAGGAATTCTACAAGGTGGTGATCAAATCTGGACATAGAGAGATGGATAGAGAAAAGGTGGCGAGGTACATCAATGGACTTGCTTTTAACATTCAAGATGAGATGAGTATGTTGAAGGTTTCCACAGTTAAAGAAGCTTACCAGTATGCTTTGAAGGCTGAGGAGAAGGTGAGAAGAAGACAACCGAATAAGGGAAAGGAGAAATTCAAGATGAGAGATAGTATGAAGAAACCGGTTGAAGAAGAGGAGTCCAAACCTAAGTGGAGTAAAGAACCGGAACAGAAGACACCGAGGAAAGGTAGCAGCAATACCGGTAGAGAATTTCCTAGCAAATGTTTCAAGTGTGGAGAAACCAGACATAGATTCTATGAATGTAAGCAAGGAATGTCAAGAAGTTGTGTGGCAAGTGAGGAACCGGATGGTACCGGATCTGACTGTGCACCAGAGCAACGAGAATCCCTTATGTTCAGAAGAAAGGATACCGGATCTACTTAGAGGAAGAGTCTTTTCCGGACTGTATGCAAATCGGGTGGTAAGTGTTTGTAATGTCCCTTTCTAGGTTTAGGCTGGTTTTAACCATAATTAATCTATTTCAAAGTACTGATGACTTAAACTATCTTGATTAAGAGTCAAGGCTATCTTAACATGAAGCAGATCTGTGATATTCTTTCTTTAGTCTATCAAGTACTAGATAATTTAATCTTATTCCAGTTCGTCTATAAATCATTTACATATTTTCTAATTACTAGTTTTATGGATTATTATACGTTACTGCAGAGCAGTTTCTAAAAGATATTACATTAATTATATTTGTTGTATTAATATCTGTTATTGTATAAATATCCTTATTAATAACTTTTATATTATTCCTTAGTGATATATATATATGTTGACAATGATTTTAATATTTCCTAATAACCTATTATTATTACTACTGCTGCCTAAAATATTATTAGTGATGGATGGGAGACAGATCTGACGCATGTCAGATCTGGTCTGCCACTTTCATGAAATTATGTATTCCTATAATACATATTTCAGACTGTTAATATTATTCTGCATAAAGAAATTATTGGGATTCATATACTAAGCATGAATATTAAGCACACCACCATGCATGCCACCAGAAATAAGCATGTCCTGCCTGTGACATTAATAATAGTTCTGATCTGTTTCAATCCTTCCTGATTGATGTCTAATATTTTGTACCAAACTATTAGATAGATAAGCAGATTCACTGATTAATATATCTATATTTATGTTTGAAGTTTCCTCTAAGTCAAATGCCTTATGCAACGGCTGTCAAGAGCGTTATTACTGAATTAGAAACAAGAGGTAAGTTCTCCCGATATTATGCCTATGGTATTTGCTTACTGATAGCCATCCAACTGAATGAGAAAATAAGAATATATCTTCCGACTGGAATAGAATTAATATCCTCCCATTTAGGAATCGACAGAAATATAAGAACTTCAGACACAGTATTGCTTCTAAATTCTTTCATGACTTATCCACAACATTTATTTTGATCAAGTAATCAGTTTATACCAATTTCTCCAACTGTTGATTTTTGTCAGGCCAAGGTTGATTTCCTTAAGGACCATATTTGGCTTGTAATACGATATTCAATCTAAAATTATTATCATATAATATCCTCTGCATCTTCCGTCAAAGATTATTCATCTCTACCTTAAGTGTATGAGAGGGGTGATTTCGTATGATTCTCTTCTAAGATAGGAAGATTGCTTAATTATAACCGCCACCCTAATAGTTCCACAGTCAAGAACCCATTGCTGGGTATATATACTGCTGTGATAGATACTCCGAAACCTCAATTGCATCTTCATACAACTCCGTGGTTGAGATAGTTCTACTAATTCCTATTCATTCCCCTCCTCCCTTCCTTCCTAAGAGATCCTATTTTCGATAGATATATAGTAGTATCTTACCTGATGATCCCCCCATTGGGGAAGAAATGATTGAAATTATATACATCCACAGTTGATTGGATGTGTCTCTTAGATTATAGGGACGTGTTCTCTGGTTGATCCTAATCGCATCTCTTCAACTCAATAACCGATTGTTTATTGTTTTGCTCTATTTGAATATTTTCAGAATATTATTATTAATGAATACTAATTAAATAATGATATCTAATAAATAAACAACTATTTAATAATTTCAATTAATCTTTCATTAATAAATATTAAATTAGTAATAATTATTTAATTCAGGTTTTATATTCGCTCTTCTTAAGTGTGGTTTAAGGAGAGCATAAATAATTTATATTGTATATCGGTTTTATTAATGGCATTGTATTAATACGATATTATTCCAAATAATACTTATAATGTATTTTGACAATTCATGTTTATATTTTATATTTATTAAATAACACGTTATATGGTAAGTGTAATATATTCAATATATCTATTTTATGTTTTAATAGTATTTTATGGTAAAACTTCTTTAATAGTTAAATAATATTAATAATTGAAATATGAACGTTAATAATAATAAATAATAATCATAACAAATAATAAACATTAATAAGCATATATTAGAGGAAAATCGTGAAGTCTCATAAATGAGATGATTTTCCAATATTATTAATGTTAATTAATAAATGTTTTAATTATCGTCTTTATTTAATCCCATGTCCAAAGAGGGGTTATGACAGTGTTGCAAGGTCATTGTAGATAGTGGGAGTACTAATAATTTAGTATCTGAAGAGATGGTTGTGAAGCTTGGATTGAAGAGGCTTAAGCATCCTTGTCCTTATGAGGCGAGTTGGTTACAAGATGATCAGAGGATAGAGATAGAGGAGCAGTGTTTGGTGAATTTCAACATTGGGCCTTTTAGAGATGAGGTTTTATGTGATATTGTATCTATGAGTGCCTGTCATGTCTTGTTGGGAAAGCCTTGGCAATATTATAGAGGAGTTGTTCATGACTGTAGAAGAAACCTAGTTACTATTGAGAAGGATGGGCAGAAGTTCACATTGATTTCTTTGAAGGAGAAAGAGAAGGAGGTGAAGAATCTGAGTCCTAAGAAAAGTTGGAGTCCGGAGAAACCAGTAGCAGAGGTTATACCGGAAGGTTTGAAAGAATTGGTTGCAGAGGTCATATCGAAGGTTTTGAAGAAAGACCTGATAGAACCAGTTACAGAAATTATACCGAAGGGTGACATGAGTTTGCAGAAGGATCTGATAGTTGAACCTGATGGACAAATGGAACCGGTCGATAGAGAGCTGATGGTGACAAACCGGATAAAGTCTTGTGGTAGAACCAAATCAAAGTTGCAGAAACTGAGACAATGTGCAGATCTGAAGCAAAGAAAGAGAAACAAAGGGAGTCAAAGGTTAGAGAAGCCGGTAGAGGCACTAAAAGAGCTTAAACAAAGGTTGGCAGATAAGGAAGATGTTTGGATTTTCATCCCAAATCCTTTTAGAAGTTCATGAGTTGCCTCTCATGGAACATCTTTTTCTACCTGGGTTGTCTGATGTAGGAGCATCCCCGGTCGATGAGCAATCTTGCATCAACCAAAAATATTTCCTTTCAGTTTTGTTCTTGTCTAGTTCTTTATGTTGTTTTCTGTGTTCTTACCTATCCTCTCTTGAGATAAGGAAATCCCTAATGCTGTTTCAATTGATCAATGGGGACGACCTCAAGGTTTCGATTGTCAGGTCTTGATTGCAGGATAACTCAATGATTGATGTGATTTGCTGGGAGCACAAGGGGTCTTACGATTTTGCAACAAGATGGTCCGCTGTGATTTTCGAACTGCGAAATAAAATCAAAAGGGAAGGGTTCAGGAAGCCTAAGGACAAGGATGATAACAGTTGATGCGACGGGTAGACAGATTTCGATAATCCCGTTCTTGTTTTGCCAGAGACACCTTCACAACTAGACAAGAACGGTGCAAGCTCCAAGGGATGAAGGATTTTCAGACCGGAGACACTCGTTTTAGGCACCCAATTCTGGCGCTGCCTAAAGACGAACACCTGCGGTTGAACTAAGCACAGTTTGGGTTTAGACTAACCATACACGGTGACCTACAATCAGCAGACCCCCAATGGTATGAACCAGAAATGCATCAAATACCCCTGCACACTTAACCATTAAAATCTCTGCACTCTAAAATTAACTAGCTGAAAGAAACCATGAAAACAGAATGAAAACAAGACGATAAACACCGAATCAATGTCTATATATTGATTTCAGCTGCCTATTACAACAATTTATGCAACATCTCTATGCTATTTATAAAATCTAACCTATTCTAACTTCTAAAATCTAACTACAAAACTCTGCCTTTTATAGATTTTACATGTCGAACCGGTGGCCAAGATTGATTGCATCCAAGGGCTGCAACTTGCCTTCCAGAAGCTGGCAGCTTTAACCCATGCCCACTTAATTCTTAGTTATCTATCCAACCACTATCTCAACTGCCTACCACTATTTGGCTTTAATTTAGGTCTATCTGTTAGTTGAACATAACTGACCTGTGTCCTCTCTGTTTTAAAATATCTTGAGTGGGCCCCGCAAGCAGTTTTACAATAAAATAGTTTTAGTTTTCAAAAACTGAACTTCTGGAATTAAATCCGGCTGTGTATTTCTCGAGAATGCATAGACTTGCAGCATTCGGAGTGTTCTTTGGTCTTCGGTCTTGGTGGTGGACTTTAGCTTGTTGTTCAGCGGTTCAGCAGCACGCTTCCCAATGCTTGGTTTCGATCTCACGCTCTCCATCTTCTTCTCCAGCTTTAATCGCGATCAAGGCTCCTTGACGTTTCAGGCTTTCTCCTGGTTCTTCCCGACAATGTCTTCGACCTGCGAACAATTAATTTCAATTTTAATAAATCAATTTGAAAAACTAATTAAATTAATTTGACAAATAGTAAGTTTATTTAACATCTGGCTTCGTCCCAATGGAGTTCAGGCTTGCGAAGCTCTTTGTGAGATGTATCTCTTAAGTGTCTCTCTTCAAACGTGAAATCCGATCCTTCGTCCTGATTCGCGCTCCAACTTAGATGAAATTCAGGCCTGAGAGGTGAACTGTGAGATGTTAAGTTTAAATGTTTTTGCCTTCTCTTTTACAATTTTCTTGTTCTATGTCTTTTCAGCCCACATGGTCATTTTGTGTGAATTCATCTCTTTTTTGGCTCTTTAAGAATCAATTGGCGCAAATGCCTTATCGGCCTAGATGAGGTTTAATGGCGCGATTTTAACGTTATCAAAATAAAGTGCCCTTTATATGAATTTCGGGTTATAAAGCCGAAATATGTGATTTTAAATTTCGGGCTTTAGGAGACTTTTGCACGATCTTATTTGAGTGATCCTTTTCGGCTATTTGGAGCCTTGTGCACGATTTTAACGCTTCTTGGTCTTTGCTTATGAAATTTGGGCTAATAAAACGACCCGCGCGATTTTAATTTTTAAGTTAAAATGCCCTTTGTATGAATTTCGGTTATTTAGCGAGTTTTAGATGTTCTCCAACTATGAACCTCACGTTTTAATCGTTCAACGTAAAAGTTCGGCTATATTGGTCACTTTGCCAGCTCTATTTCATTTTCGGGCAACAAGAGGGTTTTGCGAGTTCGAAAATGATTTTCGCTCCTTTCATCCTCTTCGTGCGAATGTTGTCCTTCTGTCATTTTTGGCTCATTTTGGTCTTTTGCAAGGTTATGAATCTTCCGAATTTTTTGGCTTGTTAGATGACTTAGCAAATTTCGACCCTCTAAAGCCTTTTGTGAGCTTCGCGATTTTCTTCTTTTCGGTCTTAGAGGATAAATTTTACGACTTGGGCGCTTTTGTTATGGTTTTCGGCTCAGAGACTGTTGGTGCGATTATTGAAGCTTTTGTTCATTTTCACCTTGGATGAAGTTCGGGTTATGACTGGAAAATGCAAGATTTGGGCCTCTTTTGATTTTCAGCCTAATGAAGAGTTTTGGGAATTTCGGCCTTCGGATCATTTGCGCGATTTTAACTTGGTCTTCTCTCCTCACTTTTCGGCCTATTGAGCCTTTATGCACGATTAACTATTTTCGGCCTTTTGGGCCTTTTTGCTAGTTTGAAAAGTCTTCTGTCATTTTTGGCAATATGGGGGAATAAGGCGATTTTTGGGAGCCTCTGTGTTTTCGGCCCTAGAGGCCGATTTGAGAGTTTTAAGTGGGTTTGGGCGTTTTCGGATAGTTTGCGAACTTAGCTCTCTTTCGGGCTTCATGGAGGATTTGCGCGACTTGGGACTAACCACAATTTCAGACTTTTAACTTGGAATGCGCGATTTAGGACTCCTAAAGATCATCGGGCAAATGATAAAGAATACGCGATTTCTAGTTTGCAAATTTTGGTCTGAGAAGGGTATTTCAAGCCTTTGAGAAAATGTGTGATTTCTATTGTGACCTGCAGAAATTGTTTGAACATAGGCCGAATTTATTTGAACGCCCTTCGAATCTCTCCTTTCTCCCACGCGAGGGCTACAAGAAAGGGGGGTCCCTTGTCATAAGACAAGGAGGGTGTGCGATCCCCACAACAGGTCGTACGGTGCAAAGGTTGTACAGTGGTATGAGGAGGGGTGGCAATACGGTGTGAGACCATACGGTGAGGGTGCAGACCGTAAAGTGTGAAAACCATACAGTAGTGAAGACTTGTCGCCTGAACCAGGCCATTCAGCGTGTGGTGTATTCGACCAAAGTGTGGTATATGGAATCGATGAAGCTTGCAATAAGGTATGATGCTAGATAAACGATGAACAAGAAGATTTATATGTTATTGCACGAGCCAAAGAATAGTCAGATTAATGCACTTCATATTACAACAATCCGAGACTGAGAGCAGGGCAGAGTAGGGTGAGGAGTTACTCCCACCGAAACTACGAGAACCAAATAGGGAGGGTCTTTCACCTCCGAAATGGCGGACAACAGAACTCCATTTGGAATTCGCACAAAAAAGATGAAATACCAAATTCGCATACCAACACAAATGACAGACTCGGCCATAAATATGGGCTTCGGGAACTTTCCCAAAGGGTTACAAACAGGCCGACACGACCAAACTAAGACTTGACTAATCTAATTAAATAAAGGGCCCGAAAGATTTGTTATTACATTTGGGGCCTTACAATAAAGTATTTAAATTTATTATTTAATTATATCGGGGACATCACAATGAAGCCGCAATAGGCATTAGAAGATTGTGAAACAATTAAGAAAATTGATATCTTATATGTGATATATAGTTTAATTTTGAATACCGGGTTCAAGGAAGTGAATGGTCGACTACCTTATAGTCAATTTGTTTATCTATTGAGTAGAGACCATCTTATGTCGGATCCAAGTGATCTTAGGCGGTTGTGAAATTTAATCCTAGACCTATAAGGCTTTGTGTATATACTCCTTGTTCTGTCCATTGTGATCTACTTGTTCTAAATCAAGAACCTCTCTTCCAGTTATAGTGCTAAGCTAAGTAGAGACGCTGACTTTTATGACAACAGATGGACTTGGGACCCTACGAGGGCATAGGTAGAGGATTGTATTCCTCTAGCACATAGACTAGTCCTCTCTATCCGAGGTGATCATCGAAGAATAAATCCTATGGCTCGCATAAGATAAGCTTATCCGCTCGAGATTGATAGTAGTCAAGGAGCTAACTGTGTCGATAGACTGTCAATCGTACCACCTAGTAGCGGATGGATATCGCCAGTTGCATGCAGGCGAGGGATACCCCCATTGATCTAGGGTATTTGACAGATTCCACCAAGAGCATGTAGGCTTGGGGACTAGTTGCATGTCGGCAATGGATGTCCTTGATTCTTAGTCGTCTAATGGACTGCAGGGAAGAGAATTTTCTAATGAAGATTAGGTAGGTAATAATTGGACCAACCCTTGTATAATTTTGGCATATATTATGTGGAAGTGGTATACTTGACTTTGTCAGGATGAGGAGGTGCACTCGGTGTAGTATGGGATACATTGAATCCTAATCTCACTTGCTTGTTGGTGTAGAAGACCGAGCAAAAGAATGCGTCCCACGGTATAGTGTGCAGCGCAACGGCATTCCTTTTATCTGGGATGCACTATGGGCAAGTGGTGGTTAGCCATTATGGATTTGACAGTCCCTCAATGTGTATATGCTAGTCACTGTGTATGTGATGCCTACTAAAGATAGCCACTTTGTATGAGTGATGTATGTTGAAGCAAGTCCCTATGAATATGTGGCGTATGCTAGAGCAAGTCACCATGTATATATGACGTAAGCTAGAGCTAGTCATCGTGAGTGTGATGTGCACGAGCTAGTCACCATGTGTTTATGGGAAATGGACTAAAGTCACTCTCTATGGAATTGGGAAGTTTTGGAAGGATATGACCCCTTGTAATTGTGTATGCATGTACACTACTCGAAGGTAAATAGATATTGCTTTATTATTGTTGTGCTAATTTTAATAATTAGTCTTGGTTTAAAGAAAGATCAAAGATCTCATACTAGAGGAGAAAACGAACTCCCTCTAAACTTCAAGGACGAACTACGAAGCCTCTAACTTCCCTTGAAGGGATACATAGGCAAGGTCATCTAGAATGAACCCTCAAGGCGTAGGTCTGGGTCTAAATAGGAATTTTGGTCTCAGGAGCTTACCACGTTTGAGTACAAGCATAAGAGGTGGTGTAGAGTCGTCACCTCTATGGTGATTGAAGAAATTATGAAGTCGACACTTCTAAGATAGAACAAGAATCTTGGTTGATTAAATTGGTCCTTGTGAGTGAAAAAAAAAAATTAGTAGCAATCGAAGGGTGGTTGTTACAGTATATATGGTTGAAGCACCAAGACTTCTAGGTAATTCACTCATCATACTGCTACTCTAGCTCAAGCACAACCAATAATGGTGCTTCTCCACAATCAAGCCCACTTATCTTGCTAACCTATTGAACTTAGATCTTGTAGGTTATTGTTGGAAGAAAATAACATTAAAACTGGGACATATAGCTTATTAGCACAGCCAAATGATAGTCACAAATACATTTTTGCGTCTCTCTTCTTCCACAAAAATGTGGATGTGTGATATCTTGTCACAAACGAATTCATGCATCCCACTTTCCATGTACAAACAGGGATACAAATGACCTATCATCCCATACGGATAGGGGAAAAAATGTTCTATTAGACAAATATGACTGGCACCAACAATATGACAACAAATCCATCACTGAAGAAAGCATATCATATGCTGGATTGGTTTCCTAAATACACTCTAACTGCAAGGGAAAAAAATGGTCAATACCATGTTATCTACCAAAGGAAAACAAAAGAGAGTAGTTACTTCTCTATCACTGAGGGTTTAGCAAGGCCAAGGTCCACAATGCACATAGTATGAGAAACCCACAAAGAAGATACATGCAATTGATCCAATCAGGCAGAGAGACCAATTCTGCCCTTTTACTATGCTCTTGCAGAAACCTGGACAAACAAAAGTCAATTTTGCATTTTCATGTTATATTGTATACAAGTGTTCATTAACCCTACCATGGGCAAAGCAATCTGAAGACATTCCCAAATGTAAATAATATCACAGAAAGAAGACAGTAGTAACACAAGACTAAATAGGCACCTCACTGATACACAAAACCATTTCTATATTTCAACCTTAAAAGGAAATGGATCAGAAAATCAAGGTTCTTACCTCTGCGCCCAACAAATATGCTTGGACTGCAGAATGTCCAAAGGGATCAATCTGCCATCCAACTCGTGGAGTTTTGTTAAATTGTTGCTTGATAAAACGATGTCCAAGAGTTGTCTGATCAATCATGTCAATATAATGTACCGTTGCTTCATCATGCATACACCAGCCACCATTTCTAGAAGTACAAATGCTAGACTGTATCAGCAAATTACCAGTGGTACAAATAAAGCCATCTTTAGACCTGACAAAACTGTAATAGTTTGTGAGGAAAAAAAAATTACACGAACTCAAGCTGGCCTGCATCAACTATTTTCATCACTTGTGTCTGTCTTTCCTCACTTTGCTCCCTCCACCATCTCTGGAAAAAAGCCTACACTATCAAAGCAAAAAGTTTATCGACAATAGGAGGCTACCAAATATAGTACAAGCAGTTTCATCTAACAGATAGTGAGTAGTATTTATCAACTAACAGTATTGAATTGGCCCACAGAAAATAAGCTATACAAATCTGAAGGCTAATAATTTGCTGCGTAAGTGAAAGTTTCTCTTAGGATGGCTCAATTTTTATCAAATTTTCCAATTGTCGAGATGGCATCAACTATTAACTCAAAATATCAACCAGAATGTGGATACTGTTGCAAGACAAGATATCCCTTGATAATTAACTATATGAAGATAGCTTCAACCTAGATTAGACAGTGAATTTTCTTGTCCAGTGCGCTTGGTTGCATTAAGCATGAAGAGAATCTTGGTCTAGTGGGCACTTTTTAGCATTCATCAGTTGAGTTTCAGGATTTCGATCTCATTGACTCATCACGGAACAGGGTTTCTGCAGAAAATTTTAAGGGCTATCTTTTTGCCAATTGATAGAAAAAAAAAATAGATTCACGTGTTGATAAATATTCACCAAATAATAATTAATTCATACAAATTACTGAAATGTTGGATATTGACCAAAAATTTACAGAGATATTTTTTCTGCAGATGGTAAAATTTCATATTTATATGCAAATACTGACCAGCTCTTCTAAATATTTATTAGAAATTCAAATCTAAACTTCCAGTGAAAGTTACAACTGTCTCTTAGTGTGTTCTTGCGCAAGTAGTGTGCTCAGAAAACAACAACTTACATTTTATCTATTTTGTGAAAAATTATTCTAATGAGTGTTGGAAAATGCAGAAGGATGTGTGCTCAATTTGTTTGGAGACATAATCAAAATTCTTTTAAAAAATCTTGCCCAAGACATAAATTTAATAGTTCTTTAGATATTCTCATAACAAGAACGTATATCCATGTCTCAAAACAAATTTTCTGACAGTGTTGGCTTCAATTATATTTACAGGAATTCAATACATCTGGAGGAAACCCGTAGAACTTTACAATGCAATGCATTTTAAAGAGCACTAATACAGTTTATGTGGAACCTTCCTATATCAACAAGGCGGAATCCAATCTTGTTTTAACCTTAGTCATAAATCATTTCAGATTGCAAAAGAGAGATAAAATATAGAATTCTAGTCCAACTTGCCTGTTCTACATAAATAAATTTTCTGTTTGGATCCTCTTGTAATGCCAAAACCAGGCTATCCAACACATTCTTCACACATGCTCCCTGCACAACACCAGAACAGAGATAGAGAAAAAACATTGACATAAAGAGAGGGTTATTAGGTCAAAAAAGAAAGTTCAAAGCATCATTGGCAGCCTCTATATATTGTCCCGCTACATCTTATTATTGTTACTCCTTTACAGTCTATTATTATTTTTATCGGTATACCACTGCACAAATTCTAAATAAAAAATAGACTCCTAGCATTGCTAGTAAGTTTTAACTTTGTATGAATTTTTCAGAGTTAATTAATTTCCCAAAAATTTCTGAATTATATCCAAAACTGATTGAAAAACCCTTTATCTTTTAGTTTGCCAAGTCTCCCGGAGAAAGATGTATGCTACTATTTTACTATCCATAATTAAATTCCTGTCAAGATACATAATTTTACTATCTTTAAAACCAAAATTCTCTATGGTTCAAATTAAAATCTATTTACCTGGGGATGTCTAATTTTGATGTAAACTCAACAAGGTCTAATTTTAACATAAACTCAACAATGTCTAATTTTAACATAAACTCTCCAATAATATCCTAAATTCCATCGACAAGATTATCGATGTGAATGCATAAGCATTTTAATTAAATTAAATTGGATTGAATTAAAGACCTGAATACTGTTATTGGATCCAATGTAGTACTGATCAATAGTTTTGAGCCATCCCACATCGTCATGAGAATGAGGAACCAAATGCACATTGATTTTGCCTTCCACCGGCCCTGCTGTTGTATTGTATTGAATATAGGCGCCATTGCTGCCATAATGTTTAGCCACAGACAATAATATGAAGAGCAAAACCAAAACAGAGGCCATTTCAGTTCCATATCGAAGACAAAACCACCATATATATAAGAAGTCATCTATCATCTATCTTTCGCTGCTGGGATGATGTGTAGCATGACAATACGACAAAGCCGAATTTGTGGAGATAGTTAGAAATTAAAAAAGTGAGTAAAATAGATCTCCTCTCGTAATTTTAAATCTTGTGAAATATTCTCTAGAAATTTGGTCACGTGTCTTACATCGTCTCTTCTACTCTTATGTTGACACATATATTAAGCGGACAAAAATTTCTGTCGGAGCTGTGCGCCCACCATTCTCTAAATACAAAAAAAATTCTTTTTGGTTTGTTGGTCACATGGGTTGTTCTCTATGGTTGTGAAGTTTGGGGAGGCAGCATGTCAAAATGTGGATGGAGATAGTTAGAAAGAATTCAAAAACACTTAATCACAAGCAATCTTAAAGTTAAAACATCAGTGTCATATGAAATTCTTTTGGCGGAAGCAAGTATGTTTATATTGAAAGCATCAGCATTAACTTGGTTAATAAGTTATCTAAAGAAGGTTGAGAACATGGATAACTATCGGTGGCCCAAGATTGCGATGGAAGGTGGTCTTATCCGTAGGAAAAAAACTTGGATGAAACAAAACTGAAAGTGGTTGAATAAATGGAACATCAAACTACACGATTGTCCTAATAACAAGAAGGAAATATAGAAGTTTGTCATTGAAAAGTTCCAAACCGTCACGTGGAATAACCACATTGGACGCAAAAAGGCGTACTAAATTAAAGAATTTAACCCAACTGGAGAACATGGTGAGAAAGCATATTTAGGGGCAGTCATTAAAAGGAAAGCTAGGCTACTTGTGGCACAACTGAGGACCAGTTCGCATCATCTCAGGTGTGAAACGGGTAGGTGGCAAAGGCCCAAGGAGATATGGGAAGAGAGAACTTGTTTGTTTTGCAGGATGGGAGCAGTGGAGACGGAATGGCACTTTCTTATTGAATGCACAGAGTATGATGATATTTGGGCTCAATATGAGATCATTCTGAAGGCCGACAACATGCATCAGTTATTGACGAGGACAAGATCAACCAAACGGCAAGCTTCTTGCTCAAGATTCATAACAAGAGATCAAACATGGAAAATTATATTTAGGAGGTTTAGTGTTGGTGTTTGTCTTGGTCCCATAGGTTGTTCAGTCTCGTGGACGTCAATAAAATCATTCATTCCTAATTACAATGGATTATCTACATTTCCATTGTCTAGTATTTGTTGAATTTTAGAAAATAGTTGGATGTTTAGTTTACAAATTTAGATGTTTCCATCAGTAAGCAATTTGGAATGTCTTTTATAGCAATTATGCTTTTAGATTTCACAAACCATGTTGAGTTAATTTATGTTTAGGAAGAGAAAAACTGCAAAGTAATATGTTAATATATTTTGTTTGTGCAAGCAAAAGGTATAGATGGAAGCAGAAATAAAAGGGGAGGGAAAATGATTGATAATAAAGAATTTCTTCTATTGGCAATGTCGTTGTTGTAGGTATTTAAATGGTGTATGATTTTAATTTTTTAAATAAAAGAAAAATAAAGTTGGATAATATTTTAAAAAATTGAAGGGATAGAATATGTTTTCTTTGTTATTTAATGTTAATAGGCATCTATATGATGCTTAGTTCCAAACTTTTTAATAAAAAATAAAAAGTGGAGAGCATTTTAAAAAGATTGAGGAGAAGAATATGTTGATTTTGTTATTTAAGATTAAGTAAAAAAATGATATTAGTCCTCCATTATCTAGTTTATATGTATATCCAAATTAAATCCAACACTATTTTGAAAGTTTGATCTCTTGACTATCTTATTTGAAGAAGAGAGATCAAGAGACATAATAGACTTTTTAATCAAGATTTAATGTAAAATCAAAGACTTAAAAAAAGGGATATCAATTACGAATAATTTGAATACCTTCTTTGAAAAACTATATATATACAAAGCAACTTTGTTAACATCATCTACTTCTACAAACTCCTTAATCTAAAAATAAAGTTTTGAAATCTAAAAATAATAAAAATAAAAATATTAAGCTAATTATGATGGGTTTGTAGATAGTTGTCTACCATTTTGATCATAACTTTTGAATCGTGACTTAGAATAGCAACTTCGTACATGCATTAGAAGCATAACAACAAAATCTAAACTAGGTTGCTCTTAAAATGCGGTGGATCAATCCTATGTATCACAAATTCAATCTTGAGTGTTGTGGGACTAACCTTCCATGTAAATTTGACTTGCAGCATGTAGATTTAAACGTGTTAACTGTGTACTTAGGAAACCTAATTCACCCTTGTTTTTTTATGGTTATTGATGTGTAAATACTAACGATAATGAAAAATACCTTAGGGAGATTATCAAATCATAGGGGTTGTGTTCTCCTAACTCAACCACCTTGATTAGATTGACTTTACAATCAACTAAGAATATTTAGGGCAACAATCAAGCATATACATGTCATGGATGAATTTGATGCATGTCGGGTTAATTTTAATACTCCTAAATGAAGTGTTCTAGGAATGATTCTCCTTTTAATGCATAAAATTTTTGGGCATAAATTACTTAATCTACAATAGGATATAATGAAAATTGAATATCTTTAAATACCAAGATCTGTAATTAATCATGCAAACATGTACACTCATAACAACTATTAAAATAGGGAAGAATTGACAAATTTAAAATTGTTACGATCAATTCTATATGATGTGAGATCATAAATGCATTACAAGAGATGAACTTGGAATATGGATGTTTGAATATCAAAATATGAAGGAATGTATAGAAGTATGTGTGAGCATAGATGTAATAAAAGGCTAATGATGTTGGATGTATAGGGATGAATAAAAATGGAAACAGGTTAGAGTGGAAGTACATATAAAGGGGAATGTGTGAAAGATTAGCCCAAATGAGCCTAAATTTACACAAGAGTGTATTGTTTGATAACATCAAATTGTATAAGACATTCCAATAAAATATACACCTTTACAATTTGCACCAACTTTCAGGTGATTGTGAATCCTAAATAAAAAAATGTATTTCAAAGTATATGAGAACTCGCAAACATGCATGTAAATTAAGCACTCAAACATAGAAGAAAATTGGGCTTCATATAAAGTAATGGACCCAACTAGATATCTTTGTGTGTTCTTCATCATTGACATGTGCACTCCATGAAAACCTAATAGTAGAGAGAAGGTGTGCAATGAGTAGCTATTTTCATACAAATAAAGATAAGCACAACTACAAATTGATTTTAAGTTACTTACAAAAATGAGAGATATAAAGAGGAGAGAGCAGGGTTACAAAATTTTGTTGATATGGGAAGTGGTATGTCACATTAGGTTTTATCATGTCATGTGATCAAATATCTATCTAGAAACAATGGTGAATGAGTTGTATAGATATTTGCACTTGTCTAGAAGCTCAATATAAGAGTGTTAGCAATAGTATATGTCTGCTTTAATTGGTTGTATAGATTAGATGAAAGGAATTGACATGGTGCATGAAAAGTTTATATAATCTGTACACGTAAGCACATAGATTTTGTAAAGGCATAGGTGTCACAAATGCTTCATGTAACAAATGAGTAAGATATCTTGAATGATGATCATAAAAACTATATGGACTGGTGACAATCATCAAGGGATATAGATAATCCCCTAAAGAAAATAAAAAATTAGAGGTAGCCCTAATGACTAGATAAAATTGTGTAAATATGTATATCTAGAGGAAGTAGACAAGGAATGATATCCCCAATGATAAGAAATATCTTAGAGCGTGATTAAGGAATGCAAATGATCAATAGTGTGGGGAAGGTGTGGTGTCCCCACTATGACTCTTAGTATATTATAAGGATGTAGGTACACAATACAATGGGGGGAAATATGATGCCCCCCCAATGTGATTAGATAGCTTTTAATACATGATATAGAATGCATGATTATGTAAAATATGACCATAAGAGCATGCATATTGGTTGCCCCCATATGAGAAATATAGTGAAATGAGGTTCAAAGTATCATATGGCCAAAAGAAATATCATAAAATATGTGCATTCACTCAAGTAATAGGGTAAACATGACCCTCGAAGGATGCTAAAAAAGATGATCCTAAAATTGCATTATAGCCTTTTATGAGATATAGGCAATAAGCATATCAGCATAGGATAATAATAAGGTAATGGTATGATATGGCTTGTATGAAACAATGTGGAAATCATCATAAACATGGAAGCATTATTAAAATAATAGCATTACATGATAAATGACCGGTCTCTACTAAGTACAAAAGAATGGTGCAAACAACTCAATGCACTTTCTCGATTGGGCAACTAATCCACATGGAGAAAACTAATGTCCTAGAGAAGAGGCTCATTTAATTATGTATATACTTAGATGATGTTGGCACTATATGTGTAGCAAAGGACTCTCAAGTTGCCTATCAATTGCGTAAAAGGAACTATCAACTAATGAAAGCATAATCAATACTAAAATAGGAAATATGTATGTTCAGCAGTTGCTACAAATAACTGGTAAGTTGAGTTGATAGTGTTTGTACATAAATAATGGAATAATTTAGTTGCAACCTAGACTTTAATTATTAAATATGCTAATAGATTGCATGAACTTAACAAACCATAACAATGAATCTAAAAAAGTAATAACAATATAACTAATGCTTTAGCAAATAAAACTGACTAAGAGAAAGACTTGCACTACCTCAAGTGGCCCTTGCTTGAGGAGATGTAACCTTGAATAACAATTAATTATTTAACTCAGCATGTTGTTAATCATTTACTTTACTTATATTTATCAATGCATAACAATAGTAATTGTATTATTCTTGGATACTCATAGTTATAGGTAAAATCTAATATGGATTACATATGTGTTGAATATCTCCAATTCGAGTAGAACTAAACTTTTATAGATAATTTATGGGTGTGGAACAATTACTTCTCTAAACCTACTAAAAACATGTGTCAATCCTTCCTAGTATTGAGGATGACTTATTCCAATGAGAAACTGAAATAATAACTAACTTAAACATGAGTCCCAATCTGAATTGGACTCTTTATTCAAAACAGTAACAACAACACAAGAATGTTCAAGAATTCATGCATGTGGAATTATGAAACATAATTCCATTATTCCACAAATTCTTGCAAATCCTTTGGGCATTTATTCTACAAAACAAAATTGGCACAATTTCATTATAGTCATGTTCTGGTTGATAACCTTCTAACTTCTTCTGCACGAGCAATAGGACATGATCTGCTTTGGTTGTAGGCTAACTGCAAATCCTTAAGTTGCATTTTAGTTTCTTAAGACAAGCATTTATCAACATTAGTATAATTTATACATATTAGCATAATTTATACATATTGACAATATATCAACCATAGAAATTCACATAGCATGTTCATATAATCACATGTCATATATGTGTGGGTGTGAGTGTAAGTGTGTGTATGTATGTATGTATGTGTGTATGTATGCATGCATTTATGTCTATATGTATATGTGTATATATATGTATATATATGTGTATATGTATATGTATATATGTGTATGTGTATATATATATATATATACACACATACATACATACATACGTATATATGTATATATGTATACATATTTACATATGTATATGTACATATGCATATATACATATGTACATATACTATTACAAGTGTGGTTGTAGTTGCATCAAAAGATCGACCTATTAATGTCTGATACAACCACTAGACTTATAGAATCCATAGGAGGTGGTTAAGCCATGTCACAAACCCGAGCGCTATGCTACACAACACAAGGAGACTGATGCAAAGGCTTGGGTCCATGACTAAAAACATCCCTTCATATAAAATTCAAAACACACATCAATTTCTTTTGTAGCAACACTCACCTAAAGACACCTCAAACACATAAGTTCTCTCAAGCCACTAGGCTACACAAACCACCAAAAGTGAACATCAACTTCACAAACTCAATCCAATCCTTGGAATACATTTCATTAGGCCTATTACACATGTCTAAGGCCAACTTGGTTGTTGTTGCATTCTTGTTTCTAACTCTTCTATCTCTTTCTTGATTTGTTCCAACTCTTGCCTGAATTCTCTATCCTCTTTTTGCCTCACCTATTCTTCTCTCCTCTTTCTCTCTTCCTCTTTCTTCTTCCATGAACCCTCACCTCTCAAGTATTCCCTCAATTCACTCACCAAATCTCTATCTTCTAGACTCATCTTGTCATTGCCTCACCTAGGTTCCTCCTTTCTTCCCTCCTAGTCTTTTGGCAACCACTCACCAGGTTATCCTCTCAACCTGAACCAACACACAACTACCAACCACACACAAACTCTTCTCTACCCATATCTTCTAGGCTTTGATACCACTTTGATGTAGTGTGTCTAAGAGGGTCTACAACACATGAAGCCTATGGTTTCAAACCCCAAACTCTAGGCTACACAATAGGTTACTCAACCCAAGGTTTCCACTATTTGACAATGTCTCATAAAGTGGCATTTTGAGACCACAACAAAAGACACTCGTAAGGATAGGGGCAGAAATGCCATCATGTCTTCAAACCCAAATGGACTCAAATCAACCAAATCCACCTTTGAAACAAACCATTTTAGGCCATTCCACACCATTGGCTCTCTAAGGGTGACTAGGTGCTAGTAGCCTTACTTAGAGAGAATTTTGGCCATATTGTTTGACACCCTGACCATAGACACAAAAAAATAACATTACCAGATACCCTTTTTGAATTTATTTAACATATCTCAAAATGACCATAGAGTGTTCTGGAGCAGCTTGACCAAAAACAGACTAATAAGGTACAAGCCATATGCTTTTTAGAACAACAAACTCAGTATTTTGGGCATATTTTTTTACAAAGAGGTCATAACCTAGAAATAAAACCATATTTTGATACCCATTTAGGTTTTACACAACATACGTCAAAATCAGGCTATGGTTTTTTGGAGCAAAGTATTCAAAAATTGATTGTTGCAGTCCTTCAAGAACCCTATTAGGTCTCCATATACACTAGGGACACCCCTTATACACTCCACCAACCTTCACAATCAACTTGGAAGGTAGGGGAATATCAAACCTGAAATTATTTCATAGGTTTTATGGTCTTCTTGACTATTTTGGTACATAAACTCCAAATGTCTTCTCAAACCCTGTCCAATAGGCTTAACACATGAGGATGTTAAGCTCTCAAATGCAAAAACTGTTTAGAAACCATCTATAACACTACTGTTTCCACCATTCCACCAATTCTTGAGGCAATTCATTGATGGAATGGAGAGTTCTACATTTTTCTTTGACAAAGCCCCAAAACCTAGGTTTTTTAGACCAGTTATGGTAAATCCGCTTGAAGAAGGATCAAAAATCAATAAAACTGAACTAAAATGGTCCCAAATGAAAGGTAACATAGATATATTTCCAAAAATTCCACTCTTACATGTTAAATAATCCAAATAAGAAAGTTACGAAGCAAAGTGCAGTGACTTTTGCCTAAAACTTGATCTTAGAACAAATTGTAACTCAAACTCACTTAGATAAGTCCAAATAGATCAAAAAATCACTTACATACCATTAAACATAATCTTTGACCCATTGAGACTGTTTCTCACAAAATAACAACTTTTGACAATTTGACAATTTTGAGCAATACTAAAAATATGACCCTAATAGGACTTGACCTAACATCCAATGGTCTTAATGACCTTATTAAATCACATATGGTCTTAAAAGACCTTATTTACAACCTTTATCCTTCAAAACATGAAAACTTCATAATTTGCCTCATAGAGGCTTGATGGTGCCTTGGGTGCTCTTGCACCAGAGACCAAGGGTGCATACCTTGCAACAATCCCCTCCTAGTGCAAGCGAGGGTTTTGAACCTATGACCAAGATCTGATACCACTTGTTACAAGTGCGGTTGTAGTTGCACCAAAAGATCAACCTATTAATGTCTGATACAACCACTAGACTTATATAATCCATAGGAGGTGGTTAAGCCATGTCACAAACCTGAGCGCTATGCTGCACAACACAAGGAGACCAAGGGAGCACACCTAGCAACATATACATACATATATATGTATGTATGTATGTATCCATACACGTGCATATATACATACACACACATATGTACATATATATGTATGTATATGTGTGTGTGTGTGTGTATTTTTATACATATATATACATATATACATACATATATACATATATACATATATACATACATATACATATATACATATAAATACATATATACATACATATACATATATACATATAAATATATATATATACATACATACATATATATATATATATATACATACATATATATTTATGTATATCTATATATATGTATATATGTATATACATATATATATATATGCATATATGTGTGTGTATATATATATGTATATACATACATATATATATGCATATGTGTGTGTGTGTATATATATATATATATATATGCATGTATGTGTGTATATGCATATATATATGTGTGTGTGTGTGTACTGTAGCATCATAAAACTGCGACCCTTGCAATTTTCAATCACATTAGGGTCCTCACGCATGTGAATCGAATCCCTAAGCCTGATCGGAGATCGGAGACTTGCTTGACACCTGAAAACTGCATCTTTCTTTCCCTCCGCACTGCCTTGACTGCATCATGTCCTGAAAAAAAGGGCAGGACAGGGGCATGGCGCCCCTGTTCTGTTAGGCCCAATTTAGAAAGCTAATGTACTGAGAGGGGAGGGGTGAATCAGTACTCCAAAAATTTTCCTTTGTAATAACCTTACTGTTATGCATAAGCAGAATAGTGCAGTAACATAAAATAAAACTATAATCAACAGATAAAAATCATACATGATTCACTCCATAACACATATATTTTGGTCACGCAGAAACTCTTGGTTAGAGAGAAAAACTGCGGTGGGGATGGCACCCACAACTTCACTACTGCAATAATAAAGAATGCTCGGTTAGAGCTACATTTAGCTATTTCTGATAGCTTACCCTGTTAGGAGTATTAAGATCAGTTAGATCTACCTTACTAAAGGATTTTTACAACACTATATAAGTGTAGCACCTGGTTAAAGGATTTACAGTTTATAGACTTGGTTAGAGTCTTTTACCCTGTTAAAGGTTTCTCTTACAACTTCAAAATATTATAGTAGAATCATTACAAATATCTGCAACTTTACATCTGAAATGCTAAAGCAGATTCTATGTGCTCTGAATAAGATTACCTAGCTTGTAGCATACCTTGGTAACCCATAATGAAACTCGGTAAACCCTTCTATTTACTTTGTTCTTCGACTGTTCACTGATAAACCTTCTTGGTGACCTCTATGTGTCTCTGTAACAGTCGTCCTTCATGTATACACACTGCTATCTCATCACATCTCATACCATATTATGTGTCTTGTTCTTCTAACCCTAGAATCATGTTGTATATATAGATCTCTTACAGCGGTGATCTGATTCATTGCTTCGATCTTACAAAAATATTCTTCGAATGAATAACTAAACAAAATATCTCATAGGTTAGATTGGCCTTGTAATCATACACAATCTCATAGTGCAATTTCCAATGCAAAAACGGTTAGATGTGCCTTGATCTTGTAACACGTTTTCATGTGCATGTCTAGGTTCAATGTATCTAGTAAAACATTTCACTTGGTGAATGTCAACTTGGTGAGTTAACTTTACCACTCGGTAACCATGAAACTTTACTCGGTAAACAGCTCGGTGAATACTGTGTTCTGTGACTGCTTTCTTCAGTAACCGACTAGACTGTTTATACCAACTTCTTTGTGTGTATCGACTGCATGATTCGGTAATACTTAACCAATTAGAATATAGTATGACTTTGGATATAAAACTAATGGCAATTCGATAAGTAGTAACAATCTCCCCTTTTGACATTAGTTGAGATGTTTGACAAAAACTACTTACAAAGTCATTAATAAAAAAAAAAATATACTTGACAAAATGACTATACTTGATAATATGTACAATAGTCAATAGTATATGCAGATATACTCCCCTTATCATTATCTTGTACATAACTCTGAATTTTGCATGTTTGGTTCCGTTCTGTACTTGTGTGCTCTGAATGCTCTGTATATTCTACTCGGTATACTCCCCTTGTATACAATACTCAAAATTGTGTTATCAAAACTGTATTACTCCCCAAGTGTAGAGTTACTCCCCCTTTGCTGGGCTTTCCTCCATGTAGTAACTAGGCTTTCCTCTGTGTAGTAACATAATATTACTCCCCCTTTTTGACAAACATTAAAAACTTAATTTGCATCCGGAGGCGGTAACTAATCAAAAATAGTCTTATACTTGGTCTGGGCGTCAGTGAGGGCGACTGAGAGTGAGTCCTTGAGACTTTCCATTAATGAGTTATGTGCTTGAATATCAGATAAGAGTGATCTCAAGCCATCAAGAGTGCTTCCCTCTTGGGTAGTTGATAAGCTTGTACCTCAGTTAAGCTACTCTTGGACTTATGAGAGATGAGGAAGGAATAATGTTTGAAGGGTCATTATATCCATCCTAATTTTATGCTCTTCATTCCTCAGTTCTAACTGTTGAGCCATCAGCTGTTGTAGCTTTTTGTAAAAAGTCTAAACTGAATTAGGCTCAATGGTCAACTTGGATGAGAGATTGGTGATCTCTTTCTCAATTGCATCAGTTTTATTTTTTATGTCTTTAATAAATAAAGAAAATGTACACAATTTTTGGAATAAATAAAGAATGTGCTTGAGTTGAGGGGTCAACTCAGCAATGAATTTGACAAGTTTTACCTTGCCAACAGCAATTAATTTTTGGACTTCCCCCATCATTTTTGCTGTGAGCTCTTTATCCTTGAGCTTGCTTAGATATTTGGATGCATCAACTCCAGATGTTTCAATCTGATTAAGGAGTTCATCCAACTGAATATGGATGGCTACATCAGTTGACACTGTTGTTGATGGTAGCAATTCTATGAGCAGTGTCCTAACCTTTTGAAGTACCTTGTTCTTTTTCTGTATTGCCAGTTGTTTCTCCTATTCGTCCTTTGCTTTGCATAGTTCACCGAATTCAGTGAGTGCTTGCCCTTTTAATTTGGAGATGTCAACATTGGGCAACACGATCGGTTTAGATAAGTCAAATTTAAAACCATGCTTTCTCACCTTCTTCTCTTTTCCTTTTGTCTGGGGCACTAAGACAAGTGCTTGTGAGGTGTACTGTCCCTTGGTAGGTTGCTCAATAGGTTGCTCGGTGCTAGGCGTCTCTACTATAATATTTGTTGTGCTTGTCTGTCCCTAAGATGATTGATCTTTTGTTGTGTCTGTTGCAGCTTCAGATTTGTTACCTGCATCTTTTGCAGCTTCAGATTTGTTACCTTCGATAACTTGTTCGGTGTCCTTGGGGGCTTCGGTTGGTACTATTGGCTTCACCGATGGATAAGGCTGAACTTGTTCTAAGACCAATTCACTAGACACAAGTTTTGCATAAGTGGTGCCTTCAATCATTTCTTGCTCCGGTGTGGCTTCATCCATTACATCTTCATCAATTTGTATTGTGTCAACCAGGTCTGGACCTTGCTCGGTGACATCTAGATCTTGCTCGGTGACATCAACAATTTCAATTTGAGATTGTTCACCAACATCCTTTTGTTTGAAGATCTCCTGCCACTTGGCCTTAGTCTCATTCTCCACATCAATATATAGCCCATTCATCAATTTTAAGGCTCTCTGTTTCACAAGAAATTTTGAATTGTATGTGGACAAATGCTCCTTGATTTCAGCTACGGACATGTCAGGAAATAAATGGACAAGACTTCTTTCTCTTATTTCTCTCTCTGAATCCATTGCATATTTCCATCTGTTATCAATATGTGAGTAGAGTTCACTTGGAAGTGACTTTGCTAGTTCTAATGGTGCTAACCGAAACTTCAGAAGTGTACATATGACAGCTTCTTCAATCTGTCATTTCTCATCATTGTTCCTAGACTCATACTTAACATATCTGAATCCTGCAAACCCACTGTATTCCTTAAGATTGGCACAAAAGTTTTCAACATTGTGAATGTTTGCCTTTTTGCTCTTCACAATCTGGAATTTGTTAGTATCATCAGACTTTGTATCACTCGACTCTTTTGCCAAAATGAGTCTCTAAGTAGATTTCTTGTAAGTCTTTGTTACCTTAGGAGCAGCAACAGTCTTTTTTTTCTTGCTCGGTGATGCAGCTGATGCTCTGGTGTTGGGTCTCTTTGTTGGTGGAGTCGGTAGGGCCTTTGTAATGTCCTATTTCTTTCTTTTTAGAACTTTTCCTTTTGGCAACTCTGTGCTCAATGTTATTGCAGCCTCCTGTGCTTTTGATTCTTCCTCGGTAATGGCAAGATTGCCTTTGACAGGTGTAGAGGAGGATTCTTCTCCGAATTTGTCAGATAAAGCTTTTATCATCTTTGTAGCTTTCCTTGTAGCCTTAGGAACTACAATGCTCGTTTTTACTTTCTCCTTTACCTCTTCATAGGTTCCATACCTTAGTTCAGTTGCATGCCTTGGCAATGATAGGTAGGCATCAATTTGTTGTTGTGTGATGTCATAATCAATTTCATAACCCATTGGTTGCAATGACTAAATCCTCGGTTCAACAACATTTACATAGCAATAATCAGTGTCGACTTCAAAACAAATATTGTCCTTGTATTTTTTGACCAGCTATGGTGGGATCCTGTACCTGTTGTGCATTTTCTCTTGGAATTTGCTAAAGTAATCATCCATGACATCATTAAAGTTATCTCCTAACTTCTTGATGTAATCATTGATCTGATGGGTGATAGGTCGATGTAGCTCCCATAGTACTTTATCGATTGAGGGAAAGAACTTCTCAAAATAGAAAAACATACAGACAAGTAGTGAATCGAACTTTAGTGTGTTTGCCGAGTTGTTCTTCTTCAGCTTCCTTATTGTGTTTAGGTTCTCAAATAAGTTCTTTAGTAGTACTTCACACAAGTCTACTTTCATTCCCTTCTTTACTATTTTGTAGGCCAGGTCCACTGCAGCACATGGTACACTATTTTCCCTTACAGATTGGAAGAAACAGTAACCAATAACTCTGATTGCAAATTTTAGTTCAGCATCAGTGACATTATTCAATTTTAGTCCTCGATAATCGGATTCTACTCCAGTTAGACTGATTAGCTCCTTTTGTGATATCATTTTCTGTGCACGAGCATGATCGTAGATGGGATATTCGGTGATCAGGTGAATGATTTCCTTCATGATCTTGAACGGTTGCTCTTGTAGCCACATGAAATCGTCATGTACTCTGCTCAATACAAACTTAACCCATTGGGGTTTGAACACACGAGGATAGACTAGGGCTTCAGTTAATCCCTTGATTTTGATATGTTCAAATTTACTATCCAGTTTGCCGTTAGTGCACAGTTCATCATATGTGTCACTAATCTCTACATGACCAAGTTCCTCAACACGACACTTGGTAAAGAATCTGACATCTTCTACCAATAAGACTCGATCCAGGATGAGTGAAAATGCAGTTTTATCATCTGGTTTAGAGGCGACTTTAGGAGTTAGGGAATATTTCAGAGATGGCTTCTCCACATTTTGGACAACTACAGGGTCTTGGATCTTGGGTGCCATGGTAGATCTTGAGTAAAAATTTGATAGGTTATCCTTAGGGTTTACAAGTAGCTGACTCTTCACACTTGGTAGATACTAGCAATTTGACTAAATCAGAAACCAGCTAAACAGTGTGAATAGATTGATGTAAATACCTCAAAATTCACTTTGAATGAAGTTTGATCACTTTGATTCACTCTGCTCTGCTTCTCAAAAACTTGGGTGAATGAAAATGACCACAAAAACACTTTTAAGTACTCAAAAATACCTTATCGGGCTCCGTGCAAGTTAGGTCAAGATATTAAATGCACTCGGTTCACCTTTTACCGATTTACTTCATTTTCTATTTTCACCAAGTATTCAACTTTGCTTTGTTAACCGACTTGACAGGTTTCCTGTATAGTATGTAAACTGACTAATTGCATCTTAACTATGCAGATTTTGAATTCTATTCATAATAAAATAGGAACTATTATGATTTAACTTTTAAAGAATGCAGTCCCTTCATACCTTTTCTTGACTAATTTGAAATAGGTGCACCTAACTCGGTAGGTAAGGTGCTTTCTTTATCAGACATAATTTCTTTCTTTTTCCAAATCATCTTGAATTTTTCTTTTATCTTCTTAGTATCTGTTCTCGGTCGATCTCTGCAATCTCCAACTAAATGTCCAGTTTTGTGACAATGAAAACATGCCATACCAGGATTTCTCCATGATCTCCAGTTGTTCATTCCAAACCTTATAAAATAGTTGGCACTTATATGTCCATATCTTCCACAACATTCGCACCATATCCTCGTATTGTAATCCCATGGTACTGCTGCATATTGTCGGTAAGAATCTGTGTGAGTTTGGTAACCTCCAGTGTTTGCTCGGTGTGGATACTTCATGTAGTTATTTCTCTTAAACCAACATCTCTCGGTACTATGTCCATATCTATTGCAGTTTTTACAAAACCCTTTGAATTTTGCCTTCTGATGGTTGTTAACAGACTTTGTTCTACATTGATTAGGTATTTGACCATATTTATTGCAATTATAACAATATCCACTGGACTTAGAGATATTCGGTTGCTTACCTTTTCTGATCTGGCATATGTTGGCAGTATGACCTAGATTTCCACAGTAGTAGCAAATAGGATTCTTCCTTTTGATGTTATTCCTTTTTCCAGTTTCTTTTGATGATTCTCCTCTCTCAGTAGTATGAATTCCTTTCTCGGTAGAGTCCTTTCCTTTGTAACTGAGTCCTCCATCTTTGTAGAGTCTTCTTGTATTTAGTTGCTCATCCAACATCTTTGATGCTTCATAACTTTTCTCCAATGATTCTTTGGATTTCTTTTCTGTTTCAAGTTCACCAGTCAACCTTGATACTTCAAGTTTCAATGATTGATTTTCATCGTTCTTCATAATTGCTTCATGATGTGCATAACCTAGTTGATCTGTCATATTTTGTTGAATACCAGTTAACCTTATGATTTCATCATCCTTATCAAATACTAGAGCTTCAATTTGTTGTTTCTCTCTTTGTAGATCTCTTGCTTTATCCTCAGCTATCCTTAATGCATCTAGATTTTTAGTCATTTGTGTACTGAAATGTTCATGTTCTCTTTTTATTGCTTTTAGTTGATCAGCCAATGCTTTGTTCTTTTCTTTCAACATTCCAATCATTTCTTCAATTTTTTCAGATATATTGTTCTCAGATGATGTCTCGATTTGTTCCACTAGCTCTTGAGAATCTTGCAAGTCATCAGATAATCTTCTCCTTACTTTCAGAGATTTTTGCATTTGCCTCTACATGTCTGCAATCACTTGATTTGCATTATCCGGCTCTTCTTGAAGATGCACAATCCTCCGAGATTGTTTGTAGCCTTCCATTGCTAAGATCTTTCTCTTTAGGTAGTTAAACCCTTTTCCAAGATTCAAGCTCTAATACCAATTGTTAGGCCCAATATAGAAAGCTAATGTACTGAGAGGGGAGGGGTGAATTAGTACTCCAAAACTTTTCCTTTGTAATAACCTTAATGTTATGCATAAGCAAAATAGTGCAGTAACATAAAATAAAACTATAATCAACAGATAACAATCATACATGATTCACTCCATAACACATATATTTTGGTCATGCAGAAACTCTTGGTTAGAGAGAAAAAATGTGGTGGGGATGGCACCCACAACTTCACTACTGCAATAATAAAGAATGCTCGGTTAGAGCTACATTTAGCTATTTCTGATAGCTTACCCTGTTAGGAGTATTAAGATCAGTTAGATCTACCTTACTAAAGGGTTTTTACAACACTATATAAGTGTAGCACCTGGTTAAAGGATTTACAGTTTATAGACTTGGTTAGAGTCTTTTACCCTATTGAAGGTTTCTCTTACAACTTCAAAATATTACAATATAATCATTACAAATATATGCAACTTTACATCTGAAATGCTAAAGCATATTCTATGTGCTCTGAATAAGATTACCTAGCTTGTAGCATACCTCGGTAAACCCTTCTGTTTACTTTGTTCTTCGACTGTTCACTGATAACCTTCTCAGTGACCTCTCTGTGTCTCTGTAACAGTCTTCCTTCATGTATACACACTGCTATCTCATTGCATCTCATACCATATTATGTGTCTTGTTCTTCTAACCCTAGAATCATGCTGTATATATAGATCTCTTACAGCGGTGATCTGATTCATTGCTTCGATCTTACAAAAAGATTCTTCAAATGAATAACTAAACAAAATATCTCATAGGTTAGATTGGCCTTGTAATCATACACAATCTCATAGTGCAATTTCCAATGCAAAAACGGTTAGATGTGCCTCGATCTTGTAACACATTTTCATGTGCATGTCCAGGTTCAATGTATCTGGTAAAATGTTTCACTCGGTGAATATCAACTCGGTGAGTTAACTTTACCACTCGGTAGGCATGAAACTTTACTCGGTAAATAGCTCGGTGAATACTGTGTTTTGTGACTGCTTTCTTCAGTAACAGACTAGACTGTTCATACTAACTTCTTTGTGTGTACCAACTACATGATTCGGTAATACTTAACCGAATAGAATATAGTATGACTTTGGATATGAAACTAATGGCAATTTGATAAGTAGTAACATGTTCCTGCCCTATTTTGGGGAAAGACCCTTTCGAATTTTGCATTGGAGGTTGTGCATTGAGCGGGAAAACTCCCTTGGTGTCAACATGTGACAGAAAATTAGTTCAATAACCCTATTTGTCAAGTATATAAGTTGCATTCACTTTCCCATTTTGCATGGATGATAGGCAAAGAGTTTTCATGAGTGAGAAGTTGATGAGATCACACATTCTCAAGTCTCCTTTCAAGGCTAGGTGTTGCATTCAAGTCAAGGATTCAACCATTGAAGAGGAGATTCATTCCAACATTCAACTTCATACAAGCAATTATATCAACATTTCTATCACAACCTCCCTTAAGGTGATTTACATTTCAGTCTTTCATTTACATTTACTTGTAAGTACTTTCTTTTATCATTTGGTTAATTCCAAAACTGGGGTTTGACTTGAAGGCAAACCCCTAATCCCAACCACTTTTCCTCTCTTTTCTGTGTGTAGGTGGCAGGTGTGCAGTTGTACTTTCGGATTTGGACTCCATTTGCAGAGGCGGAAAAACCCTTTTCGTTTCGCGGATTTTTCGGAGGACCCTGTACACTTTTACCACGGTCCGAGCAACGTTTTCTCAAATTCATAGGGCGGCTTCATCTCAACATATTATTGCTAGATCCAGGTGCATAGCTTCATCCTACGCTTCTATCTCGAGTTATAATCAAATCTTTGTCACTTTTTCATTTGGTCATAAGTACACAATTCAATCAATTCAAATCTCATTCCAAAAGAGGGGATTGACTTATCATTCTTACATCACTCTGAATTCAATCTCCTTCTCTAAAGGTTGAATCTAGTGCATTCCCCCCCTCTTCTAATGTAATGCGTGAAAAGTGTTAGAAGGGAAATCCGGAGTGAAACTTTCATCTCTCCTCGAAGGGAAGAAAAGCTTTCCTTTAGATCTCTCATTCGCTCATTTTTCCCAACATTAGATTTTGGTGAACCCGACGTCTTGCATGCTTTCCTTTGAACAAAATTGCAAGTTTAATTTTTATGCACACTTAGTGGTTAATTCATTCAAAACCCAAAATTGAACTTGTGTTTTGCTTGCTATTGTCTTAGATCTGAAAATTTCTTTGTTTGTCAAATTCAATTTTCTCCTTGTCTTGTTCAATTTGCAAAATCAACTTTACAAAATTAAGTGGTTAATTGTTCAAACCCTAATTTTCAAAAATTATCTTGAACTTGTGTAAAAATTGAATTCCCATTCAATTTTCAGATTTGTGACTGTTTTCAGATTTGTCTTCATTTCTAGAATTCAAATTTTTAATTTCCCTCTTCTTTTCAAAATTTAAATTTCAAAAATTAAGTGGTTAGGTCATAAAACCCTAATTTTCAAAATTAATTGGATTTTATACAATTTTCAATCAATTTCATTCAAATTTAGATTTCTAAACATTTTCGAAGGTGTCCCTCCCCTTTAGGTTTGACCCTTTTCAAATTTGCAATCCAATTCCTTTTTTTCTTCAAAACCCTAATAGGGTCCTATTTTCACATTTGAACCTTATTTTTGCCTATCTAGAAATCATAAAATCTGCCAATTTTTTGGGATTAGCTTTAAAATCATCGTAATATTCATCCCTGAAAATTTTGAAAAAAGTTGGTCAGATCGTGTGCATTTTCGTTATGGTCCTTGGTTTTTTTCCTAAAATTTCGGGAGACTATTATGATTGTATTTAATAACCTAAATCCAGAAGATTGGTTGCTTTTGTCGATTTTTGATACCTCTAAAATAAAAAAAATCTCCAAAATTCAACATTTCAATTTTTAAGAAATTTTTTTAAATTAAAAGGTTAATTATAATTTGCTCTGCTTTTAAAAATTATGGTTTTTTATCAATTTTGAAATTAAGTGGTATCCCCTTGGCCCTAATTTTAAAATTCCAATTTCCTTTGAAATTGTGTCATTGTCTTCCTCCAACAAAGTTCAAATTGTTTAATCATTATTTTCTTAAATTTTGCATTACTCAATTTCGTAAGCTTTGTTCAAAATTCAAAATTTCAATTTTCCCTCTAGTGCATGAGTTTTACCTCTATTAGTCCTACCTACACTACCCCCATTAGATGAAGCATTACAATTTAGTCTTCCCAAGGTTTAATTACTGAGGAGATGGAGCATCATTTAAGTGACTTCTTTAATGAGGATAATGCTAATTATTCCCATCCTAATCATGTCCCTATCTATCCAATTGATGAATTCCATGATAAACATGAAGAAGCTTTGACTAGAGTTTCCATAGATCAACTTTCAAAATTGGACAATCAATTTGATAGCTTTCAACAATGGATGTCCCAAGAGTACTTAATAGTGAATCTCTTCCATTAATTGAAGGCCTTAAATGCATGATTCAAAGTGATAAGAATGGAATTGATATATTGTGTGGCATTGCTTATATTTTTTATTCTAATGTCATGCCTATCAATAGTTGTGCTGATAATTTAGGTTATTCACAACCTTCAAATCAAATCAATTCTTCTATTCCTTTGACCACTTCAATGGCTAATATTACTACTTTCAATTCAAACATCATGGCTACATCAACTCAAAATGTCATTCCTACAACCATTGGTCACTGGGGAAATCCCTCTTCTTCATTTAATCCTCCATCTTTACCTATGTCTTCCATAAGTATTCCTATTATCGCTCAACCAATCAATGTGACACAAGGGGGCAATTCATTCAACAATTTTGTTCCTACTTTAAGTGTCTCATTTCCTACGCAAGCATCACTTATGCCTACTTATCATAATGTCCCACCACCTTATTCTCAATCCATGCCTTCCTTCAATAACATCACACCACATTCTCAATCAACCATGTCTAACATCAATTCTTCTACCGAAGCAACCATTAACAATCTTGCTCAAACTATGTCTTCCTTACAACAACAAATTGCTTCTATGAGTCAATCCAAGTTTAGTGTGCCTACTTTTGATGTTGCGAGCCCACTTTCTCTTGATATTGTTAAATTCGTGCCACCTAAGCATGTTGAGGTCCCTCAATTGGAACTCTATAATGGAAAGGGTGATCCTCTCACACATGTTAAAACTTTTCAAACCTTGTGTACTGGTTTTTCTTATGATCAAAGATTGCTTTCAAAACTATTTACAAGAACATTAAGAGATAAGGCTTTACAATGGTTTTGCTCTTTGCCTTCTTATTCCATCACTTCTTTTCAACAACTAGCAAATGCTTTCATCCAACAATTTCAAAATAACATTGGTCCTAAAATCACTTTTACTGATTTAATGCATTGTAAACAAGGTGTTAAAGAAAAAGTGATTGATTTCATTGGTAGATATAAGCATTTGTGTGCTCAAATTTCTTTTCATGTACCTGATAATAATATTCAAATAATTTTCCTTTCTAATTTGCAAAAGGATATTAGGGAAAAGCTTCTTCTATCTGAGTTTACTTCCTTTCTGTTGTTGTGTGCAACACTCCACAATTATCAACTGGTTGTGAGTCAAACAAAGCAATCCACTCCTATGGCTCCGAGTGATAAAGGGGAGAATATTCAAGAACCGTTTGCGAAGTTCAAACCAACAAAAGGCTTCATCAAGTTTCATGATACAATCAACAACAACAATGTGAATGCTAAAATAGTTGTGCCTTCTATTTCTAAATTTTTCAAAAGAGAAAAACAATTTACTCCTTTGAATGAATCTTTACATAGTATTATGTCTTAGTTGTTGCAAATAAATGTTATCAAACTTCCTCCTATAAACAAGTTGATCCTTCTAAACTTTCATCCCCTTATTTTGATAACAATTCCTTTTGTCAATTTCATCGTCAGCCTGGTCATGATACTGAGGAATGTTTCACATTGAAAAGTAAGATTCAAGATTTTATTGATAACAATACTATATGTGTGGCAGGTGTGAATGACAAGGGAAATAAATCAGTAGCTCCTCCTAATAAAAATGTTAAAAAATTTACTAATCCTTTGCCTTCTCATACCTCTAACGTGATTGAGACTGACTATACTTCTTTCTCCTCTAAGGAATTCACTTCTATGGCTCCGAACTTGGTAAATATGGTAGAAAAACAAGATATACCTAAGGATTCTTGTATTACATTTGACCCTAGTGAGACCATTAGAGCACCTGATGGCCCTTTTATACATAGTTGTGAAGGTTAAGGATATACCTTGCCGTGGCGCTCTTGTTGATCCCTCTTGCATCATTAACATCATCATCGAGGAGTATCTTTTCACTTTATGATTTCATAAGCCAATATATGATGCCTCTAATGTAGTTGTGAAGTTATTTGATGGATTCTCTTGTCCTACCATTGGCTCTATCACCCTTCCTGTTGAAGTTCATACTAAATCTATGGATGTTGACTTTGTTATCATACCCTCTTCCGAGCAATTCTGTGTGAAGTTGGGCTATCCTTGGCTATCTTCCATGAAGGCTATTGTTTCTCCAATCCATAAGTGTTTAAAATTTCCCCACAATGGTGAAATCATAATTGTAAACCATGGCTTATTTAGACTGTCCAAAAGAAGCCCCGACGTTCCTATCGATTTCTTTTGGCCTAAGAAATTTCAATCTCTTCCATCAAGGAGCGATGCTCTTTTTCAATCTTATCAAAAATGAAAAAAAGATGATCTTATCCTTAAGTCAACCTAGATCCCCAACACTTGACATTCCTATCATACTTGAAGATAAAGTTCTTCCCCTCATGGATAGAACTAATATCCCTCCTAAGGAAGATCTTCAATCTATTCCTACAGATGAGACTATACCTTCTCTTGAGAAGAACAACAATATTCCTCCTAAGGTTAGACCTATACCTCCTCCTCATGATGGACTCGGTCTTCCTCCTACACCTAATATTCCTCCTTTATATGGCGCAGTTCCACCTCCTTCCTCTTATAGAGAGAAGAGGTCTGCTTCTCCTCTTGTCCAACCTAAAAGACCTCAACCTAAATCTTCAACTATCAAAGAGAAAAACATTCCTACTTTTTCAAATGTTCCTCCTCCTTCTCAACCTTCTACTAAGACTCGATGAAATCGTTGTGTGAGAGAATGCTGACGAAGATGTCGTGCTCGAGCTTGCGAAGTTGTTCCTCAAAATATTCAATCTCCTAGAACTCTACCAGTTGACATGATTCCCTTATCTCCTAAGCAAGATGTTCAACCTACATCTCCAAATCATAAGTTGCACAAAACATGTGATGGTTTTACTCCTATTCGTGTCCGTGCTCCTTTTTCTATAAATCTTGATGAAGAATTAGTGAAAATGTTATTCATGATGGCAATAAAACTCCTAATGCTTCTGATAGTGATTATGAATATGCTAATGTGGACAAGAATTTATCAACTGAATTTTCACAAACCCTAATCCTAGCTCCTAGAATCTGACAAAGTGGCTTACCACATGAGCATAGTCCTTGTTTGGATCTTGTGATAGCTCCATCTGTTGTGTTCGATGTTGTTCCTCTGGCATGTTGCTCGCCTTCCCGAAATAGTGACCACCAAGATTGGGAGGTGGATTCGTGCTAGGTTAGTGACATTAGCACTGTAGATCTCCCTCTCCTTTCTTGCTCTTTTATGAAAATTCTTCTATGTGTATCCCTGTTCGTCTATTGTTCCCTTAATGTCTATTTGGAGACGATGCAAAGCATTGAGATATTTTCTTGGTCTCTTTCATGTTGACTCAAAAGACTCTTGTCTTCCCTTTTCTTCCAAGGTAGAGTCATTTCCTTGGGGAATAACGATTATTATATGCATATACATATATGATATACATTAGTTATCATACAGCATACCGACCCCGAGGAAAGTGAAACTACCTCGTATTTTGTGTTCATTATTCTTGGGTTTATTCCTCATTTGGGGGATAACATCCTGTGATAATGTGCTCCCTCTCTTCTCTCTCTCTTGAGTGTATCCTACCTTAAAGAAATGGCTCCCAATAAGGCGTGCGAGATCTCTTTAACATGGGGGTATATACTCCGCTCATATTTTCCTCCTTGATACTTAGAATTATTTAGTGAACTTGGCTTTGCTTCATAATTTTGGTATCTTTTTCATGACTCATAGTAAGGGGAACCTTGCTACTTGTAGTCATGGTTTTCCCCTTCTTGATCTTTCCTTTTACTTTTTCAATCGAAGTCATGAGATCCTAAGTCCACTAGGGGTTTGGTGCATCTTGCCTCCTTGATGTGGTAGAAGTCTTTCAATCTTGTTTCCTTGTACTTTACCAACAGTGTTGGCGTATGCTCATACTCCCGCTAAAGTGGGGGCTAAATGTAGCGTCATAAAATTGCAACCCTTGCAATTTTTGACCACATTAGGGTCCTCACACATTCAAATCAAATCTCTAAGCCTAATCGAAGATCGAAGACTTGCTTGACACCTAAAAACTGCATCTTTGTTGCCCTCCGCACTGCCTTGACTGCATCCTAACCTGAAGAAAAGGGTAGGATAGGTGTGTGGCACCCCTGTCCCCACCCTATTTTGGGGTAGGACCCTTTCCAATTTTGCATTGGAGGTTGTGCATTGAGTGGGAAAACTCCCCCGGTGTCGGCTTGTGACAAAAAATTAGTTCAATAACCCTATTTGACGAGTATATAAGTTGCATTCACTTTCCCATTTTTCATGGATGATAAGAAAAGAGTTTTCACAAGCGAGAATTTCATGAGATCATGCATTCAAGCATTGAGCATATCAAGTCTCCTTTCAAGGCTAGGTGTTGCATTGAAGTCAAGGATTCAACCATTGAAGAGGAGATTTATTCCAACATTCAACTTCATACAAGCAATTCTATCAACATCTCTATCACAACCTCCCTTGAGGCGATTTACATTTCATTCTTTCATTTACATTTACTTTCAAGTACTTTCTTTCATCATTTGGTTACTCCCAATCCCAAACCCTTTTCCTCTCTTTTTTGTGTGTAGTTTGCAGGTGCACAACTGTACTTTCAGATTTGGACTCCATTTGTAGAGGCGGAAAAAACAATTTCATTTCGCGGATTTTTCGGAGGACCGTGTACACTTTCGCCATGATTCGGGCAATTTTTTCTCAAATTCATAGTGTGGCTTCACCTTGACATATTATTGCTAGATCCAAGTGCACAACTTCATCCTACGCTTCTATTTCGAGTTATAATCAGATCTTCGTCGCTTTTTCATTTTGTCATAAGTACACAATTCATTCAATTCAAATCTCATTCTAGAAGAGGGGATTAACTTGCCATACTTATATCACTCAGAATTCAATCTCCTTCTCTGAAGGTTGAATCTAGTGCATTTCCCCCCCTCTTCTAATGTAATGTGTGAAAAGTGTTTGAAGGGAAATTCGAAGTGAAACTTTCATCTCTCCTCGAAGGGAAGAAAAGATTTCCCCTAGATATCTCATTCGCTCATTTTTCCCAACATTATATATATATATATATACACACACACACACATACATACATATATACACACACACATATATATATGTATATATACACAAATATGTGTGTGTGCGCATTTATATGTATATGTATATGTATATGTATATGTATGTATATGTATATATGTGTATATATGTATATATATCTACATATATACATATATACATACATACATATATATAGAGAGAGAGAGACACACACACACACATACATACATACATACATACATACATATATAGACACGCGCACACACACACACACGTGTGTGTGTATGTCAATGAAATGAAATTACAACATTCAGAAAATAACATGCTACAACCACATGAGCATTCTCATTACAATAATTAGCAAGCTAAAGCCACAATCTGCACTACCAGAACTGTCTTTTGTCACCTCTGTTCACCTTCTGGTGATTGTGGATTCTCATTGTTCTCAGCCAAATTACCTTGAATAAAAGGGGTAAAAACTTTATTGAAGATCAGACACAAAAATTACAAGGAGGACCAGAGCCCCAAAGCCCCAAAAAGAGCCCTAGGCCCAGACCAAGATTAGTCAACATCATAACTATCCATGTCCTCAGGAAGAATCTTCAGCAAGACTTGATAGTAATCCGGGAGAGATGCTCCCAACCTTCAATCTTCCAATCACTATCATTTTTTGAAGCCCACTTAGCCAAACAATCAGCTGCTCTATTCCATTCATGAGGAATGTGGATGAAAGACACCTACTCCATTAAAGAACTAATCTGAAGAATCTGATGAACAATCCCTACCAGCTACCAATGAATCCCACTCACCTTCTGCTCAATCAACAAGTTAACAATAATTTGTGAATCCGATTCACAAATAAACTTCCTAAGACCCAACCCCCAAGCCCGCTCCAGGGCATAGAGAATAGAAAGACCCTCTATATAATTATTAGATTGCCTCCCTTTATGCATCGAAAAGAAGAAAACCAACTCTCCCATACAGTTCCTACCTACCCCACCAACCCTTGCAGGGCCTGGGTTACCCCTAGAGGAGCCATCGATATCAATCTTGATAATCTCATCCTGAGGGGGTCTCCACTTTCCCACCCTTTGGACCTTCTGCATAGCGCATCTACCTCTTCTAACACAAGAAAAGGTAGGAGACAACTCATGTCAGCCCAACCTACTCACAATATTCACCTCATCTTTGTGCAAAGTAAAATTCACCTCACATTTAGCTTCCATCATCTCCCGAATCATAACCATGGTTCTATTCCATACTTGCTGCACTAACAGTTTGGCTTCATGAAAGATCCTTCTGTTCCTCTCAAGCCAAATCTACTAGAGTATGAAGATGGGCCCAATATACCAGACCATCTGGAGGAAGGAGGACAAGATAGGAGGTCTACCCAAATTGTTCCAAAATTCCACCAAAGAATCAACGTGAACACATGTGCACTTCCACCCCCCCCACTAGTAGTGCTAGATAAGCATAGAGAAGGGGCATCTGAAGAACATATGTGAGGAGTCTTCCTCCCCATTACCACACAAAGAATAAATAGAAGGCCCCAAGAATCCTCGCTTGCAAATATTATCCCAAGTTAGGCATCTATTCAAGGCCAGAGTCCAAGCGAAGCAGTTGCACTTCGGCCAAGAAAAACTGTTCCAAACCTGTTTCCACCAGTGCACCTCTCTTCCCTCCAATCTTCGGTTCAAAATTTCCCGGTAACCACTAGCTACAGTAAAGATACCCTTAGGATTCAAAGACCAGGAAAGTACATCCCTACCCTTGAGGGCACTACAACGTCTACTCGCCAAAATGCCTTGCAACTCAGCACACTCTTCCTCCATCCCAACAATCAACCACTCACTAGGAGCCTTCCATCTCTCCAACTCTAGCCGCCCACACCGGTAAATAGTCTTGAAGTCACTCACCCTTGACCACCCTGCCTCCAAAAATATCTGGCTAAGGTTCCCAAGATTAGGAAACTGAACAAGGATGGGGGGGTACCCATCCCAAGAGTCGTTCCAGAAAAGGACCTCTTCCCCCCTCCTGCAGATCCAAAAGAGTCCCTCCTTAATGAGAGATGCCCCCTTCTTGAGAGTATACCAAATCGTTGAGCCTTTCCCTCAAGTGGATATCTTGGAACCTCTTGTACTGGGATCCTCTGCATATATTTGTAGGCCAAAAGCTTAGCCCAACCACACTCCTACTCGACACACCACCTCCAGTACAATTTATCTGCCAGAGCCTCCCCGAACAAAATAGCCTGCCTTAAACCAATCCCCCTCGACTGCTTCGGGCTACACACCAGGTCCCAATTGACTATACTCCATTTGGAGGAGGATAGATTGCCTGCCCATAAGAATTGCCTTGCCAAAGAGTCTAAGCCCTTCAAGAACCACATAGGAGCCACTTGAAGCATACAACAATAAATCAGAAGAGCCTGGACCATTGTCTGAATCAGTTGCACCCTCCAAGTGAAAGATAACCATCTGTGAGTCCAATGTTCCACCTTCGAGCGAAATTTATCTAAAATACCCTGCCATGACTCCCAAGGAGGGTTACCAGGAGAGATAGGAATACCTAGATAAGTCAAGGGCAAAGTGCCCACTTGGAACCTCAAGATAAGAGCAATCCTCCTTTGAATAGCTCCAGGAGTGTTGAAGAAAAGGATAGAAGACTTATCTTCATTGATCAACTAACCCGAGGCCACTAGATAAACATCCAAAACCTTCCGCAGATTAGTAGCTTCTCTGATCCGAGCAAGTCCCATCAAGGCCGTGTCATCAACAAACTGCAAATGAGACTGAGGCTACAAGTCATTACCCCAACTCCACCTTTGAATACTACCCAGACCCACATGATGCTTGATCAGCCTCCCCAGACCCTCAGCCAGGAGAATGAATAAGTAAGGGGAGAGGGGGTCCCCCTGGCGGAGGCCCCTAGACACACCAAATAACTCAGTGTGATCACCATTGATTAGCACTGAGAAAGAGGTGGACGTAACACAACTCATAACCCATTGGATCCATTCCTCAGCAAAGCCAAAAGCCCCGAGGATCTTCTGGAGGAAGGACCAACGAACTCTATCGTAAGCCTTAGCCATATCCAACTTGATAAACATAGCTTTTTCCTTGGAGGAAGCCATAGAATGAATGGTCTCCGTAGCAATGACCACACCATCCAAAATTTGATGCCCTTCTACAAACCTACTCTGTTCCTCTGAGATAACAGCCCCTAGACACTTCTTCAGCCTCTCTGCCATCAGCTTAGAAATGATCTTGTAAATCACATTGCAGAGAGATATAGGGCAGAACTAGCCTAACCTGTCGGCCCCATCACACTTAGGATTAGCGCAATGAAGGTCGCATTCAAGGCTTGAAGCATCTGTTTGTTCCTCTGGGACTCTTGGACTACTTCCAGTAAGTCCAATTTGATGATATCCTAGAACTCTTGAAAGAATTCAACTGGGAACCCATCCGATCCAGGAGCTTTTCCTTTCCTCATGTGAAAAAAAATCCTCTCGAGTTATTCCAACCAAATAGGACCCATAAGCTGCTCATTCATCTCCCTAGTAATGAGAGGAGGGATTCCCCCTGAGAATCCTCACTGAAGAGGGATCGGAAATACTATAGAGCCTCCCTAGAAATATCCTACAAGGATAATAACATCTCACCTCTATCATTGGCCAGAGCAGAAATGGAGTTTCCATGGCATCTTGCTTTCACAGAGTTGAAAAAGAAAGTAGTGTTCTTATCGCCTGCTTGAAGCCAATCAATACGAGCTCTTTATTTCCAGTAAATTTCTTCCCTAAGTTCCCATTCCTCTAAAACATTGAGAGCTCTATCCTCCTCCCTAAGCAAGGCTTCAGACAAACCCTGCTCTCTAATTTCATTGGTGATGCCATTTAAAACTGTTTGTGCAACTTTCTTAGCATGAAAAATGTTCCTGAAACCCTACCCATTCCACTGTTTAAGCTGAAACTTAACAAACTGTAGCTTCTTGGCAAAAGTATACATAGCAGTTCCAAAGGCTAGCCTCCCCTTCCTCCACCACTGCTTAACAAGAGCCTGCAAAACTGGATCTCGAAGCCACATAAGTTGGAATTTGAAGGAAGGAGAGCGAGAAACTCGGGTAGAAGAAGAGACCAACTTGATAGGCCAGTGGTCAGACCCTCTCCAGTCAAGAATCTCAGAACTTGTGGACCACCCCCCACCAACCCAAGAACTGGAAACTAGAAATCTATCCAGCCTCTCAACAATCCAATACTCCCCCACTCTCCTATTGTTCCAAGTGAACAAACCATTGCCAAGCTTAATGTCAACTAAATGCAGCGAAGATATACTATTCCGAAAGAGAAAAGAAGAAGGATCCAACTGCATGACACCCCCCTTCTTCTCACTCAACTCAATGATAGCATTGGAGTCTCCCACCATAATCCAAGGATGAAAAGGGACCAGCCTTCGCATACAAGAAATATGAGACCATAATCTTTACTTGCCCTGAAAATCAGTGGGGGCATATAGATATTAGTAAACAAGATAAGATCTTCAGTCTCAAGACTAGAGGCCACCTCGAATAATGAAGATATGGAAGCCACCCACTAGATAGGGCAAATCTTTGAAGGATTCCAAAGACATGCCACCCCTCCAAAGGAACCAGCTGCTCCAATACACTGACACTTGCCTTGCCCTCAGAGCTTCGGCACCAACCCCATCATACTCTCCACTGAGAGTTTAGTTTCTTGCAAGAACATGACATTAGGTGAATGATTCCTAAGCAATTCTCGAACAACTTTTTGTCTAGGGTCGTTGTTCACGCCCCTCACATTCCATGAAAGCACAATCATTTAGGAGGATTGGAAAAGTGAGAATCCAAAGTCTTTATTGACCCTGACTCAACCAAATTCTCTCCCATCAATTTTATTTTATCCAAATCCTTCTTTCTGCCAACCTTTGAGTTTTTCTTCGAAGCACTTTTCTTAATATCTTTCTGATGAAGACCCAAGTGAACAAAAGACTTATTAATTTTAGCTCCAGCCGGTTCCAATTTCAAAGCTATCGGGGAACCCTCCCCCCCAACCAAATTCACCTTTGAAACAGGAGTGAGTCCCAACTCGGCCCCTATTGTCTACTCCATCTCCATTTGTTGGCTTCCAATCACTAGCAAGGCCTAGGTAAAATCCTCCATAACTCTTTCCGGACCCCCTACTGAAGCACCTTGGTCCAAAGGGGTTAACCCTGGATTCACTTCATGTTGACTAAGGTCGTCCAATGTTTCAAATTTGTTAAAGGTATCCTCCTCTCGTCTCTCCTGAAGGGACCTCTTTTGGCCACAATTTATGTTCCTTGTCTTAACTGAAACAAAACCATCAACACCCACAACCTCGGTCGACATGGCAGCTTTACCTTTATCATCCCTATCTTGACTTTGGGCTGGTTGTTGAGGTTGGCACACCACTGGTTTATATCTAGGGCACTTACACTTGAAATGACCATACTCATGACACAAATGACAACAGAAAGGTAAAGTCTCATAGTCTAACTGCTAAACCCATGAGTAAGAACCCGCACACATATCTATAGCATCTGACAAAGGTTTACTAAGATCAATTTCAACATAGATGCGCACAAAGGTCATTACCTTTCTCCCTAGGGTTTGCATTGAAGATCCCACTGGCTTCCCAAGTAGTGTGGCCAACATCCGTAACACATCCTCCCGACAACACTCCACTGGAAAACGTGGTAAACGAACCCACACTGGAACCCTATTTGGGAGCTCCTCCGAAGGGTTAAACCCTACATGCCAAGGTTTGATGAACAACCCCACCTGGTTGTAAAAATGCGGGCCTCCTTCAAAAACCCTATTGCGATCCTCCATGCAGTTGAAAGTAACCATGAAATAGTTGCTTGCCAGCAGCATAATCTCCATTTCCCCATCCGGTGCCCAAATCCTCTGCACCCGGTTTTCCAAGGACTGCAAGGAAGCCCTCATTCCCAAAAATTTGCAATATAGCGAGTGTTTTGAAAAGTACTCAACGTCTTCGGCTATCATCTCAGGAGGAATAACCAGCTTCGGCCTTTCACTGCATCTCTCCAGACAACCATTACTCTTCATAAGGCGAGAACTACCAACACTCCCAGGCCCCGGTTCTGATGAGAAAAGATTATTGGTAAATGTCTTCATAGTTTGAAGTGGGGGTTTTGAGCCCACCACAACATGGAAGTCCATGGTAGGAGCCCCCTACGAGGCCTCACCACCAATACCCGATATTGAGACGCAAAAAGAATTAAAAGGTAACAAAAGAAAGCTAAGGACCCCAACCCGAAGGGCCCCTTAAGAAAGCATGGCCCCCAAGATGCCACCCCTCCCAAGCTCCTCTGAAGGAAGAGGCCAACTGAATCCCCCAGACCCATGGGATACCCACGACCCACAGCAGTCCGAAACCCTACTCCCGCGCAGCCCAAACTCCACCCGATGACCACCACAGCTGCCCTCACACCCACGACCAAACCCTACCCTCTGCTCTCCCTTGACGCCCTACACTTCCCTCCTCCGCCGCACCTGCAACAACGCCTCCCATGAGCTAGGGCCTCGAAACCCTAGCTTGGTTGCTCGCGAGCCCCTGCACGCATGCCATTCGATATAAACAATTCTTGGGCTATTCTAAACTTCACATTGATCTCAGCCATATTACCTTATTGAAGTTGAAAATTTATATTTAATTAACAAATTTTAAGCAATAGAGTGTATTTCAAATAAAAAACCTAATTTATAACTAAAAAATTGAAAAACAAATAAAAAATGCAAATGAATGATAAAAAAAGAAGTAAATCAAAACAAAATTCATACCCGATGCTTAGATTTGATGAAAATTTGTCAAAGAAATCAGATATCAGATATATTTGGATATCGGATCGCTGCAAACTCCAAACCCATGGCTAAAAATGATCCACAAGCTGACACCATCTGGGTATATAAAATACCCATAAGTATTGGATATCTAATAATATCGAATAAAATAGCTGCAAGTATCAGATATCCAATAATATCATATATCTTTTTTAGGTTTTCCATTATATATTAACAATATATATTGTTACTATATAATTTATGTATAGTAATAAGATGTAATAATATAATGCCTTTGGACATGTAGTGTCGTGGTCAAAACACTTCATTGGTGAAGCGACCACCAAGGTTCAAACCCTTGTTGGGCCATTGTGCTCACATGCCTTGTGTCTACGCTGGGCCATTGTGCTCGCAAGTTTGAACAAGTGAAGTGTGGGGATGAGGTCCCCTGTTTGTGGCCTCACCGGTTCATAAGACAAACAATTGACGCATGTTCAAGCCTCGTTCGAACTAATAAGTTGGTTTACCCAACCACGCACATGGTGGGTCCCATGCTAGTTATCGTGCAGCCCAGAGGGGATTAGTTCTTGCCCACAATGGAAACTTAAGATATATATTATATTAATATTATAATATATTATTTAATATATCATTAATATATAATATATTATATATTAATACTATTTTTTGTATTAAGTATAAAAAGTAAAGCTATTACAATAAAGACTCTAGAATACTACACCACATTTGAATTGTCCAACTTATGCCAGATACATTTGTCTTCACCAGAGATTACATATAGAGATTATTACTGTGACTTATATATCAAACTTATACAATGAATACATACATCCGACTTGTACAGTGATCTATACACAAAATGACCCCATGACTAGTGTACAAAATGGGTCATGCACATCATATTCATATACAAACGATAACTATATAGTTCATACTAAGTTGTAGCAACCATGACAATAGACCAAAAATTTAGGAAGTTGCATATTGACCCTATAGCTCAATCCACGAGGTCTAGCCAAGAGGAACCTCCATCCAAATTATAGTCCTATTTTATGGTGTTGTTCTCATTGCTGCTAGTTGGGTCTAGTGTTGCCTTTCCATCTTCCTCCCCTTATTGATCTCGTTCATAAAGGATACTAAATTATTAATGAATGGGGTTCTCTCCATATTGAATTTGGACCAAGTATACTCATGTGAGAGCTCCAAACTGTAGACACTGGTAGTCTCGATCTCAATAAATATTTTAAACTTCCTTTTGACAAACCTCATGAGAATTGTGGCCTGCACATAAATACTGTAAAGAATGATTCTCCTCAAAGACTCTATAAGAAATCTCTCCTTACCCTGAAATTTATCTTTGTTCCTACTAGTCTGGAAATGATCCACACAATTTCACTAGACAAAAGATGCCAAAATAAATTACTCTTTTTTTAAACCATTAATGTGCCCAACCACAACATCATGAAATATAAATTCAAAGGATAAATTTACCCCAACTAAATTATAGATTTCTTTAGCAAAAATGCATTAAAAAAAAAATGCTTAATAGTTTCAAAAACCCTAGAAATGTTACAAATATCAATCTCTTTGATTATTCTTAAAAGGAAGCTTATGAAGATTAAAGAGCCACTTGAATGCTTTCTTTCTAGGTGTAGTATCACTACCCCATAATATGTTACAAAGTTTTTGCCATTCATTACTACTATAGCTTACTTGCCAAACAGAGTTAAAATGCATAACTAGTTTAGAATTATAACATAGAGAAGCATAAACCATCTTAGCTTTAGTCCTCGTGAGCAGAGAACCATTTGTTGAACCCAAGGTAGGACTGAGGGGGGGGTTGCATTAGTCTAAAACAAAAATTAATGCAACACATAAACAATTAAACAACCAAACACATCAAACACATGGACACCAAGATTTTCTACGTGGAAAACCCAAACAAGGAAAATCCACGATAAGAACTTGCCCACAAAAATATATCCACTATGTATATCAGATTACAATGAAAAGATATCACTACTCCAAACTTGCAAACCAAGGCTAACTACTCTTGGGGAAAGATATAAAAGAGGACTTTAAAGCTTATTGTAATAGGGCAAGATACAAAAATGATATGAAAAGAAGGATCTCCTAGTCATGAAGTTGTCCTTGAACTCTACATCAAGTGACCAATATCAACACACACAACTCAGACCTTAGTACCAACACTCTTGTCTCATATCTCTTTCACAGTCTCAACACAACTTGTATATCATTTGAACATAGCTCTTCTTCTCTGCTCTTCACCAAACCTCACTAACTATCTTCACATCATGCATCTACACTCCACACTTAATCTCTCACTCAACTCAATCACATTCATCCTTATATACAAGATAGATCATCAAATACTGAAGCAAGTTGCCCTAAACCAAAATAAACCTTCCAAACCAAAAACACACATGTTTATCCACTCCAAGAGAAAGAGGGGACCAAAACACATCTTTCAAAGATCAATTCATTGATCTGCAATCACTGGAACATAACAAACAACATATCAACATGCTACACATCCATATAACCAATTAATGGTCAAAACATATCCTCCAATGAAAATAGCTGTAATTCGGATCTCCACACGCTATGGTGAGACCCCATAATACATCAAACAACCTTCCACAAATCATATCCATATCTAAGGATAAGTCCAATATAGAATATCACAACCAGCTATGAATAATGCCACAACTGTAATGCCCCGCCAGGAAACCCCGAAGGGATAAGCCAAAATAACACAAGAATACAGTGCAAATTTTTTTTTAAAGATACAACACATAAGATGCAACATGATACCAAAGATTCAGATTACATAGCGGAAGACATCAACTAATCTCCTAAAGAGTTTCCCAACGAGATTACTTAATTTTCACAGTTCACTTAACTCATACAATTAATCCCATAAGCTAATTATCTAAACAACGAGATAATTCTTAATCAGGAAAATTTCTTTCAAAGGACGGAAATATAATCACAGCAAAGATTCATCCATTAAGATTCATTCATCAACCTCATTCAAGCTTTTCATTTAGAATTACAACCCAAACATCTAACATCTAACATTCTAATACACTAGGATTTCATCATAACATAAGAGATCTTTCCAAGCATATTTAAATTCCTTAACAACAACTGAGTATAATTCATTACTCTAAGATGCATTATTCCATATTCCAACTTATTGCATTTAAAGGACGATTACACACATGCATTAGCGACAAATCGCATCTCAACCAATTATGCATTCGATCAACATGGCATTTAAGGAAGAAATGAATATAAGCATTAATAGTTAATTCCAATTATCCACTTAACCATTTTACATAAATTAATCATACATGATAGAGTTGAATAAAGGAAACATAAGAGAATACACCACATAACACCATAATGATCTCGGAGTTCACCCCTAAAGGGCTACATCTCCGGGTCTGCTCAACTGCAAGACCCCCTCTGATAAATAATAAGGTTAAGAATACAAGAGGTTACACCAATTACAATCCAGCCATCAAGGCGATACATAAGCAATATACAAATGACCACATCGGTCCATAATACATAAACGATCCCTGAAGAGAACAGGATCCAGCTGAACATAATCAAGCTAATACAAAGGTCCAGAAGAGCATCCATAAAACTGAGCCATCACCACCCAAGGTCTAACAAGAAACTGACACTCACAAGGGCAGCGACAAAGGACGACTCACATAGGTACTCAAAACAGGACAAAACGACAACACACTAGCGAACGTAGGGACAAGTGTCATCACACGACCTGGTATGGATACCATGGCAAGTCTTCATAGGTCCCGGCCCATACACTGGTAACCCTGGCAACCTAATCCGAACTTCCGGCCCATCCAAGCCTCATGTGGACCCACACATCCTCTCGTGAAGACAAGGAAGGTGGTTTTCCATTTCAGGCCTTCTCACAGCATGTCGAGTCTATGCTAGCACTCGTCCCATGTGTGAGGCACATTATCTTATTTATAAATTATTTTCTAATCTACTTAGGTTATCACTTATTAGACTCACTTTCGACGGGTTACCCAGCAGCCACTTTGGGCGCGGCCCCCAATCGAAAGCCACTTTCCCATACGACACTAGACTAAACTCATATGAACTCAAAACCAAGGAATACACATGGTCAGACGAACGGAGTTCAAGAAGAGAGAACAATCATCTGGTCAAACACGACTCAAGGGTAATCGCTTGCTGACGGTACTCTAACTAGAGACCCGACCAACAACGGTCAACCACAATCATCATTCGACTCACACACAAGGAGGATATGACCAACTATGACAACATCACAAAGCAACAGTCAACTCAGAAATCGAGGACTAAAACAGGCACACCAAATCATTTCATACGACAGGGTCCTACCAGACAAAGCAAGACATGCCATTTCATAATTAAAGGCGAATACAGAAATTAAACTCGCAAGGCGATAATCAGGAAAGACAATATTTCCTCAAATCGATTTAATCATTACAAGGCGATCAAGTTTTCTACAAGATCCAAATCAGATTACAGTTATCTACCACAACTAGGGATAAGTTGTTCTTGGTTTTCTAACTCCTAAGTTTCAAAGCATCGAACAGGCAAAATAAACCATAATGAGTTTTTAAACCAAATCATTTTAATATAATTCGGACAACCATTAATCAACTAAACAAGGTATTTAATCTCCAACAAATATCATTAACATACTGGTTCGAAATCAATCTCTACAGATTCATAATTTTCAATCCCAGATGCATAATGCGGATCACGGAATATTAATATAAAAAGGAAATCCAAAAGAAGATAATCATTTTCAAAAGCATATCGTTAAATTTCTAATGCCCAATGGTTGATTATTCGTTTCTAATATCTCCAGATGGCGTACAACATTAAAATCTTCAACAATATATTTATTCGTGAATAAGGTATATTTTAACTCAACAAGAATCTCCAATATATCAATAATCGATCTTTCTCAGATATACACAATTAAATTTCAAGCTTGCATAATACGTTAACAAGGAAAATCTTCGGCATAATCCATTTATGCCACATTTCTCATCATCAAGACTTGATTTACAATCTTCATAAAACAATATTAAAACATTATATATTTTCTTTTCTTTTTAAAAAAAAACATTTTTTAAGAACAAATTAAATCTTATCATTAAAATAATGATACAACTATTATATGCCATTTTTTTTTTGAAGTGATAAAAAAATACATAAAAAAAATAACTATTTTAAAAAAAAACTTTACCTTAAACAAAAAAAAACGCGTTTCAAAACCCCTAGGCGAGGGCGGGCTGTGCCCTAGCCGCAGTGCCGGGGAGGGGCTTCGTGGGCGGCGCCACGGTGGTGCCCGCAGGTGCCGCGGCGCCCTGCGGCCACCGCCGTGAGCCGCGGCCCCCAAGAGTCTGCGTGCAATGAGTGCGGGGGACGTGCAGGGAGGGACGAGCGGGGACCCCAACCAAGGGTTCCGTTTTAAAACAAAACTCGCCCAGGCCGAAACAAGGCAAACGCCCAGGCCGCATTAAAAAATACATATATCCCCATTTTTAAACAAACACACAGTTCGAAAGCAATAAAAAAAAACGCTTTAAATTTAATTTGAACACACAGTTCGGACACCAACACAAACGCCCAGTTCGGGTTTATTGAATTTTTCGCCCAGCTCGATTTCAAAATAAAAGAAACAACGCACAGGGCAAAACAAATATATATATTTTTTAATCAAAGAGAAAACCAGACATGGCAAGATAATCCATTTTAACATAATGATACAGCCATGCATTTTCTTGAAGAACAGCTAAAACATGGATTTAAACTCACAAATCCAATTTAAAACTGAAAGCAATCAAAGATTGAATTGGCAACAAGCAACCATTTTCACAACAACAAGGAAGAACAATTTGGATAAACCCTACCTTCATACGCAATCCTGGCATGGCTGAAGGAGAGCCCCAATCTTCAGCTCCCAAATCCTCCAATTTTCATCCCCAACCAAAATTTTTACCCAAAATGTCCATCCTCTCCAAATTTCCCAAATTGGGTTATATGGAAGAGTTGACCCAAAATTTTCTATTTTTGGAATAAAAACTTTTATTTAAAAATAATACTTAAAAATTAATCCTTTCTCACAAACACAACAAATAACTTGCCTTTTCAATTCAAAATTCGATTTCCTCATTTAAACAAATTTAATCTTTCAAATTATAAACGCCAACAGAATGCAATTAACTTAATGGCGATAAAATCTAAAACTTTCTTTTCCATAGCATATATAAATGCATTAATATTCAAAATCAGACATTTAATCGGATTTACTCCCAATTAAAAACGAGCAAATCAATATCAATGAAAGTCGCATAACGGAAACCAGATTAATTTAATCCATTAATCATCAATGCACAAACGCATATTTAATCACGATAATTACTAAGGACTAATTAATCAATTTAACCAGGCACACCAAGCATGCAAACCGAGGAGGTCAACCAAACAGACGACTCGCAAACCCAAACAAGAAGGGATTACCGACGACGACTGGCGATGCTCACTTGAGCACGACTAAGGTCAACTAGGGTCTTATGACCACCTAATCCGACTCTAAGGATTAAAAGGTATGCTCAAACCTGCAAAACCAGGTGACGACGAACCTCGCACTCATGCGACTTCGTACCTGAAATCTCCTGCAACCAACGATCATACATGCATACATATATAATAACTTAATGAATGCGTTAGCTCGATGAATACCATGAAATAAGAACACTAAACAACTAGCATAAAACTAGTGTGAGAACCACATCAATAGCTATGCGTAAAATCAACATCTGACTATAACATAGTATTACGATTAACTAATCAAGATTAAACCAAGGTTAGAAGTAGATTAGGGTAGGGGTACTACAACAACACCCAAATAACACAACAATATTTTCAAACCATATAGCTATCATATCCACGATACCAAAACTATATCCAAAGATGATAGCAATAACAAACAATATTATCAACACTTTTTGGACCCGAACACTTTCAAAACAACTGCATCACCAACACAACAAGATATCTCTACACGATAGACATTCTGGACCAGCACCAATCCGGAACAAGTTTGACATCAATGACAACCACATCAACACATACATCCAACACTATCCAACCAGGTGAAGGAGCATAAACTATCTATATGTTCAATGTATGGCTTGGGGAGTTGGAGATAGAGACATGCCTCCCTCAACATGGCATAAGTCCTCCAATTGGATGAAGGCAAGCGATATTTCTAGACAAAGCTCAAACCAATATAATAGTTGTCCATTAAAGATAATATCTTTAAAGCAAAAAATACCATTAAGAGCCCATCTTTTGATAGAGTAGCCTTGAATGAGGGTGAGAGGTCTACCTTTGTGGAATAGGTTCCACCAGATAGATTTTTCAACACATATAGTATTATTATGATTGAGAATCTTATTATTAGAAATTAAGTGTCTAATGTGATCCCAAGCATTCCAAAATTGCTTTGAAGATATTAGATCTAGCTGGGGAGATAGGGAAACCACCAGTGATGAGATCATTAAAGGGGAGAATTTTACATACCTTGGCTTGTTTGTGTACAACAAGCATAATATTATTCTAATAAGAACCTTCCATGGTTCTTCACCATCTAGAGCATGAAGGATCCATTTGGCGGTAAGAGAAATTCCTTGATATTTGATATCCTTCAACCCTAAACCTTCCAACTTCTTACCAAGACAACACCAACTCCATTTAACTGAGTGCCACTTCCTACTACCTTTTCCATCTGACAACGGGGAGTCCAAAAGTCATACAAATCATACTAGGATAGACGCAAATAGATCAACCATAGGGAGTCCAAAAATTTCCAAATCATGTCTAGAAATACATAATAACATTGAAGGAGGTAAAATAACACTCATAGGGATGCAGATGAAAATATTTCCAGTAAACAAACTGTTAGATTTTGCCAAGATCAAGAGGTCAATGAAATGTACAAAATAGAGACACAATATAGGACAAGAATAAACTGTATTCTCATCAATAGAAAATGATCAATAATCAACTGGATTGTTCAATAGTTACATACAATGAATAGAGGCTTGCTTATATAGGCAAGGCCATATGGATGTATGAGCACACAAATATGACATGTTGCTCAATAAGAAACAAGGGTAGGTAGGAAATAGGTGTGGGTAGGTAGGAGAAATAATATAATATTCCACATGAGGTGGATCACCCACCGAAGGTGGAATTATCACTCCACAATAAGTGGATATGATAGTGTAATAACAAGATCAACACCATAAAAGGTGGAATCTCTCCTACACACACTATCCCAATGTGGCACAAACACCCAAGTGTCTCATATCCAAACTACTATGAAATGCATTATCCTAAGTAAACTTAAGTAAGTGTAATAATATCCAAGATGAATAATTATTTACACCAACACAAACATTCCACAAATTGCAAATAATCAATCTGCATCTCTTCCCTTTTTAATTTCATTATCAAATTTTAATTACAAATCTTCCAATAAAAATTAAATTCCTCAATCAATTCCCCAAACAAAACCAAAATCAAAATATTGTAGACACAGGGAAGACAATCTTTCTAGAATTTAAAAACTTCAAAAGAGAAATCCACCAACCTACAAAACACAATCCAAAATGGAGAAGGAATATGAAGTAGAATATCCCTTAACAATCCAAAATGCTCAAGCCAAATCTTCAATCGAATTCCAAAATCAAATCCAAAATCTGCTAGATGATCAACCCAACAACCATTCCAGAAAACAAAATAAATATGAAAACCATTCAAAATGTCAGCCAATCAAAATGTTTCATTATACTATATATTATACCTACCTTTGCATAGTTCAAGGAAGGTATTTAATAAATATATTTTATTTACCTACCAACCAATCAAATAAATGGGTAGGTAATATATATTTCAAATGTAATTGCCAACAATATTCAATTTATATAAACATATTAACAATAACACTTTAGCCAATAAAAATAGTTAAATAAGTTAAATAAATTAAATAGACAAGACTTTAAAAATAGGTCCCTATATTAAAATATAAAATCTAATCACAAAAATCAATAAATAATTTTAATAAAGCTAATAAATCAAAACCAAAAATAATAATAAATTAAATAAAGCAATACAACAATAAATAGAATAAATAAATAAAACATTCAATAATAAAATAATATAAATAAATAACAAATCAATTTAAAGGTTAATCATTAAACAATAAATAAATAGATACATAAATAAATAAACCATTAATATAATTAAATCCCATCAATGACCAATTCAAATACATGGTCCATCAATAAATAATTAAATGATTAATAATTTAAAAATACACAATAATTAAATCAATTAATGAACCAATAATTAAATTACTCCAAATTGGTTTAAATAAAATCTCATAATAAAATCATTATCCTAAGGTAAGCAAATAAATAAACATAGACTCCAATCATCGTACGTCAAATGGGACAACATAAAGGAAGACTCTAACCACAACTTGCGTCGTGGTGCAATCGACAAGGTACTCATCTTAGACCTAGAGTGTGTGAGGGAACTATGTCATCTCCAACAACTTGCCATTGGGATTAAGACACACTCAAAGTTGTGAAGCCAGGTGGAGTTGATGTTTGGTACCTGCAAATCTGCATCAAAGACCAACACAACATATACGATATATATACATCATAATAAGTGAATTGATAGACACGATGACATATCCCGCTCGTAATAAGTGATATGGCATTGTCTCTACTCACGAAGATAGTCACACAATATAATATCAAAACCTCACATAGAATCATCATCATGAAATAGGGTTAGTATCATTATAAATCATATAATCCATATAAGAAATGATCACATATAATGAATCATATAAATCCCTCCATCCAGGTGATACTATGTGCCAACATCCATAAGAATCATCAAAATACCACCTATCATATAATAGGTCTCGCATCATCAATCACATAAATCTCCAAAACATGATGAGTCATATCGAGTAATCATAAATCCACTTAAGTCTTATCATCCATGATATCATCTAATATAGCAAAAGAGTCATAAATAACCAACCAAATATCCTTCATAAATCTAAACAAGTCTATCTAAATGCAAATCAAATGCAAGTCTAGGATGAGCACTACACCACGACTGTGGGTTGAGTCTCCCCACATCGTGGATTGAGCCTCCCACAGTTGTGGGTAAGGCTCCCCACAACCTGGTGGTGGGTTAAACCCACCACCACCTAAATTAATTTCTTTCTTTAAAAAAAAAATCAAAAGTAAAAAAAAATGATAAATTAAAATTTGTAAAATAATAACATATACAGATACACAAACTTCATTTTCATTTTGCTAAATAAACCTTTAATTCCAAAATAAATTACAATTACCAGATTTGTGAGTTAATTTTCACAGAGCTCAATAATAAAAAATTAAGATAAAAATCCTTATTTCTATATCAAAATAAAATTTATAGATAACACAATAGATTCCATAATTTTTATTTTAAATAATGGATTCAAAAATGTACAACCATGGAATTTACAAGAAAACATTTATTAATCAAAATGAATTTGAAACAAAATCAATTTACAAATTTAACAATTTATGAGAAAACAGATTGGAATTAAGAAATTCGTAAATTCAAAACTCCACCCGAATTCCCAAATTGCAATGGAATTTCCAAAATTTCCCAAATCCCCAAAATTACCCCAAATAATATATTCAAGAAAACCCAGAACGGAATACACACAACTTCAAATTTCCTCTTCATAAACATATCAAATTTTTCCTTACAAAAATTACCAAAGGAAAAACATAGACCATGAGGGATTTTAATCCCTACCTCTGCACGCAATCCTGGAATATTATTTGCAGGGAAAGCTTCAACCTTTCCAAGACCTGACAACACAAAGGCAACCAAAAACAAAAACCCCAAACTTCAACCTTTGCAAAAATTTTCCTTCCGAGAACTTTCTTCCCCCAGAAATCCAAACAAGAAACAATCCCCCCATATTTTGGAAATTTTCTAGAATATAAAGGGTTTTCCCAAAAATCTACCTTGAAATGGAAATTTTCCCCAAACACATACGCACGCCTGAAGATTTTAAAAACATTCCTTTTTTAATAATTTAATGAAATCTTATTTTAAAATTCCAATAAATTTAATAAGCCACTTAATTTATTCTTCCATTATTAAAAAGCAACTCAATTAATTAATAAACAATGCTTTTATTTAATTCTTTTATACAAACAACTACTATTAATTTATTTATTTAAGCCCTTAGTATTAATTTCTTATATATATATATATATATATATATATATATATATATATATATATATATATATATATATATATATATATATATATATATATATATATATATATATATATATTACTCCTAGGTACAAATAATTAAATAAATTACTCTTAATATAAAAAAAAACTTATAATAATAATCAATAATTAAAACTACCAACACAATAAAATATTAAACCCAAACTCAACACCTAAACAAATATATACAACATACCAGAGACATCGGACAATTGCCTATGTGACATTCTGACAAGATTGACAAAAGATAGGAGACATTGCTCTAAAACCGAGCAAGGCAAGGGTGACATCGACGAGCCTTATGACTATCTCCACAACTTCCATTAGGATAATGTAGGCATGCTCACACTTGTGAAGTCGGGTGGAGTCAATGCCTTTTACCTACAATCCTACATCATTGAGAAAACATACATACATATATCCAACATTTACAGGCACACCAGTGGAGGAGAGTCGTGATATTCCATGTTTCTCCAAGGTGAGTGACAAAAGATCATTCCCTCGCACTCCATACAAACTCATACACATACATGAAAACAAACACATGACATATCTCATACATAAGGTAAATATGTCAGTCCTGTTATTGTGACGATCTGGTTATTACTGAGAGGGGGGGGGGGTTAATCAGTAATAAGGATAAACTAAAACTTTTCACCAATCTGCACAAAACTTCACAAAACAGTTCATATCTAGTACCACCGTATCAACTTAATCAATCACTTAATGCAGATTTACCAAAACATTGCCAATGGCAACTTAAGTGTTCATTATAAAGTAAAAACATCAAATACATAACTCAACAATCCATCCACAACATGAACACAAGGATTTTTCACATGGAAACCCAAATGGGAAAAACCATGGTGGGAATTGGTACCCACAAAATTTGCACTCTTTCGGAATGCGCCCTGTTAAGAGCCTAGCTTGGTTAGGAGCTTTATAATAATGCCTAGTTAGGAACATACCCTATTAGGAGTCACCCGGTCAAGGGATTTTACAACTTAGCTCAGTTAGGAGCTTTACCCTGTTAGGAGTAACCTCGTTGGAGGATTTAAACCCAAGTTAATGAGCCACTCGGCGAAGGGATTTACAAGATAAGGCCTGTTAGGACCTACCCGGTTAAGGGATTTTAACGTTGCTGCAACTGTTAGGAAAAAATAGATAAATGATTTGATCAATGCACTCTCTGCTTGCTAATATATATCCTTGTCAGCTCCAATATGCTTCACTCATGCATACATCGCAAACTGGTTCGACACACACACACACTTCTCTGATCACCGACACACTCAACCTTCTAAAACTTGACCTAAATAACCTTTACAATTATGTCAGTTACAAAACCCTAATCTACAACGAATCTACATCATAGATAATATTAGATCATTACAAATCATTACAATTCTTCATACAGATCATTACAACAAATTTCAAACAATTACAGTCGTTGAATGATCATAACTCATCACTGCACATCAATCTAATAAGCTGTCAAACCCTTATCACATTCTTCTATGCATTTCACTGCTTCCCAAGATATTCGATCCTTTAACATGCCATAACAACATCTTATCTCTTCACATGGATTCTGACACGTCATCATCAACTTATGAACATGAAAAGAATCACCGCCAAGCCATAAAACATCACCAGTCAAAAGATCTTGATATCGGTTCTCAAACTCTGGCTAATTATACAATAGTCAATTACAAACATGACTTCTAGTTCTCCAAACATGATGCGGTTCATGTCATAGACTGATTATGATGTCATAAGCACACATTCCAAACCGTAACACCTGACTCAACATGGATCACTACCGCAACCATTTGCTTCTTTGTTCCTGCTTACCAGTTCAGTGTCACTTGACAATTTTGCTATCCAACTCAACTCATTTCAATTCATTACCAGTTAGACTTAACCAATAGACTTAGATGACATACCAAGCATAAATAAACATGGACAAATATGGTTGCCATCAATGACAACACAAAATAACTGATCATCAAGCATCATATCATAAATATATCATCACCAACAGTCCATCAATATATCATCACCAACACTCATTTAATATATCATCACCAATAGTCCTTTACTGGCACACTATCATATCCATCAGTTATGCCAATATGCCAACAATCTCCCCCTTTGGCATTGATGGCAACACCAAAAACTGCAACATCAAAATCTTATCATGAAACCTGTTATGTCTGTTGTTCATCATTGTCTCGGTCATCAGTTCTTCTCCTTTTCTCTCTATTGATCTTCTCTCCCTATCATATTTCTTCTCCCCCTTTGACAATAATGCCAAAGGTGCAAAGGCATCCTCTGTCTTCAATTTTGCTTGTCATATCTTAGCTACTCCCCTTGAGGAGTAGCTCACTTCTCATCAATCCACAGTGAAATATATTCAATAATTCCACTAGATTGATGCTTCACCAACATCCTAGTTGATCTGGGTAGGGCTATAACCCCCAACTTACCTTTGAGATATTCAGGGTGAATTCACAATATTGGTTCCCACATTCTTGTACATCTTGATTTTTTTTTATATTGATAATAGAGAGTAAATTGATTTACACAACAGTTAGAGTTGTATCAGCAATTCATGCCATCCTTCTAAGTAGGTATCCACATTAGAGAGTATGTAAAGATTATGTTATTGACATATGGGTTTATACAAAATACCCATCAACATATACAAAAAGCCTATGCAATCCTAATCTGAGATGTATGAAAAATAGATACATGCCTATATAGCTAAAGATGCATATACAAAATGCTATCCAGCTATATACATCAACCATAAGACAACTTCATGCTAGATCCAAGCAATCCATCCTAGGGGGCCTTCCATCTAGATCAACCTTCGATCATCCATCATTCTGGTAGGGTGTACCATTTGCTGGCGAACCGGTTGTTCATTTCCTCTGATTTCCTCCATAAGAGCATCCAGGGCGTAGACAAAGGGAGTTCTTTCTGCATTCATTCTCCCCCAGGTATAGCCATGAGAGAGCTCAAAAATAAATATTCTTGTACGCCCATTAGTAAGGAACCTACAAAATTTCTCCTTATTCAGCCTGATAACCATAGTAACCCGCAAGAAGAGAAAATGAAAGGTGACTCTATGAAAAGACTTAGTAAGGGCCCTTTCTTCCCCTTGAAATATTTCTATATTCCTAATTCTCCATATATACCAAATAATTTCACAAGATAACAGATTCCAAAAAAGATTAGTGTCTTTCTTAATGCCTTTAATAAATCCAGTAACAACATCAAGTATGTTAATATGCATCGGTATGATCAAACTAAAAATAAGCCAAACTTCCTTAGCAAAAATACAATCAAAGAAGATATATCTACTAGAGTCCTTAACTTTACAAATATTACAAAGATCTTCTTTACTATAATCAAATCTGATAGGCAGTTTATCAAGCATTAACAACCATCTAAAAGTTTTCTTTTTAGGAGCCAGAGGAAAGCTCCAAAGAGCCTTAAACATTTTACCCCATTGAGCTGGTGATAGATTCAAGTACCAGTTAGCATTAACATGATTAAGAATATTAACATTATATGATAGATTTTTATAGATAGAAATTGATTTCAGATTACAGAGTGGGATACCGTCAACCCATGAGAAGGATACAAACCTGTCTTCATTCACATCACATCCTTTAGGAAGCTACAAGAGATCACATGCATTGTACATAATGTTATATGTTCTTTTATTAGACAAGGGAAGCCGATATTTACTAGAAAGATCATCCCATGAGATGAGAGCATCATTAATAATAATATCTTTAAGACAACAAATACCTTTGTTGGTCCATTTCTTGGCCGAACATCCTCGAGTGAGAGCGAGGGGTTTACCATTGTGGGTTAAGCTCCACCATATTGATCTTTCCCCACAAAATTGGTTATCTCGGTTGATCCAATTATTTCCAATACTAAGCCTAACGCTCTGCCATGCCTTCCAAATATATTTAAAGACAACAGAGCCAGTGGTAGAGACTGAGAAGTTTCCAGCTAAAAGGTCACTAATAGGAAGGGATTTCTAGGATTTAGCCTTCTTGGGAACACCTAGTCTGATGTTGTTCCGAATGAGAACTTTCCAAGGTTCATTGCCTTCCAATGCATGTAAGATCCATTTAGCAGCAAGTGCAATCCCTTTCACTTTAATATCCTTAAGGCCTAGTCCTCCAATAGTCTTGTCCATACAACACCACTCCCATTTGATTGAGTGTTCTTTTATGTGACCTCTACCATCCGACCATAAAAAATCTCTGATGATCTTCTGCAACTCATTGATTTGATAATTACTAAACATCCATACAGAGGCGTAGTAGATACTGTAGGATGACAAAATATTCTGACAAAATTGTACTCTCCCGGCTAGTGAGAGGTAGTGTTTGTTCCATTTGGTAAGTTTGGTGTCAATCTTGCCCTTAATCCATACCCACATATCTTTGAGGCAAGGAGAGATTGTGAAAGGAATCCCTAGGTATCTGAAAATTGTGTTAGGTCCTACCCATTGAAACCCATAGGTGGAGAGTCAATCTGGTGGTCATTCAGACCGAGTAGAGTAGATTTGGCTTGGGAAATCTTTGCCCCTCAAGCATTACATAACAAGGTGAGCTTGGCAGATAAAGAACTCATGTTCTCCTTGGATAGTTCAAAGAAAAGTGCAGTGTCATCTGCAAATAGAATGTTAAGCAATTCAAATTTATCGGGAAGGGAGATCCCTCTAACCTTAGGGGAGAGAGAATTATTCCTAAGTAGGTAAAATAGAGCATCTGAGGCTATTACAAAGAGAGCAGGGGCTAGAGGGCACCCTTGCCGAATAGACCTACTAAGCTTGAAAGGTTGAGAGATCAACCCATTAACTTCCACCTGGGCATGAGAATCCCTAAGGAGTACCTGAACATATTAACAGAAGACCTCAGGGAAACCAAAAGATTTAAGCATCATGGAAATAAAGTTCCATTCAATCTTGTCATAAGCCTTTTCAAAGTCCAGCAGAAACATGATCACCTTTTGATTCAAAAATCTAGCCCACTCCATAGCCTCCCAACTAGTAATGAGGTTCTCCAAAATATCTCCCTTTAATAAATCTGGTCTAAGTGGTACAAATAAACTTAGGTAGGATATTTTCAAGTTTAATAGCAAGCATCTTCGCAAGGATCTTATAGGATACATTAAGCAGTGTAGTAGGACGCTAGTTTTTGATAAGAGCCTTGTCCCCTTCTTTAGGAATAAGTTTGATAAGGCCTTTATTAATGTTAGCACCTAGAGACCCTGTCTTAGTATCTTCCTTATAGACCTCTAGTAAGTCATCCGCAATCCAGCTAATGTTAGCCTTATAGAATTCAATGGTAAGCTCATCCAACCCAGGGGATTTATCATTATGCAAAGAGTTGATGGCTCCTTTGATCTCATCAATTGACAAAGGTCTACTAAGAGTCTTACCTTCTTCAAGAGATAAAATCTTGGGGACAAGAGCTTGACACTTGTCTCTAGCAAGCATGGATGCGGAGAATCCTCTGAGGAAAACAACATCTTGTAGAAGTTCAAGAATTCAGCCATGATCTCTTCTTATTCAGAGACTTCCCTTCTGTCCACCCGCAACTTGTTTATCTTCTCCTTGAATTGTTTCTTCTTTAGAAGGTTGAAGAAGAATTTAGATCCTTTATCTCCTTGAGACAACCACAACATCCTAGCTCTAGTCCTAGCTCCCATGGCTCTAACATGCTGAAATTTTCTGAGTTTATCTCTAACCACCGCCACCAAATGAGTAAGGTGTGAATTGTTGGGATCTCTTTGAATGTGTTGCTCTGCCTTATGGAGATTAGAGGAGAGGATAAGCTCCACCTATCCAACATCCTTGGCCTTCTTCTTTCCAATGGTACAAAGAACCTTTTGCTAGTTAGACACTGAGGTATTCCACCTGACAATATTAGAGATATCTTGAGAATCCCATTTATTGAACAATCTCACAAGATGAATAGCAACCAAAACATCATGGTCTTGTAATAATTTACTATTAAGGATGAATTTTCTACCACTTTTGCTATCAGTCACTAATACATTTGGTCTATAATTCTGACGGAGGTTTCTAACAGAGAAGGTATATTGTGACCAAATTTTTTTTTTTTAAAGAAATGCACGAATTCGTCGAAATTATGATGATAATTTCACATTTGGTTTAGACAAAGAAGACATTAGCAATGAAATTTGTTGTTTTTTTCAAAAAAGTGCTCGAGTTCGTCGCAATTGTGACGACAATAGGCATTATACTTAAAAAAAGAAAAAAAGAGGGCAAGTCATTTGTGACATTTGCAATCCCACGCAGGCTTCCACGTCGAGCTCAACTCCTGGCAAGGTCAAACGACACACTCACCATTCGAGGTAGAATATTCACCTTCATTTCGGATTTGCATAATATGAGGAATTTCTAAATCTTCACCTTCATTCATTGAATCTTCAGATTTGCATAATATTTGCATGAGGAATTTCGGATTTGCATAATATTTGCATAATTTATGGAATTGCTTGGGTAGAATCTTCACCATTTGAGGTACCTGAATCTTCACCTTCATTCATTGATTTGCATATATGAGGAGTTGCTTGCGTCCCACCCATTGCTTGAGCTATCCATTGCATTTCACAACTACTCGTGCTTTGCCGTTCCTAGGCCATCGGAAGTCTTTTAATGTTGCCCCCATGCCTTGGTTGTCGATGTGCAGTTTCCCATTTTGCCACCATGAATTCTATATGCCCCGGAGGGAAATCGACCTCTGTTTCTCTTTTCTCTCTCTCCCACCCTGCCCCTACCATGGCACTAGGACATATACACAATGAAGAGCACGCTTACTAGTTCTAGTGAGGTATCTATCAGAGGAAGCATATATGCCTAAGTCTGAGAGAATACTATACCACAGTTATACTATGCTCTCAGACTTAGGAATATCTGTGTTTCCTTGCACATTTACAAATGTGCGTGAGAGTCATCTTGAACAAGTTCTAGGGAGGTATCTAGCAGAGGAAGCTTCATAACATTACAGTTTGTGTTAATATGTTCCAAACATATATGTAAATAAAAAATTGACAAATATACCTCAATTTTGAAATGATTTAATGTTTCTAGAGCATATTAGTGTATGCTTTCATCATCGAAAAACATAATATAGTTGATCATAACTGATGTAACAAAGTTGTATCTTTGAATGCCTTGTTCCTTGATTATAGATCTATGCTCAATTGATTTGAATTCCTTGATTGAAAAATTGGTAGATGTGGGTTGGAGTTTATAGGGGTTTGAAATGAGAAATAAACTTGTATCTATATGCAGCTTGCACATTTTCAAATTGAACTTTTGGAAAATTCTAAATTTGGAGAGAAAATTCCTACTATTTGTGAATCCAAACAATCATCTTTCAAATTTTAGGTTCAATTTCCATGAATAAGGGTTTCCAAGACCCTAGTCCTAGAAAATTGAGCCATGAGGAACATCATGAATAAGGGAATGAAGCAAATTTATGGAAACATTTTGAAACCTAAGTACAATTAGGCATAAATAAGGCACAACCACTAAAGTGAGTCCAAACCTAGTGTATATTTATAAAGAGATACAACTTATGATGCAATATTTAGCCCTCTCTTAGCAAGAGTATGAAATTATGCTCATGTACTCTTGGGAAAATATGGAGAAACCAAATATTCTGAAACCAATATATTGAAGAGTCAATATGACTACAAGTTTGGAAAGGTGGTAGCTCCCAAGACTTATGATATTGTCAATCTACAATATTGAGATAAAAGGGAAGTAAAAAGTGAGTAATATGAGTAACATTGGTAACACACATGGAGCATGCAAAACACAAAGTTATGACATTTAGAACTAGTAAGATTCATATATTCTCACTAGGAACCATATAAAAAAGACAAGGCATAGATCTAGGACTAGTAAGACCCTTATATAGTTACTAGGAGTCATGTCAGAGACACATAAAAGCATGATACCCAAGTTAGTAAGATCCTCTAATACTTAGTCATAGATTGCATTCTAACAACAAATAGAATGTCATATCTTGGTAACCTAGCTAGTCCATGAGTAGTAGCTCAAAATGTTATCAAAGATAGGTTAGGTTAGGAGCCTCAAGAACCTATAACGTGTCTTGTAATAGGTGTTGAAAATAATCTACACTCAAGCCAACAATGGAATGGTAAGAAAGGGGGCAGTAGCTCAATGGTAGAGAAATTTATTAACAAATAGAATGCCTTAAGTTGGATTCCTAGCTATTTTATGAGTATTAGCTTAACATTTTCATGCATAAATAAAATCTATTCCCACCTCTACCATAGATCCAACTTCCACCATTTTTCCTTCCACAACCTCTAGTCACCTTCATGTACCAAAGCCACTAGTGCCACACCTTTAGTACTTACATCCTTCACTTATCATCCACCATATGGCCTATTTATAAAATTTATTTCTTCTACATGTAAAATCCATATGCACAAGATGGAATGACAATTGGTAGATGTAAAAGCCATATTCCACAACCTTTGCTAAAATCCTTTTTACTGGTGCCAAAATGTGAGGTTTGTAACAGGATGCGACATCCATCAAAGCATAATAGAGATGAGATTTCTAACAAGATGGAATATCAAACAATGCATGAAATCATTGATTAAAAATAAATAAAAGATTGTAATTTATAGAGTTAACTTCATTTTGTCTTTTTGTGGCATTGAATTTCATAGTGTTTTAAAGAAGATATCATAGTTTTTCCAAAAAATGTCAAAACCCTACCTAGTGTTTACCGAGAGGAGTAAATAATGTATAGTTTGGTCTCCCATGCATTTAAATTCACCCAAATGTGTGGGAAGACCTTTTTTCATGCTATGTATCATATTATGTTGTGTGCAGGGCTCCAAATTAGATTTGGTATGTGTTTGGGCATGATGACAGTCTGATATCTCTATGTATTAGACAGTAAAAGGCAGTAGGAGTGAAGAATTTGGTGGGAAGATGAAGCGATTGGTATTTTGAAGTGGTTGATGATAGAGAGAGGGGTGAGGTGACCCTATGCAACCTTCATAAGGGTTTGTGGATCAAAACCAAATGAAATAGATTAAATTTCTATGGCTGTCCTAAGGGTATTGATTGTCATAGTCATAGTTTTACTAGTGATATTGTTTTTGTTTGACAAAGTTGTGTTTGTAAACCCAAGTGTGGACATGTAATGGAGTCATGATATGTCTTAAGACTACATCAATACTTAACAACAACATAGTGTGTAGGCACCTAAAATATGAAAGGACTACATATTGGAAGGCACGTATGATGATGCCATGAAAGGTCTGATATCCTTATGTATCAGACTAAGAAAACCAGTGAAAGACAAAAAAAATGCATTGAGAAGGCAAAAGGTTGAATTTCCTAATGTTTGTTGTTGAAGTGATGTGTGGGGACCCTGCCAAGTCAAATATCTTGTTGTAGTTTCAAAGGGTGGAAAAAAGAATAAACATTTTATTTACCGTCCTAATAGACTATCCATCATAACAATGATTACCAATGATGTGTGTGTTGCAAACAAAGTTCTAGAGGAAGGCTCTTTCTATTGTCATACCAAGTGAGTGTTCATAGACCTTGTGTAGGGTCCTCCAAGCCTAGAGTAAGGAGTTCAAAGCCTAGATACATTGATTTGGCCTTGTGGCCATCAATGAGTGTTGACCCAATAGGAGAAGTCTTGAGACTGACAATTTTGGAAGTGTGGCATTGTAGAGATCCAACACTTATGTGTGAACCCCATCTTCATGTATTATGATTAGTTGCCATGATACTTGACCCTATCCTCACGGTGTTGGCTCAATTCATATTAGTGTGTTTTGTTGAAGAAACATGATGTGAGAAGTTTGATGCAGAGACAAGGGTAGAACTCAATATTTCATATTAGGACAACAACCACATTGATTAAGCAAGTCAGATAAGGTCTCTACAATGTTTAGGATACACAAGGGAAACATTAGTCATGTAAGTATGCATGAGCATGGGAATGGATAGTTGCTTTCCTTTTAGACTGATTTGGACAATATTGAGAGGATCTTATAAGGAATGACTATCACCATACTCTCGATGACTTCACAACATTGATAATGAATTCACATTAGACACTCATGGATTACCCCAATTAGACATTAGTCAACTTAAGGTATGATACAAGGATTGCATACCACAAAGCCATTAGATATGTTTTGAGATGAAAAAGAAGAGTTAAATGGTTTTGGTTGTGGCCATCAATGAGTGTCGAACCAATAGGAGAAGTCTTGAGACTGGCAATTTTGAAAGTGTGGCATTGTTGAGATCCAACACTTATGTGTGAACCCCGTCTTCATGTATTATGACTAGTTGCCATGATACTTGACCCTATCCTCATGGTGTTGGCTCAATTCATATTAGTGTGTTTTGTTGAAGAAACATGATGTGAGAAGTTTGATACATCTAGGCAAGGGTAGAACTCAGTATTTCATATTAGGACAACAACCACACTGATTAGGCAAGTCAGATAAGGTCCCTCCAATGTTTAGGATACACAAGGGAAACATTAGTCATGTAAGTATGCATGAGCATGGGAATGGATAGTTGCTTTCCTTTTAGACTGATTTGGACAGTATTGAGAGGATCCTATAAGGAATGACTATCACCATACTCTCGATGACTTCACAACATTGATAATGAATTCACATTAGACACTCATGGATTACCCCAATTAGACATTAGTCAACTTAAGATATGATACAAGGATTGCATACCACAAAGCCATTAGATTTGTTTTGAGATGAAAAAGAAGAGTTAAATGGTTTTGGTTCAATGATGATAATTTCTATGTTCAAGTAATTTAATTTGGTATATTATACTGAAAAGTGATTTCATAACTAACATTTCAACTTCTATATAACTAGTTCTATAGCTTGATTTTCTTGCCTGTGAAGAAAGACCATGTCAGACAATATCAACGAACAACAAAATAAGGAGACAATTGCTATATTGTGGTCTAACTTGAAAAGAAAAGGCGATGGAAAATGTTATTGTCCCTGCAAAATTTGTAAGGGGTTAAAGACTAGAAGACTTCTAATCAAAACAACTAAGAAACATTGTAGGCTACATGGTCACATTGAAGGTGGACATGATTATCATCCATTGGTAAGTTTTTTATTATATCATTTTAACAATTTATATATATAATAAATCACTTGATGATGAGATTATGATCATGGTTTATTTATGTTTATCAATTTTATATAGGTCGAGCACCTCGAAGCACATGATATGGATCAACACAACTCGAAGAATATGGTTTTCAAAGTGGACAAACATGGAGGTGTGAATATCGAAGCTGAAGATAATGATCCCATGGAAGATGACGACCATGAGTCACAAAACATAATTGAAGATGATGGTACACATAAATTGATCCATTATATATTTAGTACTCATACAACTAATCATGATGATGAAGATGACCTTGATGTTGTTCATGATGTCCCTCTACTTGAGATGACATCTGAGGCCCTTTACAAAGGCTCACAGACAACTCTTCTCTCTGTTGTATTGTTGTTGGTAAACTTGAAGGTTATGAATGGTTTATCCATCATAACAATCTCACGTATGTTAAGGTATGTCATATGTGTCATAATAAATGGTGAATCGTGTTGTACCATTAATATTCTTTATATTAACAAATTATATTTTTTTGGTGTAGATTGATAGGTGAGTTTTTGTTACCACCATCAAATATTCTACCTCGCTCATATCGAGAATTATTTGCCATTATGAAGGATATTGGAATGGAGTATCAAGCAATAGATGCTTGTCCCAATGATCATATTATATATCACAAACAACATGAATTCCCTGAATGTCATATCAGTAGATATCAAACATATCAAATAACAAAAAGGGTTCCTCGCAAGGTTCTTCGCTATATTCCCATTATTCCACATATGCAATGATTATTCAAGTGCACTAGCTTGGCACAATTAATGGATTACCATGCACACAATAGAAGTCAAGATGACATTAATCAAATGCTTGCAGATGGTTCAACATTAATGGACATAGAGGAAAAGTGGCCACACTTTAAAGAAGAACCATGAATCTCAGGCTTTCATTGGCAACGGATGATGTCAATCCATTTGGAAAGATGAGATCTGTTTATTCAGTGTGGCCTATTTTTGTTATCAACAATAACATTCCTCCATGGATGTCAATAAAGAGGGAGCACATAATGTTGGCAATGATTGTTCTAGGTATTTTATCATTTAAATATAGTCGTCTAAATTTAATTATAAATATTGCAGTAAAATGGTCATAATAATTATGTAATGTTTTTGTTCATTCAATTAGGTAAGTACCAAGTTAAAGATATGCATGTATATATCGAGCCTCTTATTGACGAGTTGCTAGAGTTATGGAATGGTGTCACTATGTATGACGTCTCTAGACCAATAGGACAAAGACAATTTCAATTCCATGCGATGCTTCTATGGACAATACACGATGCCCCAGGGCTAACACATTTTTGTGGTATGTTATAGTGTTTAAGTTGTGCATGAACATTATAATTCAAAAAATTATCATATTTAATCCAATTATACATTATCTTGTAGGTCTTCAAACAAAGGGAAAATTTGCATGTCTAGTTTGTGGTCCAAAGATGAAATCTCATCATTCAAAAAGTTTAGGAAAGAAGGTGTTTGATGAGTATAGGTACTTTCTCCACAAAAATTATAAGTATCAAAATACTGAAAAACATCTTTTCAATGGGAAAGAAGAGAATACATCAAAGCCACGAAGAATGACACCTCACATGTGGAAGTTGGAATATAATAGAATTAATTGTCAAGGTAATACCATTCCATCTAATGGTTTATGTCATAAAACATCTTTTCTATTTTGTTTTATTTATTGATGATGTGATTGATGATCATGAAGGTCATGAAGGCATAAATGATCACCTTCCTAAGGGACTAAAAAAGTTATCCCTAACAATTTAGCACGTTGCCCTACTACGAGAAGTTACAAATTGTGCATTTGTTTGATACTATGCATATTGGAAATAATATAACAGAGACATTATGGAAAATATTGGATGGAAGGCATGACAAAGAAAAAATTGTCAAAATATGTAGTGACATTCAGGGTTCCAATCATGCAATGATACATGTCATTCAATCAAATAGCCATGGAGACCAGATTAATATAAGTGAGCTTCCTTGGTTATTAATGGACCAGCAAAGCAATGCTATAAAATAAGTCATATGAAAAAATTGATTTCCCATAGGATTTTTTGCGAACATAAACAATCTCATATCAAAGAAAAGTGAATTTGGGCCAGGGATGAAAACGCATGATTGGCATACCTTCATTAAGGTAATTCATGTTCTTGTGTTTTTACTATGTATTTAAGTACTGCACATACATATACTTTTCATTGTATTATGTTAGAAAAAATTGAAAAAGATAACTTTATAATTGTTGTAGTACGTTCTACCTCTATCTCTCCCAGATGACTTCGACAATAATGTCAAGCAAGTCATATATGATCTTGAAAAATACATGAGGTAAGTAGTGATATTTGTTTAGTTCATTGTATAGATATTATATTTGCAATTTGTTTTACTTGTTATGTAATATTTTTTTTGTGTCTTGAATATCTTGTAGGTGGTTGTCATGTAAAGAAATCTATAAAGAAGATATAAAATATTGGAAGAGAAAAATTCCTCATATAATGTGTGAAATGCAAAAGTGTCTACCTCTAGCTTTTTTCAATGCACAAGAACACTACCTCATACACCAAGTTGAGGAGATTGAATTGTGTGGACTTGTACACACTAGGTCAATGTGGATGGTTGAGAGAGACTTGAAATTTTTGAAGGCTTTGGTTCGACAAAGAGCACATCCTTAGGGTTCTATGGTGGAGGGATATATGGTATACTAGACTATGGTATACATTTCTGAATATCTTCCTAAGTTTGCAGCAAAGATCCACGTGGATCGCATTTGGGATCCCAACCCCATTAACAAATTTGAAGGGGAGTACTTGACGGGGAAAGGTAGATTGAGGAAAGTGAGAGGTAATTATAAGATGTTATTGTAGTTAATTAATTCTTAATCTTCAAAATAAATCGGTTGTAAGACATCTATTTATTTTTTGTACAGTTGGTCGAGAGTGGGATGCACTACATTTGTATATTGCAAAAAATCTTGATTGGATGATGGTATGGATTAAGCATTGTCAACATTCTGGATGCACATCAACATGGGAAGGTGTGGCTTCATTGGTTAAATAAGGTCATCGTAATGGAGATTCCAATGTTACGCAAAGGGAAATTGATTTAGCATATGGTTTAAGAGATAAATAGGTACGTATAAATTTATTAATCACCCATATACATAAAAAAGTTGGATGACATGAAGAAAACTTGTGATTCTGGCATCACTGCAATCTTTGAGGTGACAAATATTTCATCGAGAAATGACATACATCCTCAACAATCTCAAAATCAATACTATGACATTTTGGATGATATACTTGAGTGTGACTTTAATTCCTTCAAATTAGTTTTGTTTGTCGTCAAATGGTACAGGCTACGATTGAATAAAAATGATCCTGATAGAATGGTTATTGAACATGATAATGGTTTTACAATGGCTAATACAAGGTCATTTGAACCAATTGGGGATGAGCCCTATGTTCTTCCAAGCCAATGTGAGCAAGTATTTTACTTAGAGGTTCCACATAAAATGGGTTGGTCATTTGTGAAGATGAAGTAGATGATGATCACAATCGACAGTTTCTCGAAGAAGAAGAAGAAGAAGATACCTTTTTAAAACTTTTTATGGAATTTGGATTGTTTATTAGCTATGTGATGGATGTTGATTTAAAATACATATGTGATGGATTACATGTTTATGATGATACATGTGACATTTTTTGAACTTTGTGTTTAATTATAGAATGTGGATTGTTTATTACCTATGTGATGGATGGTGATTTATGATACATATGTGATGGATGACATGTTTATGATGACACATATGTGATGCTAATTATGATGCTTAATTACATATATGATGATACATTATGGGATGCTTATGATGCTTATGATACGTATGTATTTATTGTTTATCAACTTACAAATGTAGTAATGCTTATGATGCTCAATTGATGGTGTTGATTTCATGTATGGTCCATGTGTGATGTTGTCACCCTTGGTGGGAACAGGTTGTTGACTACAGACATGGTCAACCATTTAGTTGAGGATCTTGCATAGTCTACATAAAGTAAAGGTAAGGAATTAAAAAATTTGCAATAATTTTGATGAAAACATCTTTTTATTATTTAATACTCTTTTTGTCTACAAAGTTCATGTTGTGTACTATGTAATTTTTAGCTAACCTAAGATAATTGAATTACATGTGTAGGAAATTGAACCCCTTTGACGAGGATCCTGCACAGTCTCATGGATGGAGAGGTATAACTAGTCAATACAACCTATAGAAACAATTTATTTTTTTAAAATTACTTGGAACACAAACTTCCTCAGTTTTTTAAACCTCGACATTAGCAGCAAATCTAATACAGTTATCAACACTTGAGGCCCCAGTTGGACTTATTCAAATTTAATCCCAAAATCAACTTTAGGGCCGACTTCTTCATCAACATTACCCTCATTTGCAAAATTTATCTCTCATACCAATTAACTCTCTCATTTGATGGAATGCAGGTACCCCCAAATAGGTATTTGTTAGATCTGTCTTCGTCGAGTGAGGGAAATGCATGAATAGAAAATGAAAGTGAGACATGTAGTAGGTCTACAATAGGGAGATCAACAAGAGGTCAAAAGATTAGAAGAAAATTCAATAAAAGCATTAAATTTTTCCTTGCTCAAGGGGGGTCATGTTCTTATGATGATGAGACCAAATGCAACATTGAGGTGCCACTGAGGTACAAACATCTATAGAAACAATGGGTGCCCAAGGAACTTCCTCTAATAAACACCGATTTTTTGTGTTAATGATAAGATATATCGCATAGCACTTTCGTCGTTACATAGTTTCGACTTATTTTTCATGGAAGACATAAAGGTCCGTTACAACAAAGTTGCCGAATTGATGGAGTTTGTCGGACCTTGTTACAATTACAATAATTGGATGTAAATTGTTTAATATAAAAAAAGTATGCATAGGTATGCACTGTCAGCAAATTATATGTAACAGAAAGATAATGATCAAAGTAAACAAGTGGGTGTATACATTGATGGTCGATCAAAAGCAACAAGGAATATTGCAGGTTTTATAAATAGTACGCAACCTGGGTCAACTAATAAACAACCCACTTGCATATTTGAGGCGCGCGAGGGAAATCATGTATTCGTATGTGCAATAAAATCAATAAGTGCAAGCGAAGAGCTTCTAATTGATTACAGTTTGAATTGTATAGATACAAACAAAGTTAATATCATGGGGGTGGTACGTACTATATACCATTTAAATTAACCAACCTCCAATTATATACCATTTTATTATGATTTTTTTTTGCTAAGTCTATTGGTTTAATTTCACTAACGTTTTTTATATTTTTTTCTTTGTCATAGGGCGACATGGATCCCTCACATATCGCAGATAGGGATGTAGGTTGCGACACTTCTACCGAACAGGTAAACCTCATTGTAGTTGTACAAATTAGATAGAAGCAAACTGTTACATTATTATGTTCTTTTTTTTAGTGCTTTAGACTAATTTTATAATTGTTAATGATATTCTTGACACAGACGGATGTTCGGGGAAAGGGAAAGGGAGCTACAGTACCTGAGCACCTGTCTAGGGATGTGGACTCAATAGGATTAAGTGATGATGACCCTAAAAATTCCACACACCCTATGGAATTCATAAAAAAGTCTCTTAGAAAAATTACTAAAGAGATTGTTGCTTTGGCAGTCGTGCATCCTATGACTGATGAGATACGAGAGAGGGTGCAAGTATTGATTCAGACAATAGAAAACTTGCATGTAAGTAGTAATGAAAGATTTAATTATAACAAAAGTTCAATAATGGTTTATATTTTATTCTCTTTTATGTCATTAACTAAAATATGTACGTGTTGTTTTTACAACAATTTATCCGCCCTCATGAAAGTCATTGCCATGATCAGGGTGTTGCAGGTAATTTAGGTGATGATGATTTTCTTGTATTATCGCTTCCTTGGCTTATCACTTTGAGTACCCAAAACACATCATACTTGATACTGTCAATCTTCAAAATAAAGGCTCATCCTTGTTTGCAATTCTTGCACTTTTCATATATTTAATGTTTGATATATTTAATGTATTATTCTTCAGGTGCTGTCAATGCTCCTGTGCAAATGCCACTGCTGCCTCATCAAAGGTTAGCCCCACTTGTATTTCTGACTAAAATGTCGGCAACACATAGCATGTAGACATCCTCTACTGCACGTCATATTGGCCCGCCCATTGTTGGTAGATCCCTCTTTTGCTCTATCTTCTATTATGTGTTTATTTCCCTTCAAGTGTTCTTTCTTGGGGGCATTTCATAGTGGATTCATTTTTTGCAGGAGGAGATGCACATGAGGATGCGCCAGAGGTGACTATTGCTGATAACGTACCATCATTTCTTGGATCTTCTCGTATTACTAGTACAGGAACGTTGCAGGCCACATTGGTGGTGAGCGACGAAGAAATGATTCCCTTAAAGATACAAAATATTCCAGGTACTTTAAGATTATTATTATATATAGTTTAATTGTAATTTACTTTATGATCACTCATTTTGGACTAATGATCCCATGAATTTTTTGCAGGAAATGATATTTTCTATAAACATCTTAGTGACATTGCATTGCAGATTTTTGGGCCCACCATATGTAAAAGGTGGTACATCATATGTGAACTAACCCTAATCCACTATTTTGATTTCATATCATTGCTAGAATAGTTTTCCTTTGATCCATTTCTTGAATTGTAATAAATGTAGCTTCAGTTCATTTCTGAATCTAACAAGTTTGTTTTTGCTTTAAAAGGTGGAATGACCAAGAAAAAAGGTTAAAAGATGAATTGACAAACCAAATGGTTGAGTGGTTTGGAAATGAAACCTTTGACAAAACCAAGCTCCTTGAAAAAGCTAGCACATATCTAAAGTTTGTGAGGGACCAATACAAGACCCATTTAGAGAGGAACCTAAAGTAGGAGCGTTCCCCCATGATTCCAGAGAGGAAGTGGAAGGACCTGATTTTGGATGCCAATGAGAGAATTGAAAGGAAAAAAGGAAACACACCACCAGATGCTAGAAGAAGGTATGGGATACTATTAAGAATATAATTATGTACTAATTAATTACTCTTTATATTTATATAATCTAACATATTTCAAACTTTTTATAGACTAAGTGACACGTCAAAGGCAACCAAGGCAAGAAAAGAAAAGCACGGGCAACACAAACTTGGCTTTGGTGGTTATATGAAACTTGTTGCATGAATTGTAAGTATCTCATGTAAATGAAATATTGCATCAAAATAGTAATAAATTGCAAACGATTTTTTTTTATCAAACAATGCAAGCAAAATTCATGATACCAAACAAAAATGTAGGGCTCCGAATTCAATAGAGCGCCCATAGAAGATGACAAGAGAATTGCCTACCAGCAAGGCTATTCAGCTGTGGCTGATCGACTACAAGAATTGAGTGGGCATACACAATATTCGAGTGCATCCGTCACACAGGTAAATATGCTAAATGGAAATTGTTTCAAATTGAATACTTTACCAATAATCTAATTGATATTGAGTTCCAACATAAAGTGACTATATTTGTTTTAAATATGGAAGCAATGATAACAATGTGCAAGACATTGGAATGCAACCTGCTAATCGTGAAACACCACCTGTATATGAAGGTCCAGATGTGCATCCCAGTAGTGGAGGTATTCAGTTGCTATTCAAATTTATTTATGTAGTTATTGATACAATTAAACATCTTAATTTGTAATTATAGTAGTAATTAATGTAACCTTTTTTGTTAATATTTTAGAGCATGTAGTTAGTGGTGACCAAGTGGAGCATGATCTAGGTACACAACATCACGAACGTGATGTTCCCCACTCAGGTAAAGAGGACCATTGTTATTCCTTTAAACAAATATAATTGCAATTGGTGTTCAACATTAATGTAACCTTTAGTATTTCAACTCCAGAAGATCTAGAGGGTGTTCAACATGTTGAGGTTGAGGCTAGACAAAATGATGTGGTCCCATTAGGTAAAGAGCGCAACAATTATGTTCTCTAAATTAATGAAATACTTGTAACAATAATAAAAAATGTTTTGAATTTAACCCATTTCTTTGTTATTGCAGAGGACCCCCCTTCGCTTCAGTGTCCTTGTCCTCAGTATAGGACTAGGCATACATCGAGATCACAAGCAGAGTACAAAACAACTACAGAGGGGGGAAATGATGAAGAAACAGATGTTCCACTTAGTATTTTCATAGCTTCAAAGAAAAAAGAAAAAAAGAAATGATTGTAATCTACCTTATTTGACAATGACTGATTTTTATGTGTTAGTGAATGTAATTATGTGCTAATTAATGGTTATGTATGGTATGTGTTAATTAATATTGATGAATGTTGCATGTTAATTAATGTTAATCAATGTTATGTGTTAATGAACGTTATGTGATATTAATGAATGAATGTTATATTTTATTAATGGTAGAAAGAATGAATGAATGAATGTTATAAGATGTTAACGGGGAATTTAGAGTGATGTTAGGGGGGGAGGGAGGGGCCAAATGAGCTTCCACCTTCACGTGGTTGGCCCTGTTAAGTAGAGAATATTAAACTATTCTCGAAACCAAGCGAAGCTCAACAATATAACACACTTTTCAATATTTCATTATGTTGCACAGTTAATCTTATTGAATAATGTATATTGAATCTTAATTGTAGGGTCCAACAAAGCCAACATGAGCAACAACACCACAAGTTGCTGGGTATAATGAAATCCCATATTATCTTGTATGTACACTAACAATATGAGTTCCTTCTAGTGTTGATATCCATGGCAGGACTGCAAAAGTTATGAATATGCCTCATCCTTGTAAGTTTTTTTTATTACTTGTCATTTTCTTTAGCATTTTGTTACTTCATGAATGAGGTATTTTCAGATGTCTATTCCATGAATACCTCTCTATTGTATGCTTCATGATCTTGCTTCTGATTCAACTCTTTATATGTCCTAAAATTGTATGAGCCTAATAGCTTCTACTCTTGTTGATAGTTTGGTGGCTTTGAACAATGGCTCCTTCGAAGAAGCATGATCCTTGTAATTTTGGCCTCCCATGATGTGAAAAAGAGGTTATGTTATGAATAATGGTCCAGATGATTTAGTTATTTCTTATTATGTCGAGTATGAGTAAATTTAGGCTTCCTTGGCTATGGTCACTATTTTGTACTAACTATTGTCATTTAGTGTGATTTGAGCATGGACTTCAAGTAATCATGAGGGTGGAAACAATATTCAAGTGTTAGGGGGTACGCGACCTTGACCAAGGGATGAAAGCATCGGGAAAGTACAAGTGATTCATGTGTAGATCAATGTATCATTCACCTATTAATTCCTAGCAACATTCTCAAATAAACAAGCAAAGAGGCATGTTGAGTGCATATATACATTTTATGTTTGTCATGATATAAGTAAGATATCAAACATGTAACTTAGATTGATTTGCAATTTCATTCATAAATATTAGATCTTCCTTGTGGATTTTTGAATGCATAATTTCTCGTTGATTTCAATATCTTTATTGCAAGTATTCTTTTCAGCATGAAACTCCACTCATTAAGTTCTCTTACTAAATGCAAGTCAACTATCCTATCAATGATGATACGTTTTGCATGCATTTTATGGGGAAATCTTATTAATAGCTATGGTTGGGTTGTTAATTGTTTTGTGAAAATATATACAAGTAGATTGGGACATTAGAGTTATAAACACCGTAAATTGTGTTTGAGATCATTGTCCTAATTGTAACAGTCAACTACCATTGGCCCAAGGCCACACCAACACCGTTGTGACACCAAGGTTTGTGCATACTAGTGTAAGGGCTACTCTTAGGACATTTCATTACCATTACATATACACACCTAGTGGGGTTTCCAAACACAACTTGTTTGAGTAGGCAGTATCACTGGTAAACTTGTGATTATCACAATTGGTACCCTTAGGACAGTCATTAATATTTGGTCTATGGCACTTTTTTATGGCTTCTAAATGCTTATATGGGGTGTGCAGGGGTCCCACACATCTCTTCCAACATTCCATCCAAGGCACTTCACTCTCACCTATCTTATATTCCACTTTCTCTATGCTACTATCCCAGAGGTCCGATACATGTTGTTAACATTGCTTTGATAACTCCAAATTCATATCTAAGCTCATCCTAAGGTAACATGTTCATAGTCAATCAATAAGCTTTCTCTATGTGATTTCAAGTAAGATATTGATCTATATAGTTAATTTTGTGATTGATTTGAGGGATACATCCATTGTCAAACCTTAAGAAAATTTTGTTCCATATCCTAGATTTATTTTGTTTTAATTCTTAGTGAGTAATTTTCAATAGTAATAAAGTGGTATACATCCTTATATTTCAATGATAAAAGATCAGTTATTTGAATAAATACATATAAACATAAAACATATTTTTCAAATCTTATCTATTACAATTAAATATATATAACGATACCATATTATATATATCCCCATTTATATAATGAACAATAAAGACTTCTTTATAGTATTATATATTCATTATAGTTGATAATGCTTACCTAAAAAAAGAAAGATAAGAGTTTATATGTTGAACCATTCTTAAATAGATATGGTTGCAAATTGCTTTGATATATTATGTATAACAAATTGCTATAATCGAATTTTTGTGCTATACTCTTGGATCCAATACTCATGATTTTGGGTTTTAGATAGCATACCTCGCTATATTACTTTGGACTATAGGTGTAGATTCATTGTGGTTTGTGCTAAAAGAATTCAAACAATTGTACATAGTTTATGGGCAACTTCACTTAAGAAACTCATGTCTCATCTCAATTATGTTCAATTACATTGTCAATTTGAAGATTTGGTCAAGTTTGAGGTAGGAACTCAAATTCCTCCTTTGTTTTTCAATTGAATTGATTTTAGTTTGTTGCAAATGAATTGTTGAGTGAATTAAAGTATTCTTTCAATTTAAATCTCTCCATTTGGATGATTATATGATTTGTATGAACCAAATTTGGAAATTACGAGTATATATGAGGTTATGCTATTCAATTCTATTTGGGATGTTGAAATGACAAATTGAGGGAGCATTGTATTGTTGAGTTGATTAGAATCAAAAAGCTAATCTTGCATTTTCATTTTATGCAATTTAAAATTTCATGGTTTTTGAGGTCCATTAGTTAAGGGTGTTTGTCTTGGTCCCATAGACTATTTAGTCTCGTGGACGTCACTAAATTCTTTCATTCCTTCATTCAACAATGGTAATTGGCCTCATGACTGGTTTTTGGTCCAAACTTGGGAATTATTGAAAAGTGGTAGTTGATGATTTTGAGATGATATTCTATTATGGAATCATGATAACATATATGTGAATTTTGATAAGGGATCAATTGGGATCCGTTCTCTTGGTGTTGTGCCCAATTGAGTATGTCTTTCTTATGTATGAAAATGGCATTTTGCAATTGAGACAATTTGATGTATTTGAGATGTCTTGCATTTAGATATGGCATGAGCTTAGTCCTAGAGTGAGACTAGGTAGTGGCTCCCACTCGCGTCCCTCGTCTGAAAGTGGTATGCTTGGAATTTGTGTTTGGGGAGTTTTGTAATCAAGTGATAACATAACAATAGACTTGGGTTAAAACAAATAACAAGAAAATTGGTTCCTTGAGCATGCCTTGAGGGCTATCACAACACCAAGGGTGTTTTGGGAAGGCATGCTCGCACATGGAGCATTGGGACTTGTGCGAAGAGGCATGCCCACTCACACAAGGATTATGTGATCATTGTTCTCGTTCACATGAGAGAATGCTTGGTTCCATATGGTTCGTCCCCATGTAGCACATATGATGAAAGGCATGCTTGCACATGGAGCGTTGGGACTTGTGCAAAGAGACATACCTGCTCATGTAGCATAGGGATTGTGTGATCGTCGTTCTTGTCCGTATGAGAGAATTATTGGTTCCATATGGCACGTCCCCATGAGCACATACAATGTAAGGCAAGCCCACACATGGAGCGTTGGGACTTGTGCGAAGAGACATACGATGACACTTCCTCCACTGCACTCTAGAATCTAATGCCTTGTGTAGTTTTAAAGTAGTGACCCTATGTGGATTCATGACTTGGTATCATCCTTCTCTATTGATGTTGCACTTTATTGTTCCATTACTTGTGTCATGTATGCATCGTGTATGGCATGTGTGAGCCTATCATCCCCCTTGTATACTTTGATTGACTATTTGGAACTATCTCCACAAGCATGATGGGGTGGACCTAAGGGTTCCACGTGGTCGGGTGGCATTGCAAACCACCGTTGGGGACCGATGGACTCAATTCGTGATCACCTCGGAGAGCACTTCCACCTCCCTCAACACATGTTCTTTCTCTTTCATCTATTCTTGCAAGTTGCAATTCAAATGTATATTGAAATAAGCATTGTAATCATTGATGATATGTATATTAAACACTCCAAGTGGAGATTGATGTAATTGAACATAATTGATATGGTTTATGCTAACTTCACTTTAGTATATTATGGGCCCATGACCCATAGGTCTGAAGATCAATTTCATAACTAGAAAATAAGATATCTAAATGAGTTGAAAATTTTTAGGAGTAAACATGCGGGCATGTTGAACTATACAGGGGGGGAGATGACCTTTAAAATTTTATTTTTTAATACCAAAATTTAAATTCAAATACCCTAGTTACTTAAACAAAAGAAAGGTTGGAACTATTTTATATCAAGTGTTTTGTGGGTGGTCATAATGCATTTATGTTTTCTTTTGAGATGCTAGTAACATTATTTTTAGTACTATCTTTACCTATTGTACTTTGCTATTGGACTCGATCAACCCAATAACCTTGTACATGTGATTTATTTTATTAAAGAGGATATTCATGTAGTCCGGAATGCATGATTATCATCTTTGAATATATGTTGAATATATAATAACGAGTGACTACTTAGTATGAGATATATATACACTATCTTTACCTATTGTACTTTGCTATTGGACTCGATCAACCCAATAACCTTGTACATGTGATTTATTTTATTAAAGAGGATATTCATGTAGTCCGTAATGCATGATTATCATCTTTGAATATATGTTGAATATATAATAACGAGTGACTACTTAGTATGAGATATATACATGTCATTCAATAGGTATATGTCATGTATTGACATAGGATGACACTTTATATGAGATTATCAATTTGGGATATACTTATAAGAAATATGTGTATATATAGTAGATAAATTCATTTCATGTATATATAGTAGATAAGTTTTGGTAGCTCCCAAGAACAACTAACTTAGATAAGGTAGATAAAGTCATTTCATCTCCCTGATTGGCTTTAAAGGCTCTTGTATTTGGGTTAGCTAATTCCCTATCAGCACCATTTTTAATAGGTTTACCAATACTTAGTGGTTCATATAGTCCTCTTAGGAGTTGGACCATCTCAACCATGGTGCACTTGATCATATTAGCTTGAAACCAGTGTGCCTCATATTAGCTTCAAACCTATGCCCCCTATTGGTAGCTGATGGGGATAGAATATCATTCGTTGTACATATCAATGAGGTGTGCTTTACATCTAGATAATAATAATTTTTGTTTTTAAAAATAAATTTTCATCGGCATTACGACGGAGAATAAGCTTTCCACCAACGATGGAATCATCGGACCAACAATGTTCTCGTCGTTGCAAAGTTTTTGGAATCCGTCGAAATTCTGACTCAAACTACACAAACATCCGACGAGGATGCTATATGTCCGACAATAATTCCTTGTCAAACAATCATCAATGCATATTAATGGACCGACGAAAAAACCATTAGACAAAAAGCATTCCCGTCAGTGCAAAGTTTGAGACTTTCGTCAACATTCTGATGCAATCTAAATAAACATTCGATGAGGATGCTATATGTCCGACGACTTTTTTGACCAGAAGAGTGATCATGCCCACCATCGACAGAGTCCATGGGGTCATCGTACTTCTGATGGTCAGAGGCATTATTGACAAGTTTGATGATGAGTTTTTGAGGACTACTTTTGTCAGCAGTCCAATGAGAAGTAGTCACAATTCCAACAATCGGCTGTCGAAAATTAGCCCCAAATGTACTAGTGAGTCTTATTAGAACTTCTGAAGACAATATTGGCAAAATTGGGGTGATGGTCAGATAGGGAAGATGGTCTCACAATCACCGAGCACCCTTGTTGATTCGGGACAAAGGAGAAGGCATCCTTGTTGGTGTAGAATCTGTCCAATCTAGAGAAAATCTTGTTCCTAGCTTTTTGATAATTGCACCAGGTAAACTAGATGCCCTTATAGGCTTGTTTTAAACCTTCCAAGGGGTCAAATAATCTCTTAATGCTTTTCAGTCTTTCCCAATGTAACATCTCTCCCCCTTTCCACTCAATATTGGCTCCCCCTAACTTATCTTCCTTGTGTTCAACCATGTTAAAGTCTCCCCCCAGGATCCACGGGATATCTGGAAGGGATGCAAGCCATTTCCAGAGGTCGGGTCTATCCCTATAATCATTGATAGCGTACACAGTGTAGAGCCCAAAGGAAGAGTGACCATGCTCAAAGGTGATCCATACAACCCTATTGTAGGGGGACACCCCTGAGAAAATGATAGAGTTTATCCACTTAGGGTTAATAAGAATAGCAACCGCCCCTTTGCCTTTCTCATGTTTAGTGCAAAATTTGAGCGCATCTCTCCACATAAAATTAATATTGTCATCCAATGAAAAACTAATGGCTTTAACTTCCTGTAATAGGGCAAAGTCCAAATCCTTATGCCGATTAAAAATCCTTCTCACCACATATTTCTTATCGGGGGACTCCAACCCCCAGATATTCCAAGATAAGCACTTCATGGTAACCAAAAAATTAATTATCATTCTTGTCAGCTTTAAAGATGCTAAAACACTTGGGGAAGCTAGACTTCCGGTTAGACTTTTTGTGCAGGGGAGAGTGCTTATTTTTAGAGCCTAGTGGTCTGTCTCTTTTCCTCCTAGTGATTGCTTCAGCCTCAGAGATCTCCTCATTCAGATTATATTTGTCCCTAGTCCCTTCACAACTAGTAACCAAAAAGTTGGATCTCAGCTCAGTCTCAACCTCAGACTCTTGAATTTCTATTGAGGAGGCTTCCTCAGGGGTATCACCCTCAAATAGACCTAGCTCAGAAGGGAAATTAAGTTTAGGATTGTCAATCATTGGAGCAGCCAGGATAACCTTATATAAGACATTGTCATTATCAACCAAGGAGTTAGATTTCACAGGGACAGAGCCCGAAGAGGTTATGATTTGAGAGGGAGGGGGGCAATCTCCATCCCCCCAGGGATCCTCAGAACCAGTTTGCACTATGGCCGAATTGGACAAGTCAGACAAGGCCTGGAGTTGATTAGAGTTAGGAGCAGAAGGAGGACCACATGGGGGAGAGGAGGTTACATACCTTCTTCTACTATCATAGCTTCCTTGATCAATCCCTTCAAAATAATTAATAATAGATTTAACATGGGAGTCCTTGTCTGAATCATTCATTAATAAGATCTCAGACAGGGGCCTACTAGCACCGTCATCCATGGGTGCCTCAATAGAGCATGGCTTATGTTTCCCTCTAGCCCTAATTTTCTCCAATGCCAATTGTTGGGCATTTTTCTTCTTAGTCCTCTTATTCTTCCTAGAGACCACCCGAAAGCCATAGATCTTGACTCCCTCCATTTGGGAGATGGCAACAGATACAATCGAATTGGGGGGGGGTCGACATTAAAGGAGCCAAAGGTGAAGTCTTTTTCAATAACATGGGGGTTCACAAGTTGTTCTTTTGGAAAGCTAGCCACAACATTATTAATGACCTTTCTGAGAGAGTCCAATTTATCCAGGATTGGAGGGGTTCCTTCAGTCTTAGCGGCTGAGTTGGGGGAAGCAATGACACCCGACTTAGAGATAGTTCCAGAAAGGTTTACACTACTTTTCTTCTTGGCCGAAAGGATAGGGCATAATCTTCTAATGTGGCCTTCTTGTCTACACATAAAGCAAGAATTCAAGCCTCCTAGGGTTTCGATAACACATGTGAATGTGTCACCTTGGAGTTTAATCTAAATAAATCTTGGAATATCAATGCCAGGGTTAATGGAGACTAGGACTCTGACATATAGGTGGGTGACAAGATTTGAGGAGTGATCAACCCTAATCAATCTATCGATGGATACTAAAATCTAGGGGATGAAATTCCAGAAGATGGGAGGCAAATTCTTAATCAGGAGCTAGCGAGGGAAAGAGAGAGCCAACATCTCTTCATTAATCATATCAAAGGACCATTTGAGAGCTCCGAAAGTGGTTTGACCAACAACCCAGGATTGTTTTTGGAGGACCTCCTCCTACAACTTATTATCATTGAAAATAATAATAAATAAACCTTTCTAAATCATTCTACAGAAGGAGAAATTAAACCCTAATTTTTTAATCCAAACATTTTTCATCCAGCCATCTAAATTTTTTCTAGCCAAACATCTATCTAAATCAGTAACAACAAAGAAAATGGCGATATCTTGAAGCCTGAGATTTTCCAATTCAAGAGCCTTGGTCATAGATTCATTAGGCAAAATAGAAAAGGTACAGAGAGGCAAGGCAAGGAAGGGCCATTACCTCATCCTCCATCTCCACCATCCTACCTAGAGGAGGAAGCACTTACTAGGTCAAACTTGGCTTCAAGGGGGACATGCATAGAGTCTCCAATAATGGCATCTCTGAAGGACATGTCGATAAGACCTTCTTCCACCACCTTCTAGGATATCGGTTGGGCCGAATTAATGCCCATCCCACTTGATTCCTCTTCCATCGGCCATTGAATGCGAAGGCCTCCTTCACACACCTGTAATTAATTCTACCGAAAGGAGAGAGCCAGGCAGAGAAAAAAACAAAAAAAATGGGTCACAAAGGCAAATGAAGGAGTAAGGCGAGAAGATTTTACCACCGTGGAGGAGGCCTTACCACCTCCTCCACACACAGGAGAGAGAATCCCAACACCGAACGCAACCAGATGGTCCACGTCAAACCATAGGTTGCAGACCTCCTTCGTAAAGCATTCTTTGTCCCCAAGTTATTTTTTATTCTTGTTGTGTATCTTTGAGAAGATTGACTCGCATCCTAATTTTTATTGAAATGATACATTTTTTAGAAAATATAATGATTTAAGCTTTAAGAGGTCCCATTTGAAGTGATTAAGTGAAGAGAGTTAGATCAAAGGCTCTTAGATCAAAATTTCTTGGATAGAACCTCTCTACTTCTAAATCATACTTGCAATAGAGTCTCATTTGCATCTATCAAATGCTGATTAAAAAACAATTTTACATTAGCTTTTGGGAGGTCAAATGAATTCATTTAGAAGTTTTGTTTTTTAAAGTATTTAGCCCTTATTATTAGCTTTCCAAATAGTATAATTTTTAATATATTTAATATATTTTTATTTTATTTCTTATGAATGTGGGGTTTTCCCCGAACATGAACTTCATTGTTCAATTCTTATGGAAAAATAGTAAACATCACGCAAAAAATTCTAAAAAATATTTACGCACTATGGATTGAAGTCCTCTTTCCAACAAAAAAATAATAATTAATTTTCATTGCATATAAAACAAGTTATGTAATATCAAATGGACATATGTCAAAATTAAAGTTAACTCAAATTTAAATATTAATAAAATATGAAATATTGAAGATAATGTTACAAAACCAATTTAAAACACTAGATATGGATGTTACAAAACCAAATTCGAAAGAATCATGTTCATATCTATTATAGAAAAAAAGTTATGCTATACAAAGTGAGTGTCACTCTTTAAACATGTTGGTTTTTGAAAAAAACTAGTTTTCAAGGGAGATAGAAAAATGGAAGCAAATTGATTCCAATAATTATCAAAAAAATATTTTAAAAATCTACATACAAAACAACACAAATCACTAGTTCACATCATCTACAAATTCCTTACGGTTTAGAAGTAATAGGTGTTTGAATCTTTTTTTTTTTCTTCTTTTGAAAATGAATATTGTACTGTCAAAGTTGGCAAAAAAGTGTAACCCACTATTGTGGGTTCACCCTTCAAAGGTAGCCTTAGGTAATGTCTTAGGGAATATATTTGCCAACTTCTCTTTACTTGACACATACTCCAATCTCACTTTCTTTTCTTGAACTCTTTCTCTCAGAAAATGATACTTCAACTCAATATGTTTAGTCCTAGCATGCAGTACTAGGTTATTAGAAATGTTTATAGCACTAGTGTTATCACAATGTATGATCATCGGTTCAATCATATATTGCTTAAAATCCCTCCAAGACATGTCTCATCCATATGGCTTATGTACAATTCATTGATGCAACCACATATTATGCTTCTGCTATAGACTAAGAAATACAAGTTTGTTTCTTATTGGTCCAATCTATTAGTCTAACACCTAGAAAGAATAAGCCACCGGTTGTTCTCTTCTGGTCATCCACATTCCCTGTCCAATCAACATTAGTGAATACCTGCAAAGAAAAATTTCCTCTGTATGGATACCACAATCCATAATCAACCGTCCCTCTAAGATATTTGAATATCCTCTTTACTATTGTCACATGTGCCTCCTTTGGGCTCTTCTGAAATCTTGCCACTAAACCAACTACATGAACAATATTTGGTCTACTATGAACAACATAATGCAATTTCCCAATCATGAACCTATATTCCTTCTCATCTACAGAGGGTGAATCATCCTCTTTTGACAATCTGCAACCGGTAACCATAGGTGTTCCAACCAGTTTACAGTCTTCCATTCCAAAGGTCTTTAACACTTCCTTCACATACTTAGACTGACAGATAAAAATTATTCCACCTTTCAACTGTTGTACCTGCAATCCAATGAATTTTGTTTATCTCACCTATAAGAGACATCTCAAATTATTTCTTCATCTCATTTGCAAAAGTCATACTCATATCATCATTTCCACCAAATATAATGTCATCAACAAATACTTTTGCAATCAACATCTTGTCTCCTTTAGTTTTCAAATAAATATTGTTGTCCTCACTAGTTCTCTGAAATCCTATCTTTATCATATGTGCATGAATTATTTCAAACCATGCCCTTGGTGCTTGCTTCAATTCATATAATGCCTTATGCAGTTTGCATACCATATCCTTATCTTCTGATAATGCAAACCCATCCGGTTGTTCAATATACACCTCTTCTTCAAGAATACCGTTCAAAAATGCTAACTTTACATCCATTTGGTAAACTTTGAAACCTTTGAATGCTGCAAATGCAAGTAGCATCCCGACTCTTTCAAGACTAGAAATTGGTGCAAAGGTCTCTCCATAGCCTTCACCTTCTTCTTGTGCATACCCTTTGCATACTAGTCTTGCTTTGTTTCTAACAACTTCTCCATTTTCATTCAACTTGTTTCTAAATACCCACTTTGTTCCAATTACATTTTTATCATCAGGTCTAGGAATAAGTTACCATTTACTATTTTTCTCAATTTGATCAAGTTCTTCATTCATTGCATTTAACCAGTCATCATCCTTAAGAGATTCTCTAACTATCTTCAGTGCAACTGTAGAAATCAGACAAGAGATTTCTTTGATTTTTCTTCTTGTTTGTACTCCAACATTCTTGTCACCTATGATCTGGTCTTCTGAATGATTTAACCTTACATATATGGGAATTACCCGTTCTGGTGCAATAATCTCTTGTTGTTCTTCATCATCTTCATCTTCTACCGGTTGAGCTTCTTCCACTGCACTATTATGCTCAACATCTTTCTGCACTTCCGGTTCAATGAACACAAGTTTTTGTTCATCATCTATTGGATTAGATTTACTGGTATCATCAATTTTATCAAGAAAATTCATCAACTTTAACATTCACACTCTCCACAATCTTCTTTGTCCTTTTGCTGTAACCCTTGAAAGCTTTACTCTTGGTAGAGTAGCCAAGAAATGTTCCCTCATCACTTTTAGCATCAAATTTACCAGTATAATCATTTCTTTTTATGAAAAATATGTTGCCAAAAACTTTGAAGTAACTGACATTAAGAGTTTTACCATACCATAGCTCATAAGGTGTTTTATCATTACCTTTCTTCAATAGTACCCAATTCAATGTATAAACAATAGTATTGATCGCTTCTCTCCTAAACATATTAGGTACATCTCCCTGTATCAACATAGTCCTAGCTGCTTCAACAATAGTTTTGTTTCTCCTTTCTGCAATATCATTATATTGTGGTGTCCTTGGAGCAGATAACTGCCTCTTTATTCCATTTTCATCACAACATCTCACAAAATCATCTGATGTAAACTCTCCACCTTGGTCAGATCTTAGGCACTTAGGATTCTTATTGGTTTCCTTCTCTACTAAGGCCTTGAATGCCTTGAACTTGCTGAAAGCTTCTAAATTTTCCTTTAGAAAAGTAATCCACATCATTCTAGAAAATTCATCAGTAAATATCATGAAATACTTGTCACCATAAAAACTTCTAGTCCTCATAGGACCACATAAGTCAGTGTGCACCAAATCAAGAATATGCTTAGAATAAAAAGATTTTCTCTTAAAAGAAGTAGTAGTAATCTTAGCCAACTGACATTCTTTACACAACACATTGTATGGTTTAACAAGTTGTGGCATACCTCTCACCATACTAGATTTGCTGACCTTGACCACATTATCAAAGTTCACATGACAAAACCTTCTATGCCATAATCAACTATCTTCAACCTTAGCAGCCAAACAACTATTCACATTAGCATTCAGATGGAATAAGTTACCTTTAGTCTGCTTACTAGTAGCAATTAATTCTCCTTTGCATCCTAAAATCCTACAAACTGCATTATTAAACTCAAGATGATAACCTTTGTCATTCAACTGACCAACACTCAACAAGTTATGTTTTAAACCTTCAACCCAACATACATCATCAACATTGCTTGTACCATTCAAAGAGATAAAACCTTTACCTTTAACCATACGAGGTGAATTATTTCCAAATCTTACCACGCTGCCATCAGATTCTTCAAGATAAAGAAAATTGTTCTTATCACCGGTCATGTGGTGTGAGCAACCACTGTCAATAATCCATTCATCACTGTTGTCAATGCGAGATACTAAAGTCTTCTTATCAGATAGATCTTTCTTAACAACAACAAAAACAATCTCCTCATTGTCTTCATCCTCAAATTCTTCATCAATGATTCCTTCATCAACTGCAACATAAAATTGTTTCTTTCCTTTTCCCTTATATTTTCTAAACTTTTCTTTTTGATCATTACTAGGACAGTGTGCAACAATATGTCCTATCTTGTTACAAGAGAAACATTTGAGAGGCAATTTACCTTTGTACTTACCAGTGCCTCTAGGAAGTCTTTTAGCCAATAGAGCTTCAAATTCCATCAGATTACCTTCATCATCCATATCAACTTTACTACCACCATGTTGACTTGACTTGCATTCATGACTTTGACAAACATCTTTTCCTTTTCTCACTAGTACACTAGATAAAAATGCTTTAAAAGTAGATTTTGTCTTAGGTACACTATTATCAAAACTATTTAACTCAAAAGCAGTGAGCTTACCAATTAAAGAATCAATAGTAACCTTATCCTTAGTAACTGACCTCAACTCTTGAATAGAAGATATAATTGCATAGGAATGCAATAGGGTTCTAAGCATCTTACTTACCACAGTGTCTTCTTCTATAATACCACCAACACTTTTGATTCCACCAACAAATTCTTTAATCCTCTGTCCATATTGAGTAATATTTTCTCCTTCCATCATTCTCATATCATTAAACTTTCCTCTAAGACTCTCTTTTTTAATCCTTTTGAACATGCTTATCACCACCATAGATTAATTCTAATTTCTCCCAAACTTCAAAAGCAAACTCTAAACCATGGACATCAATATATTCAATATCAGATAGTGAACTTACTATGGATTCCAATGCTTGAATGCTTTCTTGTTGCTCCTTCAACCGATCTTTAGTCAGAGGATTGATAGGAAGTACATACTTAGTAACAACATGCTACCAGAACTAAGCACCCATACCTTTGATATATATCTTCACTCTATCACTCCATATTCTATAGTTATCCTTAGTGAATTTGGGACCCCCCTTCTTCATCATCTTCCTCGAATCTTTTCCTCAAGTGGTTAAGCTTCTGCACAAAGAGGACCTTTAGCTCTGATACCAATTGTTATTGTGAGGATCCGGTTATTACTGAGAGGGGGCAGTGAATCGGTAATAAGGATAAACTGAAATTTTTTCACCAATCTGCACAATACTTCATAAAACATTTCATATCTAGTACCAATATCAACTTAATCAATCACTTAATGCAGATTTACCAAAACATTATTGGTAGCAACTTAAGTGTTCATCATAAATTAAATACATCAAATGCATAACTCAACAATCCATCCACAACATGAACACAAGGATTTTTCACGTGGAAACCCAAATGCGAAAAACCATGGTGGCAATTGGTACCCACAAAATTTGCACTCTTTTAGAATGTGCCCTGTTAGGAGCCTAGCCTGGTTAGGAGCTTTACAATAATGCCCGGTTAGGAGAAGACCCTATTAGGAGTCACCTGGTCAAGGTATTTTACAACTTAGCTCTGTTAGGAGCTTTACTCTGTTAGGAGTAACCTCGCTGGAGGATTTAAACCCAAGTTAATGAGCCACCTAGTGAAGGGATTTACAAGATCAAGCCTGTTAGGACCTACCTAGTTAAGGGATTTTAATGCTGCTGCAACTATTAGGAAACAATAGATAAATGATCTGATCAATGCACTATCTTCTTGCTAATACAGATCCTTGTTAGCTCCAATATTCTTCACTCATGCAGACATCACAAATTGGTTCGACACACACACACTTCTCTGATCACCAACACACTCAACCTTCTAAAACTTGACCTAAATAACCTTTACAATTAGGGCAGTTACAAAACCCTAATCTATAATGAATCTACATCATAGATCATATCAAATCATTAAAAATCATTACAATTCATCATACAGATCATTATAACAAATTTCAAGACAATTACAACCGTTGAATGATCATAACTCATCACAACACAACGATCTGATAAGCTGTCAAACCCTTATCAGATTCTGCTAAGCACTTTGCTGCTTCCCAAGATATTCGATCCTTTAATGCACCAAAAGAAAATCTTATCTCTTCACACGGATTCTGACACGCCATCATCAACTTATGAACATGAAAAGAATCACCGCCAAACCATAAAACATCACCGGTCAAAAGATCTTGATACCGGTTCTCAAACTCTAGCTGATTATACAACAATCAATTACAAACATGATTTTCGGTTCTCCAAACATGATGCGGTTCATGTCATAGACTCATTATGATGTCATAAGAACACATTCCAAACCGCAACACCTGACTCAACACGAATCATTACCGCAACCATATCCTTCTTTGTTCCTCCTTACCGGTTCACTTTCACTTGACGATTTTTCTTTCCAACTCAACTCATTTCAATCCATTACCACTTAGACTTAACCAATAGACTTAGATGACATACCAAGCATAAACAAACATGGACAAATATGGTTGCCATCAATGACAACACAAAATAACTGATCATCAAGGATCATATCATAAATATATAATCACCAACATGTTGGCATTTTTGATGATTATGTTGTGATTGTCATTGATGGACACACACTTGCATTGAGATCACTTTTATATGTATGAGTTATGCTCAACCGGCAATTATTCCCAACCTGTATGATGCATTATAGTCCTTAGACTATTGGTGTTTTGTAGAAAGTGTTTACCGATCTGAAGCAGTATGTTGACCCCAAGCGGTTCGAGGATCTCAAGCGGTATGAAGGATCAAAGCAGCAGAACACATATTTCCCAGTCTTCATTTTTGTCAAACCGGCAACCGGTATTTTGTATGAACTGGTAATACTCTGTGATGAGTTACCAACCGACATTTTGTGATGAGTTACCATCCACTAATTGTTTGACGGTGCTAACACTTCAACGGTGCTTTTTGTGTCATGTTACAAGAATATGTCTAGATGCATTGAACCTAGGAAATTGTAATGTAATCCTATTGGACCGACATGAAATCATATTCCTTTATAAGGACATCATGTCTAGGGTTTTAGGTTGTTGCTAGGGTTTTAAGGTGGTTGATGAGTTAGAGAGAGTGTGAATGTGTTGAAGACTGAAGTAATGCTGGAATGCATTAGGAATGAGCTATCAAGAATCTAACCAAGCAATCTGTGCTATTTGCTAGATCACTCACTTGTTGATTACTCACATCTTCGACAATTCTAAAGCCCTTAACCGGGTAGGCCCAAAAGCCTTTTGTAAATCCTCTAACAAGGTGGTTCACATCTGTAGATCTAAAATCCTCTAGCAAGGTAGTCTTTCAGACTTATCTCCTAATAGAGATTGAAATTCCTAACACGATTGGTTCTGGTAAAGAACATTGTATGACCTTAACCAGTTTGACCTTAACTGGTCTGGTTCCTATTCTGCAGATAGTTACTTGTGAGTTCCATCTCACTGTGGTTTTTCCCATTTGGGTTTCCCCGTCAAAATCTCTTGTGTTATGGTGTTTGTGTTTCTGTGGGTGAGTGCATTATTTGCTATTTGGTTTGCATGTGTGCTAACTGGTTTGTCTGCTAAACTGTTTTACTGGTTTACTGTTAGTCTAGTAAAGTGTTTAAGTACACTGATTTTTGGCATACTAATTCACCCCCACTATTAGTATTCATCAATTGGTATCAGAGCCTACCTTTCTATAAGTCTAACCACTTGGAAAGAGATATGGGGGAATATACTATGAGGGAACTTACTCATCGGCTCACTCAGTTTGACCAAGCCTATGATGATCTTATGGTCAAATATAAGGCCTCTTAAGAAAAAAGGAGAGAACATGCTAAAAAACAGATGGAGCTATCTGAAAAATAGTTCCTTTGATGAAGCGGACATGGAAGCCCTGATTCAAGAAGTAGAAAAGCTGAATGAATCCAATTCCAACCTGAGAAAAGAATTGGAAGGACTGACTATTTGAATGTGCCAAGAGCTTGAGAACCGGAGGAAAGCTGAAGATTTGGTAAAAGACAAAGATCATGAAATCTCCAAGCTGAAGCAAGAGATCAGTGCCCTAACTGCTCAACTCCATGCGAGCAAAGTGGAAAAGGAAGACATGCAAGGAGAACTGAACATGACCATCTCTGAGAATGCAAACCTGATGGAAACAAATGCTGCTATTTCCAAAGAACTCTCTGAGTCAAAGGAAACACTTGCTAAGTTCAACAAGAGTACTATTAAGCTAGAGCAAAAGCTTGAATCAGCCAAACCTGTCAAGAATACTGATGGACTTGGTTACTCCAGTCACGAGCAAGGTGAGACCTCTGGTGGAAATGCTGAAGCATCAAAGAGGCAACTGACATTCAAAGGTAAAGGTAAGCAAAAGTTCAAACCTGTTTTCTTTAACTGTCTTAAAGAAGGACATACTGCTAATGTATGTAGGAGTAAGGCTTATAATAATTTTCCTTATTTTCTAAATGATAAGCCTAGATCCTATAGATTCAATGGTAATTGTTATGCATGCCACAAGTTTGGGCATAGAGCATTTGAATGCAGGTCTGTTATGAACAACACTGGAAGATATCCTCAGAGGACTCAAGGAGTTGGTCCGGAACCTTTTGTGAACCGGAATCACAACCGGTTTAATGCCTTTAATCATCATTCAGGAAGTGATGGCTATCAAGCAGCAATCAGATGGAGAGAAAACTATTTGATCTATCATGGTCATGGTCACACTGCTGCAACATGCAGGAGGAATAACAGTAACATGAATAATGGACCTTGGAGAGCACCTGGAATGGTCTGCTATCATTGCAACAAACCGGGTCACATTGCCAGATTTTGTAGAACAAGAAAGAACATATTGGATGACATACCGGTCACTCCGGAAGGAAAGATTGATATTGACACTGTTCAAGCGAATATGAACAAAACCTGGAAGAAGAAACCAACAATGTTGCAAGAAGAACCGATTTCTGCACCTAGTGTGGAAATTACGGAACTGACAAACTAAGCATCTGAAAAGCTTAGGGGGAGCAAATGGTGAAATGTTTCGAACCCCTAGTTTATACCGATAAAAGACCTTAACCAGTATGTGATACTTGTCATTTGGCAGAAGACCGGAAATGATAACAGGCAAATTAGGGTTTACGCCCTAATGGTGGAGCATTTATTACAGTAGGTGAGGAATATGTTTAAAAGGAAATTTCAAATCATTTCTCACTATTATTTTTCGAGTGAAGAAGTTTTTCAAGTGCAGAGCGAAGAAAAAGTGACTTGTGTTGTGATTCAAAGAAATCTCGAAACCCTGAAGAAGATTCAGAAGCAAATATCAAACGATCAAGAGAAGAACTCAAAGTGGTGATTTAGCAACCGGCGAAGTGGAATTAGCAAGCCCTAAATTCTCGATTTTTGAAAGGTATTTCTCGAGTTTTTCTGTTTTATCATGGCTTCCGCATCTCATGATAGTTCTAGTGCAACTACTGATTCTATGGACTTCATACAACAAAAGTCAAAATATAATGCCTTGTCTCAAGTACTGGCTAGTGTGATAGTGGAAGAAGGCATTTCTGATTATATAGATTGTAAAATTGAAGACCTAGGGTCTCCCGCAATCCATTCTCAGCTAGGTCTATTCTGTGGGAAGGATAAAAAGATCAAACTGGAGTATAGCATCTTGGAGAAGAAGAAGCTTCACAATGCGGTTTACTTCCTAGAGGATTTCACAGATGACCACATTCGAATCATTCTGAGAAGATTTCATGGTGACAAGATGTATCTTGAGAGAACACATGATATCACATCGCAAGCTATTCAGGTCGTCACTAGTTTTTGCAATATAGGGGAAGTGCCAGCCCTAAGGAAGGTCAGCAAGACTGAAATGTCCAAGCTCACCGGTTCAGTGAGCGACTCACGTAGCATGACCATCAACTCAATCAAGGATGATCTGGTCAAGTATGCCTACATGGTGATAGGCTACCGGACATTCTCTGCCAGCAGAATTAATTTTGTCTCTGCTGCAGTAGTAAATGCCGCTTACAGGATGATCAAGGAGTATGCATCGTTTAATCTGTGCACCTGTATGCAAAGACAACTTATGTTGAATCTTAAGTCAATCAAACAGGACAATGCACTGAGATTCAAGTTTGGACAACTACTGTTAGGGTTATTCTTCTACTTCCAAGGTTATTTCCCAGGAGTTGGAGATATTCAGTGGTCTGTCGATCAACCAGTTACCAAGCAGATTAAAGAGAGCTTGCAAGCAGTTGGAACCGGTTACCCTGAAGTTCTGAACAAGTACTTTGATGAGTTCATAAGCAAGATGAGCCTAAGGATGAGGATATCCAGTGACATTGTCAAAAAATATGAAGAGGACATCTGCTTTATCATCAAAGTGGATGAATGTTTAATGGAGGCTATTGAGCCTAGGCAGGAAGAAGTAGAGCCTATGGGCTATGAGGTAATGTATGATATGGTGGACAGGTATGCTTCTACCCTAATCACCTCACCCCTTGATCCTAAGGCAAAGAGAATTGACACCTATTTGGAAAGGGTTGCACCGGTTGTAGAACCCCCTGAAAAGAAAGGAAAGGCAGTGCCTTCGGCATCGACACTGGTTACTGCAGCCAGTCCCAAAGTGACCAAGCGGTCACCAGTTAAGAAGAAACCAGAAGCGGCACCTACAAAGGCCTTCGAGAGGAAGCAGAAGACAAAAAGAAATACACCTAACTCAGAAGAAACTGTGTTAGAAGAACCGCTTAAGAAGAAGACTAGGCAAACAAAGAAAAAGACAAAGAATGAACCGACATCATTTGCACAGGTAAATATTGACATTTCTTCCTACAAACCTTTGACACATTGTCAAAGGACTATCAAAAATATTAGGAGAAAGTTATTGAATGATTTATTAGATCATTTTGATGATCTCAATGATGAAGAAAAGGAAGAAGTTGAGCAGGAAATTATTAAGTATTTGTGTGCTAATGACCGACCGCCTTCAGAAATTAGATCTGAGACACCAGATTCTTTGTTTAAGTCTTTAGACAATAAATGGTGCATTTCCATAGAGAAGGAACAGGAAATAAGGAAGAAAGTTTTTGCCCAACACTTTTCTGACCTGTCCAATTCTGAGCTTTTTGAAGTCATCAATCAAAATTAAGGACTCTTCTTCACTAGAAGGAGAAGACTCTGGTTATTAGAAGGGAGAATTGATGATGTCGAAAAGGACACTCATCTGCATATGACAACTGCTGTACATACGCATAAACTACTTCAAGCCAACAAGAAGGCTAAGCAAGAATCGACAATAACAAAACTGGATGAAGTGTTTGATAATGAAGGAAACTCAGTTACTGAACCTATAGACACTATTGATGTCGATGCTCTAGATGTAGAGGATGTTGCTCAGGGTACACCATCAGAAGCAACAGGACAAGAGAAGCAGGCAAAACATGTAGAAAAGCAAAATGAAGCAGAGGACAAAAAGGAGGAAGCAAAGAAGCAAGCGAAGAAGAATAAAGCAGAGGAGGATAAAAAAGAGGAGAAGAGAAAGGAAGTGGAGAAGGAGAAAAAGAAGGATGAAGAGAAGAAGAGGAAAAAGGAAGAGGAGAAAAAGAAGAAGATGAAGAGGAGAAGAGGAAAAAGGAAGAGGAGAAGAAGAAGAAGGATGAAGAGGAGAAGAGAAAGAAGGAAAAGGAAAAGAAGAAGGATGAAGAGGAGAAGAGGAAGAAGGAAGAGGAGAAGAAGAAGAATGAAGAAGAAAAGAAGCGGAAAGATGAAGAAAAGAAAAAGGAAGAGGAGAAGAAGCAGCAGGAAGAGGAGCAAAACAAAAAGGACGAAGAAGAAGAGAAGCAAAGGAAAGAAGAGAAAAGGAAAACAAAATAAGAGGAAAAGAAAAAGATAGAAGAGGAAAAGTTAAGAGCTACAGAGAAAGAAGAAGCAACAAAAAGCACTCAGATGGAGACTCCAAAGGCAACCGATAGTCAAGCCAAACCGGTTGACCTCGCCAGTCCTATTGACCTCCAGTCTGCAAACGAAATGGAGCTGCTATAGAGCATTAAGGTTGCTCAAGAATGCCTTGAAGTGATAAGGAGGAAGAAGGAGCAAGATGTGATCCAAGCTGCGGTGGACACTCTTACCGGTTTGTTACCTGGCACAAACCTCCCCAATACTGATTCATCACTGGCATAATTGAAGCTCCTATGCACCGTAGTGGATGATCAGGTGTAGAGCCTAGAAGAGGTAGCAGAGGCAAATGCCAAGAAATAGCATAAAAAAGATCTCAACATTGCCTCGGTGAAGAAGCTAAATGAGCTTGCAAAAAGCTCAAAAAGACATAAGGAATGCTCTGGATGAGGGGAATCTACTACTGAGTAAGATTTGCCAACCCCATCTCTTCTATGATGATGTGCTTGTACAAAAGAAAAAGCTACAAACTGACTTGTAGTTATACATGAGCACCTTCAAGCCGCCATATGATTCTTTTATAGCTTATGGGCAAACCATTCGCCGGTTTCATATCCAGTCTGCCAAAATAGAGTTGGAAATCAGCAATCGGACTTGATATTTGTAGGAACTACAATTGGTTCTACTCCCATGCCTGCAAATACTTCAGAAATGTTATCTCAATCTGGATGCCTTAATGGTGAATGAAGAGATGAGCACAATTGACGCCATGGAACAACAGGTCACCCAGATGCAGATAGAGAAAGAAGTGGCTACCTCCCTAGTTGAGGCTTGGTCCTTATCTATGAAATAATTTTTGTAGGACTTTAAATCAGTTTTTGACAAGTTTTATTCCTTATTGTCACAAACTCTTATTCTTTTAATACTAATGAAACAGGGGTTGGTCTGCAATATTATTTTTGTCATTGTTGGCAAATGGGGAGAAGTATAAATTTTGAATATTTTGATGTATACTTTCATGTTATTTCTGTTCAGAAGTATTATACATTGTATTTTCTGCAAAAGGGATAGTGTATATGCTTAGGGGGAGTAATTTTGATTATGGCATATTTTTGTTGTAAATCACTTAGATGTCAAAATTTTCCTAAGTGTTGCCATCAATGCCAAAGGGGGAGATTGTTGGCATTTTTGATGATTATGTTGTGATTGTCATTGATGGACACACACTTGCATTGAGATCACTTTTATATGTATGAGTTATGCTCAACGGTCAATTGTTCCCAACCGGTATGATGCATTATAGTCCTTAGACTATTGGTGTTTTGCAGAAAGTGTTTACCAATCTGAAGCGATATGTTGACCCCAAGTGGTTCGAGGATCTCAAGTGGTATGAAGGATCAAAGCGGCATAACACATATTTCCCAGTCTTCATTTTTGTCAAATCGGCAACAGGTATTTTGTATGAACCGGTAATACTCTGTGATGAGTTACCAATCGGCATTTTGTGATGAGTTACCATCCACCGATTATTTGACGGTGTCGACACTTCAACGGTGCTTTTTGTGTCGTGTTACAGAATATGTCTAGATGCATTGAACCTAGGAAATTGTAATGTAATCCTATTGGACTGACATGAAATCAGATTCCTTTATAAGGACATCATGTCTAGGGTTTTAGGTTGTTGCTAGGGTTTTAAGGTGGTTGACGAGTTAGAGAGAGTGTGAATGTGTTGAAGATTGAAGTAATGCTGGAATGCATTAGGAATGAGCTATCAAGGATCTAACCAAGCAATCTGTGCTATTTTCTAGATCACTCACTTGTTGATTACTCACATCTTCGACAAGTCTGAAGCCCTTAACCGGGTAGGCCCAAAAGCCTTTTGTAAATCCTCTAACAAGGTGGTTCACATCTGTGGATCTAAAATCCTCTAGCAAGGTAGTCTTTAATTAGACTTATCTCCTTACAGAGATTGAGATTTCTAACAGGATCTGTTATGGTAAAGAACATTGTATGACCTTAACTGGTTTGGTTCCTATTTAGTAGATAGTTACTTGTGAGTTCCATCTCATCGTGGTTTTCCCCATTTGGGTTTCCACATCAAAATCTCGTGTTATGGTGTTTGTGCTTCTGTGGGTGAATGCATTATTTTCTATTTGGTTTGCATGTGTGCTAACTGGTTTGTCTGCTAAACTATTTTACTGGTTTACTATTAGTCTAGTAAAGTGTTTAAGTACACTAATTTTTGGCATACTAATTCACCACCCCTCTTAGTATTCATCACAATAGTCCATCAATATATCATCACCAATAGGCCTTTAATATATCATCACCAATAGTCCTTTATCGATACACTATCATCTCCATCAGTTATGCTAATATACCAACAATTCCATGGTCAATACATAAGCATAAAATCTAACATCTAAACATCCATAAAGATATATTGCATAACCAACATTTATTAAATCCAAAACATCATACCATAGTATCATGATAAAATTCATCACAACATAGAGTATCATCCAATCACATAAACAACATAAAAAGTCAACCAAAGTCAAACTAGGTTAAATAGAGTCTGATCAAGGGAGGGGCATTACACATTAACACTTTTCTCTTGCACCCAGTTTCACAAGAGCCAAGGGAGAGGATAGTGTGTGTTAACAATAGGTCTGCTCACATGTACAAGTGTGCGAAACACCAAAGACATTGATTCATTTTAAGCACCAATTCAAAGATTGTTTACTCTTAAAAAAAACACTCCTAATCTACATGTGCAAACAGGTAATTAGTAGTTTGAGGTATTATTTATATCTTTGACTGATCGAAACACATATGTTGTACTTCCACTTTGCCACATGCTGTAGTCAGACTATTAGTAACATAGAAAAACCCCAAGAACAGAAACATATCCAAAACATAACAACATTAGAATAACCAGTTGAATACGAACAAATATCTAAACACATGCGAAATACTATTTAAACTTATGCACAATACTGAACATACTTATGTGAAATACTACACATACTCATATGAAATACTACACCTACTTATGCCAAATACTGAACATATGCGAAACACTGTGTATACTTATGCAGAACACTAAACATACTTATGCAAAACATTGTTTATACTTATGCGAAACACTGATTATACTTATGTGAAACTAGTTTTTGTGTAAAAATTACAAGTCGGGTCCTACAAATAGATGGATTAGGTTTTCTCAAATCACAGTTAAAAGTATAATCGAGTTCTTGGAAGCATGCTGCATTTTGGTATGTAAGCTAGGATTCGTTGTTGGTATTAAAAATATTTGATTTGTTCTTCTGGTTTGTTAATTAGTTGATTTGCTCGCAAGGTCGTAACATTTTGTTTTTTTGTAGTCATATGTGCTCTACTAGTTGTCGATATCCTGCATGCTTAATCTTAACACTATGAGCCATATGGTTAAAATATTTTAAACTTATCTACCTACTTCATTTAGGAAAAAAACTTAAAAGTGGAAGCAAATTAGCATCAGAAATTGATAGGCAACCCCAAAAATAACAAAACCAACTTGGGTGAGTAACTCTTGGAAACCCCTGATTGCCCACAATATTGAGCTCTTTCCTTGTGGGAAGGGTTTTTTTATTGCATCCTTTACTTCTACCTTGGATAGAAACTTGGTTTTAGACAAAGTATGGGCTTGGGGAGATCACTCTCTTTCTGTCAAGCCCTGGACAACCTCTTTTAATCCCCTTACTGAATCATTGTCTGTGCATCCAATATGGGTCCACCTTCCTAATCTCCCTCTCCATTTTTGGGAACTCTCTTTCTATGAGGCCATTGGCAACTCCATTGGTCATTTCTTGAAGGTGGACAAGGCCACGTCTTCTATGGGGCACTCTACCTTTGCTCGCTTGTTGGTCGACATCAACATCTCCTCGCCTCTCCCCAAGGATGTTGTTCTTATGGTTGGGGATAGGCCTCGATCTCAATTGTTGGATTATGAGGGCCTGCCCTTCCCTTGTTGAAAAATGTTTCTCAATTGGGCATCTTGCTTCAGACTGTTCTCTTCCTCGCCATAAGGGTGCTGCTACTTGGTGGAAAGATGCCACCATTGAACATTTAACTGTCAATGCGTCAGATACTACTTGTTCCTCTCATGAGGATGATGTTTCCTCCTGTGATGAAGAGACTCTCACTACTAATAAACCTTCTATTGATCCTCTCATTGCTATTCAACAGACTTGTTCTACTACTGTTGAGCCTTCTTCTGGTGCTGCTCTGCTTCGACAACCTACCTTGCAACAATCTGCCGCTGTTTCTCAGCTTCCTGCTGTGGTTCTACAACAACACTCTGTAGCTACTTCTGATTATAACTCTGCTGAATCACTTCCTCCCGATCTCTCTCTTGGTCCTAATGATTGTATCGCATGGATTGTACCTTTGCTCGCTTGTTGGTTGACATCGACATCTCCTCACCTCTCCCCAAGGATGTTGTTCTTATGGTTGGGGATAGGCCTCAGTCTCAATTGTTGGATTATGAGGGCCTGCCCTTCCCTTGTTGAAAATGTTTCTCAACTGGGTATCTTGCTTTAGACTATTCTCTTCCTCACCATAAGGGTGCTGCTACTTGGTGGAAAGATGCCACCATCAAACATTTGACTGCCAATGCATCAGATACTACTTGTTCCTCTCACGAGGATGATGTTTCCTCCTGTGATGAAGAGCCTCTCACTACTACTGAACCTTCTACTGATCCTCTCACTGCTGTTCAATAGCCTTGTTCTACTACTGTTGAGCCTTCTTCTGGTGCTGCTCTGCTTCGATAGCCTACCTTGCAACAATCTGCCACTGTTTCTCAGCTTCCTGCTGTGTTTCTACAGCAACACTCTACAACTACTTTTGATTACAACTCTGCTGAATCACTTCCTCCTGATCTCTCTCTTGGTCCTAATGATTGTATCATGGATTGTGGTTTGTCGAAGGTGGAAGGGGAGGTCTTCCCCCCTTGTCCTAACCTCTCCCTCTCAAGGATTGGGTGTCTCTTCCCCTCCTTGAGTTGGGTCTAGTTTGTTTTTTGATCTGATTGTTGTAAAGGGGCTTGCTCCCTTGGTTTGTTTTGTCTTTTTGATAGTCTCTGACTATGTTAAGGGTTGACGCCCTAGTTAATGCTGCTTTTTTAATCAAAAAACAAAACCAACTTATAAAACCTCACACACTTTTACCTGTGACGTATGTGAAACACTCGACAGGCTTATGCGAAACACCAATTGGACGAATGTGACACACTTGCATAATGGATGCAAAACACTGTAAAGATGAATGCAAAATACTGAGTGTACGCATGCAAAATCCCAATCATTGATGCGAGAAGCCATACTTGATCCTGAAAATGGAATATTTCTTGTGTCCAAGAGCCAAAACCTATGATTCAAAAGCACTAAAAGAAAAACAAAAGATTAAAATGACCCATGAAGTGGGTCCCATTGGGCGTGCCAGAAATGTATGTAGAAAATTATGAATACAAATTAAAGAGACTAAAAAGATGAACCAAACAATCAACAAACATATATTTTAAACACACTCAAAATTAGGAAATTAAGAAAGAAGAAAAATAGATAAATAAAATAGAAGTAATTAAACTACAAACTCTAGATTATTCTTCTATTTGATAGTCCCTTGATTTGATGTGTGCTTGCCATATGATAGATACTTGATTCTGCTCCATGATCATGAATGTAAGATGGATATTAAGCTAAAATGAGATGCAAGATGAAGGTGAAATTCTTAATGGATGTACAAAATGGTGTGTGAACGATTGTGCATTATGAGGTTATAAAATTGAAAATGGATGAACAATTCTGCATTATGAGAGTGTGTAAAATGAAAGTGGATGAATAAGGAAGGAAAACAGGGGGTTTAAATAGGCTAGATTGAGAGATGGAGAGGGATCAAAGGGAGACATGTGTCCTTGAGAAGGGCATGTGTCATGGATGTAAATGACATGTGTCATTGAGGACACGTCTATTTGGGAGTGAGAAACCCAAATTGGAAGGTTCTAAGAAATATGCAGAAAATTGTGAATACAAACTAAAGAGACTGAAAAGATGAACCAAACAATTGACAATAACATATTTCAACCACACTCAAGATTAGGACATTAAGAAAGAAGAAAACTAGATAAACAAAATAGAAGCAATTAAATTGCAAAGTCTAGATTATCCTTTAATCTGATAGTCCCCTAATTTGATGTGTGCTTGCCATTGATAGATACTTGATTCTGCTCCATTATTGTGAATGCAAGATGGATATTAAGCTAAAATGAGATGCAAGATGAAGGTGAAATGATTAATGGATGTACAAAATGGTGAGTGAACATTTTTGAATTATGAGGTTATAAAAATGAAATTGGATGAACAATTCTACATTATGAGTGTGTAAAATGAAAGTGGATGAATAAGGAAGGAAAATGGGGGGTTTTAATAGACTAGAATGAGAGATGGAGAGGGATGAGAGGGAGACGTGTCATTGAAAAGGGCATGTGTTATGGATGCAAATGACATGTGTCCTTAAGGACATGTGTCATTTAAAGGAATGACATGTGTCTCTGAGGACACGTGCCTATTTGGGAGTGAGATACCCAAATTGGAAGGTTCTATTCCAAAAGAGATTACAAAATAGGGAAATTCTCATGGTTTAGGAAATTTGGGATATTTTCCCAATTTTTAGGAAATTGGTTCCCCCAAAAATGAGAAAATTTCCATGATTTAAGATATTTGGGATATTTTCCCAAATTTTAAGAAATTGGTTCCTCCAAAAAAAAGAGAGGATATTTTAATGGCTAGGATATTTGGGATATTTTCCCAACTTTTAGGAAATTTGATTCTATCCAAGAAAATGAGGATATTTCCATGTTTTAGGATATTTTCCCAAATATTAGGAAATTTGGTTCCCCCCAAAAGAGGATATTTCCATGGTTTAGGATATTTGGGATATTTTCCCAAATTTTAGGAAATACACACATATGATGATGGATAAGGGATAGGGTTGACTAAACCCTTGGTTAGTTAGGTGGGTTAGGCTAGAGGAAGGGTTAAAGTTAGGAGACATGTGGGAAAATAGAATTAATAAATTTAATTAATTAATTCTATGAGGGAATATTAAGAGGAAATGACAAAAGTGAATTAAATAATCAAATTAGGCATTTGATTTATTTAATAGAAGAAACGGGTCAGATTTAATTAATTAAATTATTTATGATTGTCAAATAATAATTAAAGGAGAACTATAGTTTAATTAATAAGATTAATTAGCTAGAAGGAAGGAACATTAATTAATTAAATAATGCGTAATTATTTAATTAAAGGCACTCTCAGGATAGCTAAATTCAATTATTTAAATTAATCAAAGTTAGGTGTCTACACTCTATTTTTATGTTTTTAACATAGAAGTGCACTATTCATGATACACAAAAAGTGAAATAGTGCACTATTCCTAATAACCAAAATCTCCCAGATAGTTGGGGCAACCCCCTTGATAATGACGCTTGTCCTCCTCCTGTTGGTATAATTTTCATTGCATAGTAGTGTGGCTACTTATGGACTCTTGCATCACTTTTGGGAGGTGTGGTTTCATTCCATCAAAATTTTATGTGAACTACTGTTCTATATTTTTAGTGTTATTATAGAAGTTCATGGTTCATCATACACAAAAGTATGTCTTGATATTTATTAATAATGATTTTTAATAGATAAATTTAACTTAAATAGTTTTGATAATAAATGGGTAGAAAATTAATCAAATAATTTCTTATGATAAAAATAAAGTAATAAGATAATGAACACAAAAAAACAAATATAGAAAGAAATGACAAGCATGAATTCTTTTACAAATCCTATTCACACAAGCACTTTGATAGAGGAATTGAATTAAAAAATTATTTGAATATAGGAGAAAATGTATGAATAAAATATCATATTGCAATATTTGAAAGATGCATGTGAAAAGAGGTAGTCTTAAGGCTTTGTATCAAAATCGACAATGAATTTTGCTTCTTGGAACTACCCATTCAGAGTTACCTTTCAAAAGCTAAGACATACTATGGTTAAGGAATAATTGCCCATTTAAAATCACCCTTTAAATCCTAACACATAAGCACGAATCGACTTACACTAATACTTAAGGGCTATGGGATATTTATTGTTTAATGTGTTCTAAACAAATTTTATTCTAGGAAAATAAATGTAATTAATAAAAATTCTCATCTTTATGGCCAAATAATGAATGATCTCTAAACTGGTGTTGATTTCTAAATTTTATTTGACTTGAAAATATTACCTCTTTATCAATGTAATTCTTTGGATTCAGCATTGGACCCAAGCTTTAGTTGAGGATGAGTCTACCAATTAGGGTCTTCTTCATGTTTATAAACATGTCCTCTTTGTGTATATTTGGCCTTAGTCAATCTGTACATCTACTTAATGAGTTATTTGATTGATCTACTCATCTACTTTGTTCTTTTCTAATAGATATGACTAGCGATGTTTAAAAATTCCTTGAAAGCTCAATTGATGTTATATCACAAAGAGATATATTCACTTAGGTCATCCATAAAAAATGTGCATAAAATATTGAATAGAAAATGAAAGAACCTTGGAATAATGTATGTAGATTCGTTACTCCATTTAACACCCCAAACTAAAGTGTTTCACTACTTATTTCTCCTTGAATGCTTCTAGGATGAGAGAGGACATGAAATGGATTGCCTTTTGATATTAAAAAATAGCATCAAGTTGTGCAAATGTGTGTTTATGTGGCTAACATAAATTAATAGAATGGGTCAGAGTCCATCAACACTTAAATTTGTATCTTAAAAAGGTATGGTTCAAGTTCATGTTTGTGGAATCAACCCCGTAATTGTAAAAATAGCTCTAGATAGGTACATGATTATAACTATGTATGAAATATATAGTCATAAATACTATGCTAAATGTAAGACATGTTAAAGCATATGTAGATGTAAATAAATATACGAAAAATATATACATTTGAAAAAAATAAAAAAAATAAAAAACATTCTCTCTCTCTCTCTCTCTCTCTCTCTCTCGATCACATACTTGACACTTCCTTGTGCAGAAAGTGTTTCCTCATACTCTCATTCTTTATTATTATTATTATTATTAACATTGTTCTATAGTCTTTGACATGTAGTTGCCATCAAAATTCTAATGTGCTTATTGAATCATATTTTTCATTGTATACTTTAAAAAATGTTAATCTAATTTCAAACCAAGCCTAGACATAGTCTTATTTCTAAAGTATTTAAGAAGTTTCTTAAGGTAGAATGTACATTTAAATCTTTGCTCATACTTTCTATCAAAGCTTATGATGTTCTGATTGACTCCTCAAGAACATTTTTACGAAAAAAATTATTGAGAATTCGATAAGTATATTTTTGCCATGTCTACTTCATGACAACACATTCCAATCCATTCATTTCATGTTTATCTTCAAAGAATTTTTTTGTCCCACATAACTTCCATATGAAGCCTTCCCAAAACGATAGAACCTCTCCAAGAGTCAACATATCTAAGTAATCAATCACAATTCCATATGCACAATAAATTGGATAAAATATACTTGAAGCCCTAAATCTAGAAAAAATACATCTACACAATGTTATGAGATCAGAGGTCCAAGATAAAAAAAATGGCTTCAACTAGACATAAATTCATAGAGAAAAATATGAAAATTTCACCTATACCACTACAAAGTATGTGGAACCAACTTTTTATTGATATCTTGTTTGCAAAAAAATGATATTCTAGAAAAAAGGTTATGCAAGTTTTTAAAAGCCCCTATTTCAGCTCTTGAGGGGTCAAAGTTATGCTCTTGGGTCATTGGGGATTAATTTTTTTTGCTTCCTAGGGTGGCAATGCAACCTAGGAAATGATGGATGTAAGGTAGTGGATAGCATGCTTCCCTTGCTAGTGTTTAAGCACTTTAATTTGGTGATGGAACCATGCATAGAACCAATGGGTTCAACCAAAATAAAAAAAATAAAATTTTTAATTAAAATTTCTAAAAAAAGTATTGCTAATGTCGATGTATACACATTATCACAGACACAATGCAATTAGTATGAAATAGTGATCATGTACATGTAGAAAAGAAGCAATATGGGGAGAAAAATCAACCATCTTAGCAACAACATTCAAAGGCAAAAATTCTTTTGACACAAGAAAAATCCAGTATCTTCAAGGCTACTTTGGAGAGGCTTTTTAAGGTGGAGAAAAATACATTTCATGGTCTCAACAATCATATGTTAACAAATCTGATCCATGTGGCTCTCTCAAAGTGCAAAAGAACAAAAAACAAAAAATCTGAGACAAATTGTTTCCCGGTGAATGCATGGTTTGATGAGGAATGCGAAATGGATAGAAGAAGTTTAAGAGAGTCAAATAAAAAAGAGACAAACATCAAAGTTTACAAGTAGATTTTAAAGAAAAAGAAAGCTGATTTTATGATCACAAGGAGAGAAGAGCTAATTTTTCTTGACAAAAACAATCCCAAATTTTTTTGGAAAGAGCTTCAACCAAGAGCGAACCAGATTGAAAATAATATCACAACTACACAATGGATTGACTATGCAAGGAATATTTATGAGCATGATTTAGACCTGTGGCCTCCCACCCTTGGTCAACATTTCCAAAAATCTTTTCACCGTGCAAGAGATCGAATTGGGTATTAAGAAGTTGGGTGTTGGTAAAGATAAATATTTAGATGAACTTCAAGCAAAATATTTCAAGTGGGGTATGAAAGTCCTTGCTCCTCATATTACAAAAACATTCAATAACATCATCCTCCATGGGTTTCCTAAAGATTGGACAACAAGTCTTGCTATACCTCTTTTAAAAAGCGAAGATGTTAATAACCCCTCCAATTATAGGACTATAATGATCAATCCTTTGTTTGCTAAACTTTTTGGAAGCACGATAGAATATAGAATCAACAAATGGGCAGAAGAAAATCATAAACGTGCAAAGGGTCAAGCAGGTTTCAGACCTAACATTCCACAGTTGACCATGGTATTACTTTGAGACACATCATTGAAAAAGTTCAGGAGAAAAAGGAAGAAGTCTTTTGTTGCTTTGTTGATTTCAAGAAGGCTTTTGACACGGTCCCTAGAGATAAGCTTTGGCATAGAATGGAAGAACTTGGCATTCCGGTTCATCTTAGAGTTGCTGTTCATAGGCTTTATGAGGAGGTTAAAGTGGAAATCAGAACTTTAGATGGCATTTCAAATAGTTTCAGAAGTGATATAGGGGTCAAACAAGGGTGTCCTCTATCTACCTTCATGCACATGGCTTGTTTTGCATACCTTGTTTTTTAGTTGTATAGGTACTATCTTGTAGATGTTTATATGATGTTTATTCTCCTTATTTACTACATTGTGACACTGTTTCAATGGACCTATCATATATCTTCTTGAAACAATTATGTAGGGTATCACACTAATGCTTCCTTGGTTTCAATTTGGAGTGAGCTCTATGTATCTAGTTTTGTTTTTATATACTAGCAAATGCAGTAGTTGGTTACCCATGGATTTTAGTGAGATGAACACATACCATATAGACACTCGTGTGTTCCTATTTGTGGAGGAAAACTTCCATCCTTAGTTGGTGAGTTTTCTTTAGATTATTGACACTTGTATTTTTCACTTGTAGTTTACTTTGCATTAGTTGAGTAGTGCCATCGAAGTCACTTGTGTAGACTGATGTGCCATATGTATCTTTGACTGTTAGATTTTTGAATTGGTTAGCTATTTGATCATTTTTTGAGTAGTGTTATTGGGGTCACTAATGCATATTTTTGTCTTCTTGTTCTTGATCATCATCTTGATTATAGAGGAATCTCTTCAATTTTAGCACCATAGTAGTCATTTTTTGATAGTTATTTGTAATTTCTTCATCTATTAGTGGTGTTCTTCATGTTATTACTCTTTTTTGGGGCATGGTTTTGTAGGCTTCTTAGTCCTTCATATGCTGTCACTCCTATTTAAGGGGTATATATTTTATCTATGATGAAAGTTGTCCTTGGGGGTCATCATTACTCCTCCTTCCTTCACTTTTTCATGTTTGAATTTTGTCTTTTTATTTGGTTATGAGAGATCTCTTTTCATTTGTACATGAGTACCTCATTAAGCCTAGATTCCAAGAACCATTTTTTTAATGCATTCATCATTAAAGGTTTTAGCTTCTCCTTAACTTGCACTTAAGCAGGGGATGTTAGAGTAAAAGGTAATTTCTTAATTAATCAAGTCTCTTTTCACATTAGCATACTTAAGCTCAATTAGGTCATGTGATTTTTTTCTCAAGACATAGGATGAGAACACACCATGATCTAATTCAATCCTCAATTAGGGTTTCATCTAGGGTTTATTTATCCTTTATCAAAGATAACTCATCATTATTGTATTTGTGCGCTTACATTATAATTCATGTGTTTTTGGCATCAATAATATCTTTGGCCTTTGTAGGGAGTCTATCATTCTTTCTATAATTTTTGTGACAGGTGTTTGTTTACAAGTGATGTTTAAGAGCTATAGGGTTGAGAACCAACTTCAATAGATTTGAAAATAATCAAAAAATTCTTTGATGACCTTGCCACATAGTGATGAATTCTACATTGATCAAACCTATCTAACATCTATGAACTTCATAGTGAAAAATTTAACAATGACCAAAGTAATTACCGATGAGTGTTTTTCATCATATAATCAACATTCTAAGTGTTAGGATTATTTAAACCATACTTTGCCTTTATTATTGTACAATAATATGATCTTGTAAAACCATGTTGTTGTATCCTTACAAGATACTCAATAGTGTCTAGTAAGGGAAAGTCTTAATATCTTAGCAATTGAGTTGTTTGATTTTATTAACTTAACTCATTCATTTATTATTAAACCTCCCTTTCAATCCTCAAAATCTTGACAACACCTTACACATGGAAACAATCCTCTCACCTTTTTTCATAGAGAACACACAAGAATTTACAAGTAATGATAGGAAGCTCAGGAATTAAATAGGGAAACAATATCATCAACAATACTTCCCAATTATGACAGGTAATGGAACACAAGTCATTACAAAACACAATGAATAGACACTATCTTATATCACGATGTCCACAATGATTACAATGCTAATCAACTCTTGAAGGAGTCAGTCTGATTGATAATTCACACCAATTTAGTCACTGGCCACAATGGCCTTCTCCCAGACACACCCAAATGATCAGCCTCCCCCAAATTGATTATTGTCGCCTCTTATTTATTCTGCCATTCTTCAACAGGTCCGATTTCCTACATTCCCAATGTCTTCCTTTGCTATGTGGAATTCGACCTCTCATCCCCAACGTGACCAACCCCGATTCACCAGCAATGACATATCAAATAGGGGGAAAAGTTTAGTTGGTTAACGATTTCCACCATGGCCTTAGTAACCTGCGACAGGAACATGAAGAAACTACGACAGAAAGAGAACCAAAAAAACACTAAACCAAAACCAAAATTGAAAGAAATGAAACATCAAAAAATTGAAAGAAATGAAACATCAAAAACCATGCAAGGGAAAGAGAATTCCCTTGCATCAATAAGCCATATGTACATTTGCTACATCAATAAAATGTTGACTAACACCGAACTTAAGTTTGCATTGCTTAGTGATAGAGAATTATACTATGTATTATATCTAACACAATTCCTAGATTTTGAATTGTTCATGTCTTCAATCCAAGTTTCTCTACTAACTCCTTAGAAACCATATTTGATTGAGACAAAGATAAAAAAAATCATTTACTTTTATCCTTAATCTAAATTGTCATATGAAAATGTTTAGTATGCTCATGATCATCTTGTCCCTTATTAGCACCTAAACTAAATGAGATTCAATGTTTTTTCTTATCAACATTAGAATTACATTCCACTTATCCTTCAAACAAAGTCATAACCTTCTTCTTGTAGTCTCCCTTTTTTCTTCTCTACATGCGCCTTTCAACATTTTTGCAAACCTCGATCTTTTGTCTTTAAAGGGGATGCACTCTTTTACTTTTTGATTTCTATACAGTGAACATGCAAACATGACTGATCTAGTTGTTTCAATTATGAGAACAATACATACCTCCTTAGATGGTTATGAAGATTAAATATCAATTTCATCAAGACATCATCTTCTTGGATTTCTTTATTTATTTGGACAAATGCCTTATACGAAACCCATATGTATATTATGAAGACAAAATATGAACTTCATTTAAATGACATCTTCTTATATTTCTTTATCCAATGAAATAAGACTTGGATGAAACAAAACAACAAGTGGGTAAACAAATAGAATATTAATTTTAATGTATGCCTAAATAATAACAAAGACAAAAGGCATTTGTTATGGATAAATTGAATAAAGCTATGAAACAAAAACATTAGAAGAAAGATGAAATATTATCTTTATGAATTTATTTCTACACATGATCACCATCAAAATGCCTACGTAGGGGCAAATATCACTTGGAGGACAACAAAGATGCTCATAGCCCAATCGACAACTAACTCACATCATAAGAGATTGAAAAACAATTGGAAGGAAAAGATGTGTCTTTTGTACAACTTGAACAATTGAATTAAAGAAACACATTATTTTGAATCACAAATCTTATAATAACATGTAAACCAGATATACTAATATTTAATCAATATTTTCAAAATAATTCATTCTAAGAAAAAAATTATTATAACTAAATTAACTGTCTTTAACATTATAAACATTGAAAATCTTCTATATTAATTTTCTAAATATTTAAACCTATTTCTTATAATATTGCTACTGAATGAACCTCTTGGTAAGCTCTCAGCATCATCCTTTTTAATCTTTTTGTCCAAATATATAAGCAAGTTCATAATCAAAGACCTGCAGTCAAATTCTTTGTTGAAATGAATGTTTCGCGAAAGAAATTCAAATGGATGGAAAATCTCATCTTATCTGAAGTAAGATGAAAAAGCTTGTCTTGGCTGTAACTACAAGTTTGAATTACACTACTTGTTTTTTTAACATTTATAATCCCAATCTTCTGAATCTATTTTCTTTTATTTATTATTGAAAATTAATAAATAAATCAATGAATGATGTATAATTTTTAAAAATTACATTTCTCTCATTTTGGTAAAAATTAAGTGGAGCTTAAAATATTGTGGAGATTTGTTTAGCTATGAAATTTTTTGTTTTATTATATTTTTTCAATTTTAGGTGGAAATTAAATGAAGGTAGAAGTTTGTGGAAATTTGCATTAGTTCACTTTAATATATTTGTTTAATTGTAAGTGGAAATCTTATGACATTTATGTTGTGAAAGTATATCTTTGCTTTATTATTGTTATCTATTTTTTAAAATTATATTTAAGAAAAAAGTTATAGTTTAATTGGTTGAGTACAACAGATGAGGGTGACAATATGTTCCAGAAACAAAATTATGTCACAAGCAAATTTTGTTGAATTAATACCTCTCACAACTTTAGCTTTAAGATGGGAAGAAGTCAACTAAATCACTAAAATGATTTGAGATTGTTATTTAACTTATCAAAAAAAAAGTTAAAAAAATTATCTCACTTAATATTATTGTTTCCTTATTAATTAGTTCATTAATTTTGAGTAAATTTTATGATTTTTTTTAAATTTTATTTTTAAATTTTTTTTTCTTTGTTAGTTAAATTTTCAGATGTAAAATTGTTTAAGTGCTTTCTCATTTTAATGATGGATTATAAAGTGTGAATCAAAATATTGAAATTGTAAATCTCAATACAATTAAATCAGATGAAAATAAATATCTCATATTTAAAATTAGTCAATATGTTATTTACTAATATTAAAAATAGCAGATTTTGTGATTTTAGAATGTTTGATTAATTATAAAAATTATTAATATTTTTCTACAAATTATTGAATGTTTTTAATATTGATAAAAATAAGTTTTGAAAGGGTCCATATCATTGTACAACAAATTAGTCATCAAACAAACAAAACAAGTACCATAGCTTATATATATTTAATAATATATATACAATAAGCTTAGAGATATTAAATATATATAAGCCAGTAAAATATAACATTTATTCCTCTCAATTATTTATAAGATAAAATACTTTAATGATTTTAATAACTAACATTTTAAAAAATTTATCTATTCCCAAATGTCATTGATTTATTCTATAGTGTAGATTTAAATTCATTTTGAAACAAATAATTATGAACTTATTGTCTTCCCTAAGATTTTATTTTGAATTGTTGAAAGATAGATTGATAAAGCCCTCTTGTTTCCAACCACGCCTGTTTCCAACCACGCCCTTGACTGAATCTGCAAGGGATCTCATAATTCCTTTGCTTAATAATGCAAATGCCAAGTTTAATGGAAATGGTAACTGTTTTTTATTGAAATCTTTGTCGGTTGCAAAGTAACTAACTCCAATCACTGGCTATGATTTCAAGATTGCAGATGCTGACGTGAATATAATTAACTATATAGATTAAATTTTTCTCATTTTAACAAGTAAACCGTAGAGATTAAAATATTTTCCAAAATTTAAGGAGTAGAAAGTTTCTTGCTTAAATATATTCAATATGTTTTTAAACAAGACAAGAGAGTACACGTTAAATTTATTCAAAAATCAAAATGTTAACATATATTTTTGCTGCTATTGTAGGAAGCCTCTCATTTAATAAAATATGGGACAAACCAAACAACCCATAAAAAACAATACAATTGCAACCCAACTATCATATGTATCATTAAATGTTGGTCACACTCAAAATAGCATTAAACTTATGTATTATGTTGAATCGTTTATCTTTAATGATTTTATTATTATTATTTTTATATGGAACAAAGCAAAAACACAAAAATATAAGCTACCAATAGATAGGTGAAGAGAATAAAAATACAACTTTCAAATATATCAAAGATAACCAAGTTCATTGACTTTGTTAATAATTTATTTTTTAGAGTCAAATTCCCGTGAGATATAAAAATTATTGACAAATTTTCATAAGAAATTACAAAATTACTATTTTCATAAAAGAAAATTAATATTTTAATTTAATTCTAATAAAAAGCTATTTTATATATTGACATTAATGAATAACTATTAAACATTGCTATACACATAAAGGAAAACAATTTACATCCTTCTACTAGTTCATATTCTTGAGATGGCAATAAAGCTAATCTTAAAGATTAAATTTGATTTAGAGTACCACTATGATATTATGGCCAGCCTTAAACCACACACACTAGGCAACATATTAAACTTAGAAAATGTTAGTCAACTCTGATTGTTGCCTAAAAGTGTATTCTTATTGTGACCACACACATTAAGCAACATATTAGGCCTAGAAAATGTCAATCAACTATGAGTGTTTAACACTTTTAAGCCTAGACGTATAAGCTTAGTGTGTGTGGTTTAAACCGTTCCATTAAGTCATCATTTGCTTTAGTACCTTACTGCCATATCTATTAAAATTTGCTCTCTCTAATCTCAACGATGTATAATAAACTTAGTCACTGCTGTGATAATAAATCTTTATTTAATTGTTCTTTGTAATGTTGGTTTGTATTAGTTTATCGTGCATTCATAGAAGTACCTTCACTTGGGGGAATGACATCAACATAAATTTATATCAATGTTTAAATTACTATTAGATCACTACTCATTGTCTTGAAATCGCTTGCTAACAAGTCTTCTTTATCATTGGTCTTGATGTGAAATTCTTATGGTTGGATATGTGCCATTGTTTTCTTTATATAATTTCTTTCTTTTAAGACATCTTCTTCATGCATTGTTGTCCATAAATCTTAATTACTTTAAGACTTAAGAATTTAGTCTTTATTATTATTTTTTTCTCCAAATTCGTGAATAGAAAAGAATTATAACTTGATTTTACCCTTGCCTTCGTTACTCCCTTTCATTTGTCATCCAAATCTTTATGTAAATTTTCATTCTTGCCACTGATATTTGATAATTTATATATTTCAATTGCATCATTTATTACGACATTCAAGAGTGCTTGCAAATCATCTTGTAAATGTTTGTACTTCATTATAAAGAAAATACGAGGAGCTTTCTCCATATTAACAACACTTGAGGGAGACTTGTTTAGGGATATCACATTATAAGGTCTATTTTAGCAAGTTTTCAATTAAGATACCAATGATATACTATAATCATATTGGTAGTTTTGGAAAGATAAATTGATCAATCAAAGAGCAAAAACAAGTAGTCCTAACTACATATTTGTATATCTTCTTATACAAAATAATAAGATTTTAAGGCATTCATTGTTACATATTGTTTGGTGTGGAGCCCGATCAGTCTCCAAGTGAGAGATTGTTGGTATGTGATGATTGATTATGCAAGTAATGTACATAAATAATGTATTTTTTGGTGTTTTTTTCATGAAAAACCGACATTGTAAAAAACCCTAAAAAGCTATAAGCGACTGGAATGAAAAGGGCATTGTAATAGTGTTGTACTATTGTTTATTGGATAATAAGAAAATATTGGATGACTATGTTCTATATATGTAGCCCACCTTGGGTGAACCACATTAAATTTCTGTGTTATTTGTGTTGTGTATTTTTCTTCATCTTGTGTATTCAAATCTACATATAATTGTTAATTTGTGTTTGCTCTAGATCTGCCTAAACCCTAACAATTGATATCAGAGCCAAGTATTTTTATAAATTGGTAGGAACTTTCAGATTTGAGTGGGAGCAATGGAAGAAACCAAATTTAAGGTCGAGAAGTTCAACGACTAGAATTATTAGTTATGGAAAATGCAAATGGAAGATTACCTACATCAAAAGGATCTGTAGTGACCATTGGAAAGTCAAAGAAACCTACTACGATGTCAGATGAAGATTGGGATATTTTGGACAAAAAGGCACTAGGGACCATTCGATTATGCCTTGCACCGTCTGTAGCATTCAATATATCGAAAGCAACACCGACTGAAGTCTTGATGACAACATTGGCTAAATTGTATGAGAATCCCTCAATTTCGAATAAGGTATTTCTTATGAAGCGTTTGTTTAATATGAAAATGAGTGAAGGAGGATCTGTAGCAGACCATTTAAATGAATTTAATATAGTTACCAGTCAATTGTATTCTGTAAAGGCTAACTTTGATGATGAGGTTAGGACTCTCTTAATTTCATGTTCTTTACTAGAAAGTTGAAATAGCTTGGTTATGGTTATAAGTGACTTTGTCTCTAGTACAAGCACTTTGAAATTTGATGATGTTGGTGTTATCCTAAGTGAGGAAATGTGACAGAAAAGCACAAATGAGACTTCAACATCATCAGGTGCTGCTTTGAATGTAGAGAGAAGGGGAAGACCAAAGAAAAGAGGAAAAAGCCTAGGAAATTATGAGAAGTCAAAGAAAGGACACTCTTAATCCAGAAGAAGAAAGGATTGCTAGTACCGAGGAAAGCCAGGACATTTAAAGAAAGATTGTTGGTCTTGAAAAAACAAATAAGGAGATGAAAATGAAGATGACAGTAAGGAAGCCAACATTGCAAGTAATACTTTACAATATGACTTAATTTCGTGTTTAGATAATATTAATGATTCTTGGGTAATAGATTTAGGGGCTTCATTTCATGCCACACCTCATAGAAATTATTTTCTAGATTATGTTCAAGGTGATTTTAGACAGGTATATTTGGGTGATGATGAGCCATATCAGATTATTGGAAATGACAAGATAAAAATCAAGTTGCAAAATGGAAATGACTGGTTGTTGCAAGAGGTAAGACATGTCCCTAATCTTAGAAGAAATTTAATTTCTGCAAGACAACTGGGCTTTGAAGGTTGCATAGTTACTTTTACAGACAATGTCTAGAATGTCACTAAAGGTGCATTAGTAGTAGCTAGAGGTGCAAAGGTAGGCACATTGTATTTGTGTATTGGTAATACTTATTCTACCTTAGTTGCTATAGAAAAAGTTGCTATAGAGATAACTGCAATAGATGTTGCAAGGACAAATACAAAACTGTGGCACCATAGACTTAGGCACATGAGTGAGAAAGGGATGAAAGTCCTTCACCTTAAAAATTTGTTGCTGGGACTGAAGCAGTTTGATTTAGAGTTCTACAAAAATTGTGTTTATGGTAAACAAAAAAGAGTCAGATTCCTCAAGGTTGGGAAAGAGAAGAAGAGTGAGAAATTATAACTTGTGCATTGACATGTGTGGGGATCAACTCAGGTATCATCTCTTGGTGGCTCTTGTTATTATGTTATTTTTATAGATGATGCAATTAGGAAAACATGAGTGTAATTCCTAAAACAAAAATTAGATGTTTTTGAAACTTTTAAGAAATGGAAAGCTTTGGTTGAGAATGATGTAATGCCCCGCCAGAAACCCTTAAGGAAAATCAACACAACTAGGCAACTATAGGGTGAATTTTTTTTTTTTAAAGATTAAGTGCATTAATTATAACAATTGCACGTTTAATAACACATCGGAAGTCTAACACATGATTTCCTAAGGGTTACCAACGAAGATTAATTTGCAGATTATATTAACACCATGGTTAATCCAATTGTCCATTTTAATTAGGTAAATTAATTGCTTGAGAATAAACCTACACATACATCTAAATTCCATAATGAAAGAATTAAAGTATTCCAATGCATTTATTTATCCATAAACCATTTATACAAAAGATCAAAGCAACATAATTAACATACATTCCACCGATATAATATTACAATATCCATAAATACATGGCTTCCAAAAATACCATGGAATCCAAAAGTTAAAATATCAAGGTTACATAAAGGTTTGATACAATGACCACAAGGTCTCAACTGAACAATCATCACGAACAAGAGATGGTACATGAACCACGAACCAAGAAACACCAGCGAAGCCTTTCCTCACCCGAAGATACAATCCAGAACATCCGATGGGAAGTGGCACTACCACCCGACCATGTGATCCTGAAATGGAACCACCCCACCGTGCTAGGAGATAGTAGAAGACCCTCAAGCAAGCAAAATAAGACAAGTACGATAGAACTACATGACTCTACAAACATCCATGTGACTCAACTCACAAACACTAGTGACTCTAAGGAGAGAGTGTCATTGCATGACTTAAGGTGGTTACCCTGGTAGGCCTCCATAGGTCCCGACCCCCATCCTGGGTTATCCTGGTAACCTCTCCTGAACCTCCGGCTCCATCTAAGCCTCATGCAGACCATACCAATCCTTTCGTGAAGACAAGGTGATCGGTTTGCCATTTCAGGCCTTCTCACCACATCCTGAGCCTATACAAGCACTCAATCATGTGCGAGACATATTATCTTAATTAATATTTAATCTACCCACCCCCTAATCAATTATTAGGTTATCACTTCTTAACTGACTTTCGAGGGGTTATCTTGACATCCACTTCGAGCACGACCCCTGCTCATAGGACACTAATAGGAAAGGTCTTTCTACAAGAACCCTATGGCAAAAATGACAGCCATATCTAGTCCTGACAAACCACAGGTGAAGGATATATACACAATCACTAACCCAAGATTGACCATATGGAATAAAACACACAATGACTCATATCAACAAGGTTATACAACAACACCTGACCAAGGGGTATAACAACATATGACATAACGACAACTCAACCAAAATTGCAACAAAATTAAGCTTGATTGCAAATACCATTTACACAAGATCCTAATACAAGGAATCTTTTCTTTAAACATCCAAAAGCATAAAATACTCGCAATTAAAGATTTTCCAGAAAGTAAGAAAATACAACTATAATAACACAAGGAAATCAATGTTGTCATTTGTCCAATAAAGTTAAATAAAATCACATTAAAATTAACCCCCTAATTATATGTTCATAATTAATTTACAAATAAACCCAATTCGATTGTATCAATAATCTAAATTAAATTCCAATTTAAAAATTATATATAATAATATAATATAATTACATAGATATATATATTCTTCGAATATAATATTATATAATTATATCACATTAAAATATATAATAAAAAGAAGATATAATTTTGAAATATCTTTCATTTCCAATAACATAATTAAAATCACAAAAAATACTATATATATATAATTTTTTTAACATATTAAAAATTAGATAAAACCGAATTATATAACACTGGGCACGAAACCCGATTGTACCATATTTTGGAATACAAAATAAAACCTAGGGAAAAGCAACCCATATTAACTCACTGCTACCACACGGTAGCAGGGGCTACGGTAGCAGGTGCTACCGTCGGTAGCAGGTGCTACCGTCGGTAGCAACTACCGACATTTTATATATATATATATTTTTGTTCTTTTTAAAAAAAAAATTCAATAGCATAAAAAAAACTATAAATTTCAATTTTCAATAAAATCTATTTCCCCAAAATTTAATTAATACAATTTTCCCCAAAATAATTAAAAAAAAACAATTTCCCCATAACCTTTAATAACCCAATAATTAAATTTATTACCATAGTAACTAAATAATTTATACAGAGATGTACAAATATTGACAGAATAACCATAGCAAAATATTGAAACAAAAACCAAACAAGAGGGAATATTTTCTCTGGTAAATCCCATTTTCTCCCAAAACTTGCAACTTTTATGCACAGTAAAACATCTTGGCAAAATTTGCCAGAATTACTTTTCCAAAATCCTCACAAAATTTAATCTACAAACACTCATGAAATAACTTCTTTCCATAAACTAAAATTAATTTCAGGAATGAATTTTAGTTAAGAACATGAAATAACCAGAAAGGGTTTTGGATTTGACAAATATTTTTAACACACATCATTCAGAAAGAAGGAAGAAATAAAATATTTTCTTTAAAAACAACCAGAAGAGGCCACCCAACCTGTATAGCTTTACTGGAAGATTTACGTGGAAGAGCTCAATCCTATACCAGTTTTCCAAGCCAATCCCTCTTCCAACGATCCTCTGATAATTTCTTCTTCAACAAAATATTGCTTCCAAAATAATTTTTCTTCCCCAAAATCTCTGCCTCCTTTTTGTGTACCAAAAAAGAGAAAGATCTATTCTTTTTAACCTAAAATTTTATGTTGCACATATTTTTCCCAAAAACATAATATTTAATTTTAGTAATAAAAGCAATTTTATTTTCTTTTCTAATTCCTAACAAAAGGATAAATTAACATGCAATAGGCAAAAATCTTTTTTTTTTTCTCAAGCAAATTAATTAATTTTCTAAAGAAAGAAAATAAAACAATACTTAAATTCTAATTTATTCTTTTATTCATTCATTTATTTAAAATTCTAGGAAACAATAAATGAAATTAATCTAATTTATTTTTCACTAAAATTTAAATAAAATATAATTCGAAGACAATGCAACTTGCAATCTAATTTAATAATTTATTTTAATTAATTAAATTTAAAATCTCAATGCATAAAATACATAATTCCCAAAATACCAACTATGAGATAACTCTATAAATTTAATTAATTAATTAAAACCACTAAACATACAAACTGAGCAAACCCCAAGCAAAGACTCATAAAAAGGTCAAACGACAAAATACGAAGGCCGAACAAACTAATAGGACGACCAACTGACTACACTCACAATAGTGTAACTGGGTAAAATAGGGTCAACTACTACCTACTCCACTTCCATCGGACAAATATAAGGCACACTCAGACCTGTGAAGCCAGGTGGAGACGACACCCCGTACCTACCCGGTACTTGTACCTGCAATATCCTGCATCACCGAACCACACATGCATATATACAATATAGAAAAACACGACATGCACACTGATGAAGGAGAATCGCGACATTCCTTGTTTCACCGGAGTGAGTGAAGGAAAATTATCCCCTTGCATCCAATACACTTGCAGACACGCAACAAATAATTTTACATTGCATAGATAAAATAAAGTGTCAGTACATAGCAATAATCCATAAAATGCCATAAATCACAAGTACTGAAATACTGCAAATAAATTATGCATCTCATATCCAAATAAAGAATGAAATAATGTCATATAAGTCTAAATAACACATCATGGTAATGTATCCACTAAAAGTAAACAATAATAAAATATGAGTCTAATAAGTTCAAACGAGGAGGGGTACTACAAATGAGACAGGAAAAAAGTTGAAGTATCTCAGATCTGATAATGGAGGCGAGTATTGCAACAAAACATTTGAAGATTATTGTTCTTTTAGTGGAATCCAAAGGTAAAAGACGGTTCCAGGAACCCCACAAGAAAATGGCGTGTCTGAGAGAATGAATAGGACCATCATGGAGCGTGCAAGGATCATCTAGACTGACCCTACATTTCTGGGCAGATGGTGTACATATTGCTGTTTATTTGATAAATAGAGTACCTTCAAATCCTTTGGATGGTGGTATTCCAAATGAGGCATGGATTGGTGAAAAGGTGAATTATTCTTTTATGAAAACCTTTGATTGTGAAGCTTTTGTTCATGTTGATAAAGAAAATAGAACTAAACTTGATGCTAAATCTAAAAAATGTACCTTCGTTGGATATGGAATAGATGACTTTGGTTGTTGATTATGAGATTTTGAAAATAAGAAAATAATTAGAAGTAGAGATGTTATATTCAATGAGAAGGTCATTTATAAAGAGTAGATGCAGGAAAAGAAGCATGAATAGGTCAAAAAGGAATATGTGATGTTGGACGAGATTCTTGAAAATAAGATGCCATTGGTACCTGATGTTTAGCAACAACAAAATATCCCACAAAATTTTGCAAGTGCTAAACGTTCTACGAGGTTAAGTAGACCTCTTAAAAGATTTTTTTCTTGTTTGTATTCTATTTTATTAACTAATTCTGGTGAACCAAAAGGATATGAAGAAGCAATGCAGGTAGATGCCAAACAATAGTGGGAGATCGACATGAAAGAAGAAATGGATTCCTTGACGCAGAATCAAATTTGAGACTTAGTCGTATTGCTTGCAGGTAAAAGAGCCTTGCCAAATAAATGGGTTTATAGGCTAAAGGAGGAGGATGGAGGATAAAAAAGATATAAAGTTAGACTCATGGTAAAAGGTTTTATATAGAAAAAAGGGTATAAATTTTGTTAAAATATTTTCTCTAGTTGTAAATATGACTTCAACTGTTTTAAGTCTTGTGGTTCTAGAAGACTTGCACATTGAATAGCTAGATGTAGCCACATGGATATGAGGTCAAAGGTAAGGAGGAGTTAGTGTGCAGGTTGAAAAAGAGTCTATATGACCTAACACAGGCACCTTGACAATGGTATTTGAAATTTGATAGTTTCATGGCTGAACAAGATTAACACAAATGTCATTCGAATTATTGTGTTTATTTTAAGAGATTGGATAATGACAGTTATATTATCATGTTACTTTATGTTGATGACACTCTCAATCCATCAATATTTACTAGGAGTCTAAACAAAGTTCACATAAGTTCATATCTAGTATTGGCGAATTATATTTTGTAATAAAATTTGCATTGCATACAAGAATTGATTTTCATGATAGGAGTAGTTAACCTTTTGGTTTGTTTCTTATGCAATAACTTTGTAAACCTTAGACATTGTTGCCATTTGCATTTATATTTCTAATTTTTATTCTCATGCCTACTTGTTGAATTTGTTCAACTCTAAATTACTACCCTTTGAGTTAATCATCTTATGAATTAGGTGAAACCTAATAACTATTGCAAGTTTTGCATTAAAATTTTTATTACTGGAAGTAATGTGGCTTTGTATGTAGTAGTTCATGCTTAATTCATAAACATTTATGTTTGTGTTTATTTAAATGTAATTGAGTTGTAATTTTAAGTTTGTACATTTAATTGAAAGTTTAAGCATTCATTAGTAGAGTTAGACTATTTTAAAATAGGCAACCATATAATATATAATTTTTCATCTAGTCCATAAGTGCATATCAACATTTTGTCTTATATGAATTAAAAAAGCACCTTTGGTTTTGTATAGCATGATCATAAACTACCTAAAAACATTGTACATATATTAAATAGAAAGTGATTATTATTTAAATTATGTTAGTTTTTGTTTTCCCCTTTTAATTCAATAAGTATCTCTAAGCATGCATCTATTATGTTTTGTGTTACATCAAAAGGTATGAATTAAAATGCTAAAATTTTGCATGATCAAAACCTAATGGCTTATGATATGGATCCACATTGGGTCTCTAACAATAAATTCTTAAGATCTTGTTGAATTTTTATAATTATCTCCAAGAGAAGAAGACCTAGACCTAAACTAGATCATCAGATCAAAGTCCTAAGATTTGCTCATCCCATGATGTTCATGGTACTTAAAGAGCTGATCCTTTTGTCACACTAGGCATAGGTAGCCTATTGAATTTTTAAATATGTAATGATACCCTAGCATCTAGGTTGAAGGATCTCACTTATTTTGTTGCTTAAAATTCAAAGAGATCATGTGTCTCTAGTTGAACAGAAAATTAGTATTAAAGAAGAATCTTTGGAGTCCATCCATGATTTAAGTGAAAGATTAATCAAAAAAATACTTAAATGGACGAGCTTTTTGCTAAAAGAGTATATAGAAGGACAACACCAATATAATAAGTTTTATGAATGACTATTCTTTGCTAAACGAATAACTAAAAACACTTTACAGCTAAAAGGTATTTTTTGTTTTCATCACTCTTACTCTTAATTATCTTGCTCTTATTGTGCATATACAATCTCTAAAGTTGATTTAACATTCATTTGAATTCCATGGTGAAAAAATTATGGAAAAATAAGTCAATTTGTTTTTAAATTGATCTCCTCGTTAGAACATCTCATTTAATGTTGACTCCGACTTTCTTTAAAGGTAATATTATTCAGATTTGTCACACCTCTTTTCAAAAGAAGATTTGTACATTCAAAATATCTAAAAATGCATCTTGTTGGACATCTCAAATATACAATGAGGTTGATTTTGAAACATTAGTTATAAATATCTAAAATTCAATCAACACTCTTGCATAATTTTGATTTTTGCACAATTTTTACTTTCCATCAAAGAACATTTTTCTAATGAAATTGTTGTTTTTACATGCCAAGTTGTTACTGTTTGGACAACTTTGTGAATGTGGAGCATTATATCGAAGTCCTTAAGGGAACTCATGCAATAAAAACAAATGTACATTAGCATTGATTCTAAAGCAGAAGTGTCGAGCCTGACATTTTTTAGCATCAGAAAAATGTTCGTGCAAGGGACTATGAATAAATATACAAGATAAGCTTATACAATTAACTCAAGGAAAAATGACTAGCAAATGGCTGCTTCTGCATCATGTTCACCTGATTTCCCTGATTTATTTAACTCATTTTGCAGTTTTTTCTCCTTCTGTCTTAGACGTCTATTACTTTCTAGATGAATCAAGAGAGCTGTAATGTCTGAAGGATTAACGCCTCCTACCCTTGATGCCTGACCTATAGTTTGTGGCTGAATCTGCATTATCAACCAAAACAAATCTTAGTTTTCCAGAAATAAAATCAGTGTTAACAAAACTTGGAGACATATAGGTCCCACTTCTAATATGAATAGCGTGGATTCACATCTTCAAAATCTCTCTATGAGAGAATCGTATTGATACTTAAAATTCACCTCATCTAAATTAATTAATTTCATCCACAATTCACTCCACTAATTAAATCAAAATATAAATAAATAAAATCTATTTTCATCTCATTGTTATAATATATTAATTTAACCCATTTCCACCCTCAGTAAATTTCAATAATTAAATCGAATTTCATTTAGTTGTTAAATTAAATAAGTTAAATCCATTCTACATAATTATTAAATAAAATAAATAAAATCCATTTCCACTTTATGATTAAATAAATTAAGTCCATTTACATCACATTATCAAAACTATATAAAGTAAATTCACTTTCCAAGTTATTATTAAATTATATTAAATAAGTCTATTGTCACCCACTTAAAAATAAGTAAATAAAATTTAAATAAATTTATTCCTTCAAAATTCAAATAAATAGATCATCATCATCATCCATTCACAATAATTAGATCAATTTGAATTAAATTAAAAAGGACCCTTGCATGTAAATCAATGCTCCAAGTGCATCTTTAATATCCATCCATCATTTAATCTCAACCATCCAAACCCCACTTCAACCAAATAAATTAAGCCCTCAATCCTTCATCACACACGAGTAAGAAAGCATGGCATAGCATGAGCATCCACCAAGCATACAACATGCACAAAGTCTCACATAGATCATCAAGAATATGCATACAAGTACATGCTATGAAGATCTTGAAGAATCCAAGGGCAGCTACATCACTCATATCCATAAAAAAGTCCACTCAACAAAGGAGAATTTTCTTGGTAAGTGAATGTAAGAATTATTTGATTTGGTCTTCTTTGAGCTCAATCCAAAGGTATTTTACTTGATTCAGAATAATTGTTTATGATTTTAGTCTCCCACATGTTCTAGATCTAGCATCATACATTTTAGTACACCTACTAATATCCCTTGGTCCTTGACTAATTTTTGGTTTTGAAAGAATTTTGTAACCTAGTTTTGCTCTATGTATATGTGTTTGAGGTTAGGCTTGCATATAATTTTCTCTTGCACTTCTTGTGATCTTAAGAATTATAAATGACCTGATCACTTATGCTTTGTAATGTCCCCTTCCACCCAGTGATCACTTCTGGTGAAGAATAACCTATTTAGGAGGCCTGTAGACTATTTTTGGCAAAATTAGGGTTTCCATCTTCCAAGAAGATTTTGAGTGTGAAGCAGTTGGAGTTTGGTAGAATGAATCAAAGTTTCCTTCTGGGTTTTCTGTAAGCTTCGTAGTGGTATGACATGCAATCAATTCAGGGGAGTTTGCAGAACTTACTATTTTTAGTAAGTGGTTGTCAATTGTCATGATTATTGGGATTTTCTAGGTTTCTCGAGTTGAGATACAGGGTTCGAAGAACAATCTTTTTGGAGTTATTTTCAGGACTTACTATTTTTAGTAAGTGTCATTTTAGGCAGTTCTATTTATAGCAGTTTAGTTGTGAGTTCTAACCTAGCTTAGTTTGATGGTTTTCAAAACTTCAATCCATTAGTTCAATTTGGCATAATTAGTATTTGATTTTCAATGATTTATTAAATATTATTACTTTATGGTAAAGTTAATATTTAATGTGTTTTGGATGACTTATGGAAAAATACTTTGCACCTAAAAATATTATATTTTCCTTAAGTTAGTGGCATGAGAAAATGAGGCATTTTCATAAAGTTTATTATGTTTTTAAGTTGTTAGTCTTACACCAAGGAAAAGTTCAAACTTTTGCCTCGAAGTTGGATGCCAAACACACGAGGGAGTGAGAAATAAAATGCAAATGCAAAAGTTGTAATTTGGAAGCCATTTGGAGGTGAATTTGGGGTCTTAGAATCTATAAATATAAGAGCTTGATTTCTCATTTGGTATCTTTGAACATTTTCATAACGAAGTGCTGCCAAAACTATGCCAGACCTTTGCTTCGAAGTTGCGTGCTTCCTAGCTTGTATCGGTTTCATGCTTGAGAGATAGCACCTAGCTGTGAGAGAGCCTATTTCTCATCCAAAGGAGTAGATTGAGCTTCAAAGTGATGGAGTTTGCTGCTACATTTTCAGTTTTCTGATTGCTATTGTGTTTTTGGTGTGTGCTGGGCATATAGTGGCTGAAGCAATATTTTGATCGTACCTCCTTGTTTGCTGAGCGTATCAACATGGGTATTGGCTCTGATTTTATCTATCCCCTATGCGATGATGTCCTCCAAAGGGGAGATGCTAGTTTGTTGATTTGGATTTTTTATTGCTGATCAATTTTTTCTGCTGAGACACCCCTTCCCTAGCTGCCTTGGGATGCGTGCAGCTAGTCGCAGACTTCGGAGTTGCAGTGGTTGGTCTGTGTGTTATGCAATTTCAGAATTAAGAACAACAATAGTTGCTTTATTTTTGAAGTTGGTTTTAGAGGTAGCTTTCATTGTGATCAGTGTTCTATTCTAATCAATTCTCTCTATATTGTAAGGTTGAATAGTAGTACTGTCAACCACTTCTGGACTATAAAGCATACCCGTTGAAAAGTGGAAGAGGCTAGCTTGCCGCTTACATTTGATTTTTGTAATTCTGTCCTCTCGCTGCATAAGCGGTAAAGTGATATTTTGTTTGTAATGGTCCTCCCGTTGCATAAGTGGTTGAGTTGAGCTTTGTTGTAAGTGTTCAGCCCTCCCATTAAAATATTGCGGTAGAGTGATTTGTGCTTGGTTTTTCTCTTGTTCACCTTGGCTAGTTTACCACCAAGCATTCTAGTTTTCTATTCCCGGTGGAAAGTGGAAAGGGCTGGCTTACCGCCCATTATTGTAATTAGTACTTTCAGTATTTTGCATCTACCGATCCCCTGCTACCGTATGCTCTCACCCTCCCAGTTTGGGCTCTTGGTGATCAAAAGGTGTAGGGTTCTTTCCAGTTGGTTTGGATTTCATTTCTCTAACCCTAATGGTGTTGTTGTGCTTCTAATCTTGTTGAAAATTCAAAAAAAAGATGTTTGGGGATATTACATGCTTATAATAGTTTTTGTATGCTCTTCTTTTGCACTTTGTGTGATCGTAAGAACCAAAAACATCATTTCCTTTTTATTTTTATTTTTAGAAGTCTAGCACATTGTACTTAGCATTAGCCAAAGCACATGTTCCTTGGGCTATATAGATTCCTTGGAGGAACTATTGTTTCGGGCTAAGCTGAATTAGCCATATGGATTTCTTGCATCTTGCATCACAGACTTGGGCCTTGCATCTTGCAAGGTATATTGAGGACTCTCTTAGTTGAGCCTTGCTTTAAGCATAGATTAGAAAGCCACTGGTTGTCTGTAACTTGTGATGCATCAGAAAGCTGCTAGCCCTAGGAAGTTACCTTGTATCATTGAAACACATTTAGGCCATGCAAAATCCACCCAATATAATTATTCCAACTAGACAACCAAAATATGAGATAAAATGAAGACAATACACATCTCTGAGAGAAACATTAGAAATAGTGTTTTGTGAATTGGTTAATGCAAACATGGTAGCCTTTCCACATACTAAACATTTTAATCAAAGAAAATCTAAGCCAACATGGTATAGAGAAAATGAATATTGTGAATATCATAAAGTCAAAAGGTCACTCCACTAACAATTGCATCCAATTAAAGAATTCTGTTGAAAAATTAATTGATGATAGAGATACTGAGGTAGAAGGAAGTACATCACCAAACAAGCAATTGGGGCTATATCAAGACCCTTTTCCAAAGTAGGACCAATTGTGTTCATCATCGGCTCAAAGCCAAAATCAGAACAATCATGACAACAGTATTAATCAAAACTTCTCACACATGATGTCGTAGTTGTCACATGGAGCACCCTAACAAATATATAGCTACTATCAAAATTGAAGCTTCTAATTGTGCTGCTACCACAAGATGTAATCGGATCATTATTCAAGGTCCTTACTGAACAACTTGAGAAGAATCCAACACAAAACTCACACATAGAGCTTCTCAAAACATTTGTTGTTCATAGGGATGTATTGAATAAAGTGCCATAGGAGTCAAGAGTCCCAAACAACATTGATCCATCGCAATTTCAAGTGCTTGTGGGACAATTATCCTCATACCACCACCTCACATTTAGCTAACATGACATGCCTCCTGTAGCACCATCTCATAATCTCCCCTATACATCAAAGCCTTCATCACTAGGCATTAATTGAACAAAGTGCTTGTACATAATGAATCTAATGCAGAGCCCTTCACACACCAAAGGACAGGTCCAAAAGGTTCAGTGTGATCCCTTCCAAATGGTAACCAGGATCCTACAAGGACTCCACACCTTAAGGTTTGAACTACTCACACTCCTCTAGACTGGCACCTTCACTTCAGACTTATCTAGTTGAGTAACTTTTCGGTTAGTCTTGGTGGAGGTTAGGCCTAGAGCAACGCATACAGATAGAGGCATAACATTAGCTGAAGCCCCTGAATCTATGAGACAATTATGCAAGTTCTTACCAAAGATTCTGAGAGTTAATAGGAAAGGTGAGGGTTCTAGCTTCTCGGTGAACAAATTGATAGTAGGTTCGGTGGGAGTGTGTCATTATTCATGATTGAGATATCCAGAGTTCTTCCTTGTGCACGCACTCCAAAACTAGTCTCCATGGGCTGATCATTTGAGAGTTCAGGTTGTGCAACATAATTCACTGTTGCACCCCTAGGATTTGCTGGTCCTCTTACTTCATTGTTGACCTTCTGGGGTTGCTTTGGTGGCACTCTTTGTCCGGAGTTCTCATCAGTTCCTTTGGACTGAATAGGTGAGGGCTCCTTAAGGCTGCCCGAGACCATATCTCTGACATCGGAAACTTTCATTAGCTCGGCAAGGGATAGATTGATCTTGATCTTCCTAAATTCATCTGCTACCAATTGGCCTAGTCTAGTAATTTCTGAATTGCTAGATAATTTAATACTTGGGCCCTGATTTGTGGCAGCAGTCGGCTGACTTTGAAAAATAGGCACCCTAGGAGGAGCTTGTGTCTTTTGCGGCTGACTTTGGCTTGCATATTGCTGCAGTGCCTTAGGATAACTTGGGTTGTTGTTAGCATTTTGATCTGGAGGAACTTGAATATCTTTTGGAGGTGTGGAAGTAGTATAAGGGCCACTATTGTTGTTCTGGTTATTATTGTTGTAATACCTCTGGTTGCCGCGTTGGTACTGCTGAAATGCATTCACATCAGCTGGCTGGTTTGGGTCTGCCACCTCATTTTCGTCCTGATTAGGGAAGAAAAATGGGGGAATATAGGTCTCTAAGACAAGCATTGTATCATACCTTGGTGATGGGACTAACTCAAACCCAGTGGGAGGAAGCGCTGGTTGAGGTATTGTGTTCTCAACCTCTCGTTGGAATATATTGGCTGCCACCTGAAACTCATTACATTGTAGCTTTGAGTGCTGGTTAGTATTATGTAACTTGCACCACCCTATTTGTTGGCTTGTTTTCCGACGCTGGTGGGTTATCTAGCGGAGTGGGGACTCCTCCATTGTTAGGACGGGTGTTCCATGTCCTTGTAGGCCTTTGATATCCTTGGTTCTGATACTGATTTTGGTGTTGACCTTGTTGCTGATTTCTCTGACTATTCTGCAATTGGTTATTCTAATTTCGCAGATAAGTGACTTCAGAAGAAAGCTTCTTCACTTGCTCGGTCAATTCCCGCATCTCATCCTTCTCCTCTTGAGTTCTAGACGATACCACTATATTTTGCAGGTACACGGGTTGTTTGGGAGGGATTTGAGATATAGGCGGTCCTGGGTGGAGCACCAACTGATTTGTAGGTTGCTGGGGCTGATATGCCAATTGTGGGATCGGGTTCATGATAGGCGTTTGGTGAGCCAAAGGTTGATTGATTTCTTGAATTTGGTTAGGCATAGTGGGAGGTCCTAATTGCATCAATGGTCTTGCGATGTTTTGGCCTAGTCCTTTACTAATCTCCATAGCCTTAGCATAGGCTTTAGTTAGTGTGGTCGGTGTTGGTTGTACCTGTCGGACAAACATGGCTGTCAAATAGTCTAGAGCTGAATAGTAAATCTCTCTTGCTGAAGCATCACTTACCACATATGGGTCTTGCAATCGGGTAAAGGCTTTGTGGAATCTGTTGTTGAAGAAACTAGCTCATGTCCCTATCTTTTGACTTCTACGAACTATCTGTATAGCTCTGTGGGGGTTATAGGAATACCGTACTTTCCCGTAAAAGCTGTCTTCAACTTCTCCCAAGAGTTGATAGAAGATACTGGCAAATGGATGAACTAGTAAAATGCGTCTTCCCCCAATGAATAAGGGAAGAGCCTACATGCAACGTCTGCATACTCAATTTATCTATTGCGTAACGCATCTTCAAATATTTTGATGTGCTCTTCCGTTGTTATGTTTGGATCATTTACGTGAAAAATAGAACAAAACCTGTCCGGGCTCTTGGGCATGTCATGGTAAGCTGCAAAAATTATTGGTGACGGATTCTCCAACAACCAAGTTGCACCATTTGGAGCAGGTGGATTGTGTGCCATCTGTGTCTGATTTATTCGAACTACAATGGGAACTGGAGTTGCAACAGTTGGGGTCGTGAAAACTGTGCTTGCTGGGACAACAAACTGCTGGTTTGAAGAACTGGGCTCACTGGGGTCTGCAACCCGGCAATAGCTTCTATGCTTGTAGAAGTGGAATCCAGCAAACCTTTCCCGCTCCGAGCTAGACCTCAGGACTCTTTCGAATCTCTCCAGAGACAAAGATCCAATTCGTTCCAGTGTGAGCTATTTCTAATGTCTACTCTGTTGATGCAGTGTGGGAGCAGGTGCAGGAGCTAAATTAGCTTCTTCCTGTTCTCTCTGATTCTGTGCGTCGATGCGATCAACAATCTCCTGTTCTTCCTCAAGGATAAAACACATTCGAGACCAGTCGGGATAATTCCTTTTTACAGACCAGGCCAAGCTATATAACTCTGTGATGAGGTTCTCTTGTTCGTCGTTGAAGTTCAAATTTGGTTGTATCACTGGTTCAGGGTCTCTTCAAGGTTTAGGAGGATTAATGGGCAAACCCATTGCTTGCCATATTAGCGGACTGGAAGGAAAACTATCGGATTTCTTTAAGAACTTGCTTGTGAAGGGATGGGCAAACCCATCGCTTGCCATATTAGCGAACTGGAAGGAAAACTGTCGGATTTCTTTAAGAACTTGCTTGTGAAGGGCAACAATACTTTGTTTGTCCAGATTTTCCTTGATCACCGTCTCTATTTACAAACCCTTTTCTTCTTCTTGACTAATAGTGTGACTTACTTGTCTGAAATGAGGATGATTTATTTCTGATTTCCAAGCAAGTGCTTGTAACTGGTCTGCAATATATGACTGATTCGGTCCTTGACCAGGCTGTTCAAGGGGCAGATCGAACGGGAATTCATGCAGTAATACCATACTGCATTATGGCCCTCCTTCTAGTGCCAATTCTGTTGAAGTGTCTAAAGTCGCATTGTTGCAAACTCCATCCGGCCAACGCATAATAGAATGTACTCGCCGAGTATCCTATCCTCTTGAGATAAGGAAATCCCTAATGCTGTTTTTCGTTTGATCAAAGGGGACAACCTCAAAGTTTTGATTGTCAGGTCTTGACTGCGGGATTACTCAGTGGTTTGATGTGTTTTGCTGGAAACACAAAGGGGACTTATGGTAAGATAGGCAATTGCTGGATGAGTTCCCTAAAATTCTGACAGTCTCGTTATCGATTAGTTTCAGTTGGATGATACTATTTCAGTAGGACTGCGGATTCTTCTTAGTAAAAAAGGAGAAAAAGAGGGATAGGGAAAAGAGATACAAAAAAAATAACTAACTAAGATAGCATATTCAAGAAAAGCAGACAGACACCTCCAAATAACCAGATTAAACACTATCAGCTATTTGAGCACAATATTTGTATGAATCTAGTGCGATCTTCAAGGGAAAATTGAGATTTTCATGCTATTAAACAAAGGTTCAGAATTTTACATTCATTCACTAAATGTTCAATAACTGAACTAAGCACGTGAGAGGGTTCAGATTAACCATGCAGAAGGAATGACAATCAGTCAGTCCCTAATGGTATGAACAACAAGGATTCTATTAGATGTTTATCTAGAAAATGCTATAGAGAAATGAAAGAAACATAATAGAATAATTCAAATTGGTGAAGAAGGAGACCATGCACTCACAATGAAATTGAAACAGTCTTAACTTTGCATTAAATCCTGTGTAAATTTCGCCAAAGCTTCAACAACAATCCATGAACTTCTTACAAAATGAGGGAAAACCAATCCCCTTTAAATAGGCTTCCAAAAACAGATGAATGGCCAAGATCTAAACTTAAACAAGTGGCCCAAATTCATCCTTACAAAAGGTACCCATACCCATAAATGGAGGGTAAATATCAACAACTACCCCAAAGGGAGCAATAACTACCTAAAAAGGTAATTAAAACTTATCCAAAATAATTCAAAAAGTGCACATACACAAAGTTTTAAGTTTACAGTTGACTTGGAAGTCAAATATGACCCTTTGGCCAAAAGTGCACTTTTCAAAATTTGAAAGAAAAAAGCACTTTGGGAAAGCACTTTTCCTTTTCCAGTTGTAGATTCTTTTTCTAAAAATTCATCTTTGCCATGTAAATACTCTTTCCAAAGGTCTCGACCTACTGCACGTTCTTCGCGAACATACTCTTGGAACCTAATGCATAATTGGAACAACAAACTGAACAGAGGCATAGGGGGATGACGAATTTTATACTGCATGCCCTCTAGATAACAATCTACGTGCCTCAAATCATCTTGCCAGCTGGACTGATTATGCTCAAAACACAATATGTCTGAATGTAGTTGACCGGCAAAACCAAGGCTCTCTGCCGAGTAGGCAATCTTGTCTGTTCTCGATCTTTTCTCCCAGTCTGGTGGCATCACGTCATCGGACAGATCATTCTTCCACCCCAAAACAATTGATCAGAGGATTGTCTTGCCAAGTTCTTGCATGTTGTTCAGAATTCCATCGCATGCATCTTGCTCTTTGTCAATGATCTCCCTTGTCTCATTCTTCATAATGATAATCCAGTACCATTCTTTAAAAACGCTGATATTATGGGGGTCCAGGATGGCGAAGAGTGTAGGGATTTGTGCTTGGGGTCCAGAAAAGGGCTCTTACAAGAGGCAGGGTTGTAGTAGCTACCTCATGGATTTTGAGGCATTCTTGTTTTACCTTGATCAGCTTGACCAAAATGTTCTCTCGGTGGTGGGCTATTTCTTTTACCTCTTCAATAATTTGTTCACCTCTTTCCTTAAGGCCTTGCATCCATTCCTTGACGGCGTTGGCAATATCCCGTACTCCTTCAAATTCTGTCGTGGTCCTTTGTGCCAATGCTGTCGGGGGAATGTGGGATTTAGAAGCATTCTGCAATGGTCTCAAGAGTTGGTCAGTATATCCCTCAACTTGCTTAGCACAAACTCGATACATCTTTTCAGTTGTTATCTCTTCGAGTTGTCTGAGCACGTTCTGTACAAAATCCTTGAATTCCTCCCTCTCCTGCTCCTTAGTGGCTCGCCTGATGGGGACAGTTGTGATGCTATAATCAGCCAATATAATTTGATCTGCTGGCTTGTCGACAGGCGGGGTGGCGATATGAAGGGTATGGTTCCTTTGCTCATCATGGGTTATCCTGGAATACGCCTTGGTCTTTTTCTTCCCGTTGGCCTTGGCTTGGTCTATGCGTGAGAAGATGTCCTCCAAATCGATGGGTGGCTTGGTGGCGGCCTTACGCTGAGCTAGAGCAATTAACCATTCTTGAGGTATAGTTTGGGCGGATACTATGGTTAAATTGGCACTTTGTTCTTTAATGTTTTCAGCTGGCTCATCGCATATTTGTAGCTGTTCCGTTACAAGAGGAGTGAAGGAAGTGTCAAGTTCCTTGCTCACAGTCAAATTCTCTCCCACTTCACTGAACAACTGCCTAGTATTTTCATGTGATGGTTGTTCCTCAGTCTTTTCAAGCTTGCGGGTCTCATCTGTCCTTTGCTCTCCTTCAACAGTGGAGTCATCCTTGGTAGTATTATGCAGCTGCAATTCATGGCAGCTCTGCTGGGTGGGTTCATGCAATTCAATCCCCTGAGTGGATGGAATCTCTCCTTCCTCCATTTGATTACCAGGTTCGGCGGGTTCAATGGCTCTTACCTCGACATCTAGCATGTTGGGTGTAGGAGGATCATCAGCTCCAAATGTGTCAATATCACTCTAGGAAGGCGGAGCAGGTATATAATCTAGTTCAACTACATCATCAGACGAATTGGGGTCTTTTGATGATGAAGTGATCTCCGGTCTCCTAATAGGGATCTTTTCCCTTCTTGTTCATTTAGATTTCCGAGTTCCTCTACTGGCCTTAGCCTTCTTCCTTTTTTCAAGCTTTTCAACCTCTTCCTTTGGTGCACTGAAGGTTCCCTCATCTTCGAAGGACTGAGAATCAAGGCTACCCATCAAGTGGTAGGTGAACTGGACTCCCTCATGAATCAGTCGCTCAATTTGCTGGTGCAACCACTGGTCAGTGTATCTTCCTGTGGCTGCCATAACCGCCTCAAAATTAGTGATTGGATCTTGCGACCAATCGATGCCTGATAAAAGATGTCTTACCGCCTCAAATTCCCGGACTTGTAGGCAATTTCCTGAATCTGTTAGTTGATCTGGGACCCGACGGTATTTGTAGAGTCGCATTTGCTGCACACTCAGCCTTGAATATTCGCGTCGTCGGACCTCATAGTCATTAGAGCAGTTCTTCCAATAATCTTCAACTGATTCCTTTGCTCTGTATCGCCTGCCATAGGCTCTCTTTGCTAGATTGTCGTGATCAAAGTATTTCCTTGGAAAATGCTCTTGTAGGCCGTAGGAGGCTAGTTCTTCAAAGGATTCCTCTGCCTGGGTTGGGTTCTTTAGATGGACATCAAGGTTACCTATAATCATAGGGAAGGCGAATCCAGACTGCTTCCTGTCTCCGAGTAAACTGTTCGCCGGACGTGACTGCCTTGCGACTTCCAGGAGAACTATCTTGTCGGTTGGGTATCGTGGAAGTCGGAAAAGAGCACCCTCAAAGCTAGCTATCTGGATGTAGGAGAACCTTGGGAACTGGATGAACCAGGTACCATACCTCTGTACTAGAATAGTAGCTTTCTCTAAGAGCCTTATGTGTAGTCCTCCCTGCATCAATCTGACCAGGCGCATTGTGAAGGCGTCATTGACATGCTCATACTGACCAACTGCATAGGCAGGGCTGTTCTTTTCCCTTTGAGCTATGTCCTGATAGTGTAGCTGTGGATAACAATCATATACCTTCACCTGATCAAGCCCATTCTCAATTTCACTCTTCATGATTAAACCTGGCAGTGGCTGGTTTCTGGCGAACATGTAGACTAAATAGGATGTCATAGTGAAGTACTTCTTCGCCTCAAGTTCGATCAATTGGGTGTGGATGTTGTTGCTTATGATTTGGGCCCAGTCAAACTTGGATTTCCTAGCGAAGACCTGTTCTGTGAAGTAGAACATCCATTCTTCAAAGTAGTTGGATTAGGGAAGTTGCATAATCTTGCTGATCAATGTGACCATGTCACCATGCTCATTGTGAAAGTCGCTTCTAGGGGTCTTTTTCCCAATCCTAATGCTTGGAGGTCTTCTCTCCTTATACCACTCCTCATTTATCAGTGTTCTGCATTTGGCAGGGTTTATATCATACGCCACTTGCGCTTCATCTATAGTTGTTGCTATGGGGTTGTTCGGGAAGGGAATGTCAAATGCGTCGCCAATGGCTTCAGGAGTGAAGTTAGCGAGGACAATATTCTCGAGGAGCACCAATTTGGAGCTTGGTTGGTAAAGCCAGACAACCTTTACTACTAGCTCATAGTTTTGCACTATCGGGGGAAATCCTGCTGCCTGGGCAATGCCACTCTCCATCATTCGCCTAGGCCTGCCATAGGCATTAGGGGAGAAAACTCGGTTTCTGAAATCTTGAATATCAATGTGCCCTAGGTCAGTATCACCGACATTTTCCCACACACTTAGAACTTTTGATTCCCTCAGTCCCCCTCTCTGATACTGATACTTCATCTTTTCGACTCTGCGAGGGATATCTGACTTGGACGCTCGTGATGTCTCGGCTGCAGTAGGTGTCTTTGATGATTCTACCGCCAATTTAGGCATTTATCTTGCACAGCCAAAGACGGATTACGAGACAATATAAAGAAAAAGAAGCAGGTTAGATAGAGGGATACACCGACATACAAGGATTGACTAAAAAACCGAACTTAAAGAACAACATGACACCTTAGCTAAAAAGCTTGATTGATTTAGACATGAATATTTATGAAGCTTTTCGACTACGAATTTATACTTAGGCATTCCAGGATCAATTTTCAAAATGGACGAAGCTTGAGAAATTCGTAAGTCTGAAAATGCGTTTTCTAGCTGACTCCTAGGAACAAACTCGGATTTCAATTGTGCTACCTGACATCTTATACATGGGAAAAGGTGCGGTTTAAGATTTAATCGTTTTAATCAACTTTTGCATATAGACACATCTATCCAATTTTGCACATATTTTGAATGATTTCAAGAGAGGCAAAGCACACTTACCTGGCGAAAAATGAATGGCGTGAATTCGTACAACCTACCTTGCAAGAATGAATTCCTTTGGATTTGAAAAATGATGCCTCTTATGTCCTGCGTTTTGTGAAGACAAACTCACAATTTGTAAATTTGGGAATGAGAGAGTTCTGCAATTTGAAAGTTTAACGATTAACTCCCATTCGTGATTTTTGTGCCTAAGGCTCGGAGAATGCAAGTTAGAAACACTTAAATTTAACAATTTTTGGAGAGGAGGGGGGGGGGGGGGGGGGGTTTGCAATGTTTTCAAACTTTACCTCTGCGTTCTCTTCTTTTGTGGCGTCAAACTTAGGCGTTTTGAAAACCCTCTAAATCTTCAAACCTCTGCCATTTTTGAATGGCGATACAACTGTCCTTGCAAAGCTCAAACTTCCTATGCAAACCTTGCCTTCACGCGAACTTCGACAAGCTAGAAAGAGATGCAAGGTTTATAACTTTCGCATTTTCCCTCACATTCGGGATTTTAGACGTGGTTGCCAGGTTTATGAACAAACTTATGACGCGATTTTCCCTTCAACTTCGGAGCTTGGAGCCATTTTGCAAACTTCGGCGATTTGGAGAGGTTTGCCAATTTCGCACCTTCTAGGCATTTTTCAAACTTTCAACCCTGGCATTTACCCTTCGGATCGCGATTTTCAGCAATTTGAGGGTGTTTGAAAACTTTTTAACTTTTGGCGCTATTCCCCTCCTTCACGATTTTCGGCATTTAGAGGCATTTTGAAACTTTTAACTTTCCGCATTATTCTTCCGAAGTGAGATTTTTGGGGTTTTTGGGGGGTTTTTCTAAGTTCAGCGCTTTGGTGCACTTTTTAAACTTCGCATTTTTACCTTTTCGCAACTTATCCTCCAAATTGCGATTTTCGACGAATGGGGGGCTTTTGCGAACTTAGGCGTTTGGAGGCGGATTGCCAACTTTGGCGATTTTGATGCACTTTTCAACTTCTAAAATCTTTTGCGATTTACCTCCATAATGCGAACTTCGGCGATTTGAAGAGGTTTGCCAACTTCGGCGATTTGGAGAGGTTTGCCAACTTTGCACCTTTGAGGAGTTTTTCAAACTTTCAACTTTCTCCCACTTGTCCTCCAAATCGCGATTTTCAGCAAATGGGAGGCTTTGCGAACTTCGGCGCTTTTAAGTGTTTTTTAAACTTCGCACTTTTACCTTGTGATGCCATTTTCAGGGTTTTGACCCACTTTGCCAACTTTGTAAATTTTATTGCAATTTCCAATTTAATGAACAAGTTATATGCAAGATGGTGTATTTAAGATTTTGGTATTATGACTATGACAATAATATTGTTGTCTTCTTTTGCTGCAGGTATGGACGATGAACATGTATCGATTTCAATGTCATCCCCTTTCTTTTGAATGATGCATATATAGTAAGGTAGTCACGATCAAGTGGCACCTTGATCGGACATGTCTTTTAGACATGTCTGACCAAGATGTCACTTGGTCGTGACTCTTACAAATGTCAACCGATCCACTCGGTGTCTATGATAACTAATCAGTGTCATTGTAAATGATAACAGATCGATATAAACACACCCGATAATGAATCGGTATCAAAGCAAACAAGCCCGATAACTAATAGCATTACATATGCTATCGGGTTACTAGCCTAATAGCATTTAGATTGACGCTTAACTATGTTAAGCAAGTCGTCGATCTAATCCATCTTTATCCAATGTCAATATCATAATCATGATCAATGTTACAGTCTGATAAACATATTCAGTTCGGAAAGCATAAATTAGATAATCTAATAGCATAGATGAGTAAACCAAAACAGAATAGAGGAGATTAACGGGTTAGGAAAGTCTTATCTTGCAGAAGCTACTAATGCATTAACACTCCCTCTTAGCTTTGGAAGATAGATAAAGTAACCTGCATCACATTTCTTTTCCATAATGTCAGTCTCCAAGAATATATATCATCTATACATATGATATGAAGTACCATCAGGACATAAGATACAAATATAAAACATCACTCTAAGTATGTGACATAGAGTATCACCTAACCATGTGATATAGAAGATTCATCATTTCATTATGACAAGATATCAGTATTGCCTAAACACACAATACTAAGGATAAACATATGAGGATGGTTAGATTCTCATCTTATCCAGGTTGTGATATATGCACAAACATTTTATACAAATGTTTTATCACAACACCATCATGGCACATTCATGACATACCAGAGATCCAACATGAAAACTGGTTTAGAGAATCATAAGATCGTCACCTTATGATGTCTGCATACAAGTGTTCATAATCTAAGAGATTGTCACCTCTTAGATATGAACACAGGGGGTGAAACCCAGAATGTCTCAACATGACAAAAGAAGTTTACACATTAAACATCTTATTTACAAAGCAGATTACCTTTCTATCATACCTAAACCTTTTCTAAAGTGATCAACCTTCACTCTGGAAAGTGGTTTGGTCAGAATATCTGCAGTCTGATCTCCTGTACTAACATATTCCAATTTGATGACATTTTTGTTTACCATGTCTCGTACATAATGGTATGGAATCTCAATATGCTTATAGATCTGTCATGAAATATTGGATTTATAGAAAGCTTTATGCAGCTTTGGTTGTCACAGTGGATGACAGTGGGTTTCATGGGTTCACCAAATAGTCCCACAAGCAACTTCCTAAGCCATATTGCCTCTCGAGCAGCCATGGAAGCTGCAATGTACTCGGCTTCGGTGGAACTCTGTGCTACAGAAGACTATTTTCTGCTGATCCAAGAAATCATGGCTGATCCTAAACTAAAGCAACACCCTGAAGTGCTTTTCCTGTCAGTCACACTCCTAGCCCAATTTGAGTCTGTAAATCCCTGTAGGTCTAGATCGACTTTCTCATATTTGAGACCAAGGTTTAGAGTACCTTGTAAGTATCTCATAATGTGTTTCACTGCAATCAAGTGGATTTCCTTAGGCTCACACATAAACTGACTTAAGGCATTGACCGCATAACAGATATCTGACCTTGTATTCACTAGATACATCAGGGACCCAATCATCTGTTTGTAGAGAGTAGGGTCAGTGGATTGTGACTCTGCTGATGCTTCCTTAAGTTTATGTAAATTTGTTTCCATGGGAGTGGTCATAGGTCTGCAGTTATGCATTCCGAATCTCTTCAAAATGTCCAAGGTATACTTTTCTTGGTTTAGTATAATATTTTCAGAATTTTGCCATATTTCCAAACCTAGGAAGTAATGAAGGAGTCCCAAGTCCTTCATATCAAATTCTTTAGATAAATCTTTCTTACATTGATCTATGAGGTGATCTTCTCCTGTGATTAGTAAGTCATCAACATATAGAATCCATATTAACATATTACCTTTATTTTGTTGTAGTAGAGATTTGGATCTACATCATTTTTAGAGAAGCCTAGTTTAGAGAGATAGGTGTCAATTCTTTCATACCAGGCCCTGGGGGCCTGTTTAAGCCCATAGAGAGCTTTCTTGAGTTTGCACACATGAGACCCTGCACCCTGAATTTCAAATCCTTTAGGTTTCTCTAGGTAGACTTCTTCTGAGATCTCACCATTAAGAAATGCTATCTTAACATCCATCTGGTGCACCTTCCACCCTTTTGCTACTGCAATGGCTAGTACTGTTCTTACTGAGGTATATCTGGCTGCAGGTGCAAAGGTTTCTTCATAATCTATTCCTTCCCTTTGGGAGAACCCTCTAGCTACAAATCTGGCCTTGTGCTTTTCAATACTGCCATCTGCAGCATATTTGATTTTAAAAAGCCATTTAGATGAAACAACAGATTTCTTAGTAGGCCTAGGAACGATCTCCCAAACATCATTCTTCATAATGGACTGATACTCTTCAGACATGGCATTCTTCCATACTTGATGTTTAAGTGCATCTGATACATTGTTTGGTTAAGCTTTAGAGAGATCATTCATAAGAGCAACATAGCTAGTGAATTTATTAGGTCTTTTGCTTTCCCTGAAGGTTCCTGAAGGAGCAGCAAACTTCTGAGCTTTTGCTACAGTCTTGGTGGCCCATAGAGGTCTTTTCTTGAGGTTTTCTCTAGGTAGGATTGGAGTTTCACCTATAGTTTCCTCAAGATTCTCCCTCTGAAGCTCAGGAGTAGGATCTTCTTCTATGTTAGGAGTGGGGATATAGATTTCAAGCTCTATTGTACTTAGGGCTCTTTTGAAGGCTAAATCTTCTTCAAAGATTACATCCCTACTAAGTTCAATATTTCTCTGACCATGTATATATATTCTATAGGCCTTGGATGTTTCACTATATCCTACAAGTATGCCCCTTTTTCCAAAAGGTTCTAGTTTTAGTCTTTTCTCTTTAGGTACATGTATATAGACAGGACACCCAAATATCCTAAGGTGGTTGATATCTGGTTTTAGTTTTGTAAATACTTCTTCAGGAGTTTTATCTTCAAGATGTGAGTGAGGACATCTGTTTTGTATATACACAGCAGTGTTAGTTGCTTCTGCTCAAAGATTGATATTTAGATTCTGATCAAGAATCATGGCTTTGACAACTTCTACAATTGTCCTATTTTTCCTCTCAACTACCCCATTTTGTTGAGGATTATAAGGTATTGTTAGCTCCCTCTTAATCCCCGAGTTTTTACAAAAATCTTCAAATAATTCTGATGTGTATTCCCCCCATTATCGGTCATTAGGATTTTAATTTTATTTCTTGAGTAGTTCTCCGTCAGTGATTTAAACTCTTTAAACCTACTAAGGATCTCTTCTGATTCTTTACACTTCAGAAAGTAGATCCAAGTTTTCCTAGAGTAGTCACCAACAAATATTACATAATACAAACATCCTCCTAGAGAGGGAACAGACATTGGTCCACATACATCAGAATGAACTAACTCTAAAACTTTGCTTGTCTTCCTAGTACTATTATGGAAGGCACCCTTGATGTTTTTACCTAGCGCACATCCCTTGCATGCCTCTAAATGATATTGCTGCAACTTAGGTAAACCTGTGACATTTTTCCATAGATGATAAAGCTCTATAATTCAGGTGGCCTAGTCTTCTATGCCAGACCTCATTTGCATTTGTTGCTTCATGAATTAGGGTTAGGTTGGGCTCTGTGCACAGCTCATACAAATAGCCTTGTCTTTGACCAATGACTTTAGCTTTCTTGATGGAAGAATTTCTTAGCCAAGCCAACACCTTGTTCTCTATGAAGGTTACTTTGTATCCGTTATCTTCTAGGGCTGATATGGAGACTAGATTTCTCTTGATGCCGGGGACATATAGTACTCCTTCGAGTTGCAATGATATGCCTGTCTTCAGTTTGATGGTGTAGGAACCAATTCCTCTAACTGGATGTGAGGAATCATCTCCGATGGTTACTTCCTCATCATTATCCTCTGTCATGGAGTCTAGCACTTCTCTAAACCTTGTAATGTGTTTGGATGAGCCACTGTCGATTAGCCAAGAGTTAGACTTATTTGATGCATGGCTTGTAAGTGCTAAGTAGAGGACATAGTTATGGGATTCTTCTCTTTTAGATTTTCCTGCTCTAGCAAATGTGGCTTGTTTGGCTCTCTCTGGACATTTTGCAACAAAGTGCCCGAACTTATCGCACCTATAGCATTGAATATGTGATAGGTCTCTCTTTGAAGTGTTCTTGCCTTGATGACCCTTCCTCTTCCTAAATTGCTTCTTCTTGGTTATCTTATTTGTGTTAGTATTTAGAACTTGAAGGTCTTCGTCTATGTTCTTTTGTTTTATTCCCATCTTGTTCAATCTTGATTCTTCTTGAAGACAATCGTCCCTTAATCTTTCAAACTTAGGATACTTGGACCTTGCACTGATGCCTTGGACAAATGTACTCCATCCACTAGGCAACCCATCTAGAGCAATGAGTGTTAACTCTTTGCTTTGGATCTCGTAATCCAAAATTGCTACTTCATCTCTTAGAATTGATATCCGCATAAAGTAGGCGTTGATTGTCTCCCCCTTGTTCATGGTGATATGATTTATTTCTCGTTTTAATGCCAGAGTTCGACTTGCATTTGATATTTCAAATGTGCTTTCAAGTGCTTTGAACATTTTATAGGCTGTCTGATGTTTTCTTATGATGGGCATTATGTTGTTTCTCACCCCATCAACTATTATTTTTATGGCCTTTTCATTTCCCTCAATCCATGCTATTTTGTCAGGTGCATTTTCAGGTTGGTCATTTTTAGTTTGAACAAATGAATCCACTTTGTTCTCCTTTAAGATCAACTGGATTTTGAACTACCAGGCTGAAAAATCATCGCCACCTCCGAGTCTGTCTTTGAATCTGATAGCGCTGGCCATTGGAGAAATGTGATGTAGTATATAACCTTGTTCTTAAATTATTCACAAAATTGAATAGCCTCAAGTTCGATCAACGTGGCTCTGATACCATGTAAATGTTATTGCAATTTCCAATTTGATGAACAAGTTATATGCAAGATGGTGTATTTAAGATTTTGGTATTATGACTATGACAATTATATTGTTGTCTTTCTTTTGCTGCAGGTATGGAGGATGAACATGTATCGATTTCAATGTCATCCCCTTTCTTTTGAATGATGCATATATAGTAAGGTAGTCACGATCAAGTGGCACCTTGATCGGACATGTCTTTTAAACATGTTCGACCAAGATGTCACTTGGTCATGACTCTTACAAATGTCAACCGATCCACTCGGTGTCTATGATAACTAATCGGTGCCATTGTAAATGATAACAGATCGATATAAACACACCCGATAATGAATCGGTATCAAAGCAAACAAGCCCGATAACTAATAGCATTACATATGCTATCGGGTTAATACCCTGATAGTATATTAATGCCGATTCATAAATGAATCGACATTAATATGCTATCGGGTTACTAGCCTGATAGCATTTAGATCGACACTTAACTATGTTAAGCAAGTCGTCAATCTAATCCATCTTTATCCAATGTCAATATCATAATCATGATCAATGTTACAGTCTGATAAACATATTCAGTTCGGAAAGCATAAATCAGATAATCTAATAGCATAGATGAGTAAACCAAAACTAAATAGAGGAGATTAACAGGTTAGGAAAGTCTTATCTTGCAGAAGCTACTAATTCATTAACAAACTTCGGCATTTTGAAGCATTTTGCAATGTTTTCGCACTTTTACCCTCCAACTGGCGAAAATCGCCATTTTCATCCATTCTGTAAACTTTAAAACCTTATGTAATTTCCTTAGTGCGAATTTCAGGATTTGGAGGAGTTTGAAACTTTAAACCTTTTGCATCCTTTTGTCTCCCCTATATCCTTGACGAAAATCGACACTTTGGGTCCTCATGCGACCTTCAGACATTTTATCTTTCTTGGGGGATTCTACCAGTTTCTATCATTCTACGCCTAGCTCAGGCGATTTTCAGGTTTAAACTGTCTCTTGGAATTTCATGCCCGAAGGCTCAACTCACCCTGTGAATTCATAGGCTTCCGCTCATAACGTCATCATCTCATGGACTGATTACGGGCATGCTCAAAAGGACGTGAGACACCCCGCGCGGAACTCAACAGGGTGGAGGCGAAAAGACCAAAAAAGAGGAAAGGGGACCTTGTTGGCGATAGGGAGTGTGTGCAACGCACAACAAATCCTTGCCTTCAAATCATGACACCTTGCCAATTTCGGGCATTTTAGAGTTTTTGAGAGATTTGTCCCTTGTAAGCGATTTGTGTGACTTCGTTTCACAAAACCACGACCATTTTACATGAAATGCGCGAGTTCATGCCTTTGCCCTAGCAATTTCGAGCCTTCAAATGAATTTTTGTGATTTATATTTTAACTTCGCCCTTGCCTGTGATTTGCATTTTCATTTCACCCTTTCATTTTGGTTCAAAACTTGGGCATCTAGGGCAGAATGTGCGATTTTACTTCGGCTTTGCTCTTTGGACAAATCGTGGACTTTGTATTTCTTACGGAATCAACAAAATTGCCGAATTTCAATTCTTCATATGCCCACTTTTCTATGCCTGAAAACTTGGGCTATGGGAGGAATATGCGAGCTCAAAAAAAAAAAAAATGCCTCACAAAATTAGGCCATCTTGAATGCAATGGGCGACTATAGGAGTCGGGGGCAATTTGGAAGATTTGGAGACAGTAAAAAAAATGAACTTCATTTGCAGAACTCTCCTTCCTGTGGGCAAACCAGACTAAAACGGGGGGCCCTTGTCTAAGACGGGGTGGGGTGTGCATAACGCACAACAGTCACCTTCTTCAAAGAAATCCAGTGTTCCTATATTTGTCTTTTGTCCATCTCCAAGTTGCATTATAAACATAAAACAAACCAATCTATATACTATGTAGAAAAATATAAGTTGTACAAGCTATGTGAACTTGGAATCTACTGAAGCTAAATGAGCCTTAAGTTTGAAATACAGTACACACAAAATAGTCCAGAATAGACCTTACAACATTTTTTTAGTCCTGATTCACAATACTGATCAGTTCAAAATGCTAATGTTTGGATTATTAAATGTATTTTATAGCGCTCTGGTCCATAAATTTATAACTGTTTTAATATCTATGTTGATTACAAAATTATGTAAATAAAAGAAATGTTTACCTCACAGGGTAAACAGGAAGAATACAGAAATCGAACAGCAATGCACAATGCAAATACAAAAGAAGTACCAGAATAAGCTTGCCATTAATGTCAAAGGATGTTCATTATAATCTGTCGTCCACATTACATGTCCTCCAACACCCGGAGGTGGTACAATATATGACAGCCGAAGGGGTGCGACACAACCGTCGCGACTCCAACTACCTACCCGTCGGCTAACTAACTGACCGCCGTAACTCATTATTACCGACGACAACATAAAAATAATATACCAACATAACATAATGATTATTCCGGGCAACATCATCCCCCCCAAGAAAAGAAGTCGACTCCGTCGACTTAATACAAATTAGAGATGAACGGCAGGAACTACTGACGCCAGTCGGGCCCGGATCTTATACACTTGCTGCGTCCTCGCCTGAAAACCCCTTTTCTACTACCATCCGATGCTCAAGTGCGGATTTCACCAATATTGCTTCCTTTGCCATCACAGTCCTCCTGTGCCTAACCCAAACTTGTCTGCAAAACATGTTTTTCAGTCTCAGCTTCCACCAACTGCTACTCAAATGCTACTGTCTCCCTAGCCAATTTGTCCTCGATAGCCACCCGTGCTGCTCTCCTAGGTATGCTGAACTAAGTCTCACGCGACTATTGCCTCCAACCTGGTGGTCAGCTCCTCCCGAGCCCTCACGGCAACCTCACGTCTAGCCGAGACATCCTCCGAGTTCCTCAAAGCGTACCAGTCATGCCTGGAGGTGGCCACAATCCACTGGCACAAATGCTAGGAGACACCTCAAATCCTCCATCACACTCCCCAAAGACTAAAAACTGAACTGAATAACTCCCTGGTGTCATACAACTGTGCGGACCTGCAATGCCTTCCCTCAAACTCTGTTTGTTCGCAACCTCCAAATCGGTCTCCCTCTACGGCTTATGGCTTCCCCGCCAATGCTTAGCTGCAGGCTTCTTTCTCACAAGACGGACAACCACAACACTTCTCGTGGTCTTCTGTAGCTCAAAATAAATTGGGGGTCTAGGGGCAACGCCCCCAGCGGGGTTGAGGGGCAGCGCCCCTCACGGGGTCCTTCAGAACCCCATGAAAGTCCATGGCGCGCATCATTTCTGTGATATTTTATGATGTCAAAACCCTTCTTCTACACTCCAATATTTTCAGTGTCCAGGCTCCAGATGTCATCGAATCATTTTTCAATCCGTCGTCGTTTTTTTTTTTTTTTTTAGGCACTGTAATGTCCCCAATGGCACCCCGGCCATACAACCTCCCTGGACGGTCAACAACAGCACTGGCACCTCCGATCGTGCGGTCAACACCCTCCACCGTACGACTGTGTTTGTTTGTGCGGGGGCTGCATTTGTCTTCGTGCTCCGCGACAACAGTGGTTTCCACCGCACGGTGGTGGACGTGCTACCGTACGGTGGTCCCACCGTCGGTGTTGCACAATGCAAATACAAAAGAAGTACCAGAATAAGCTTGCCATTAATGTCAAAGGATGTTCATTATAATCTGTCGTCCACATTACATGTCCTCCAACACCCGGAGGTGGTACAATATATGACAGCCGAAGGGGTGCGACACAACCGTCGCGACTCCAACTACCTACCCGTCGGCTAACTAACTGACCGCCGTAACTCATTATTACCGACGACAACATAAACATAATATACCAACATAACATAATGATTATTCCGGGCAACAAGAACCTTCACAATTTTTTTGGAAAACATTTTCAAATGGTTCTTTGCTAGCAGAAACAATGTCATAATACAACAGTTCAATAGAGACTAGGCGTACAAATCAATTGAAAAAGCTGGAAACCATACTAGTGAGCCAAACATAAAAGTTTAATAAAATAAAATAACTAAATGTATCAAGTCAAAAGAATAAATAGAGTTGCAGAATCACCAACTGGAGGAAAAGTATGCTGCTTCTTGCTGGCTTGTAACTTCTGGCAACTGACATGACTCACAAATCTTTGCAATTGGTGCATTTTTTCACCTCCCGCAGACATTGTTTGCTGGAAAACGTCATGCCGCAAAATCTTATAGATTTTTGCCATGGTTTCTAGGGTTTTTTCCCGGTCCGTAGGAAAAGAAGATGTGATTTTTAGGAGATTAAATTGTGATTTACAATGCGATATCAGCGCTTTAATCACCAAAAATTCATTGACTTTTGGTCAACAATTTTTACATGATTTTTAGGGAAAATATTGGAAATGAGGACAATTTTTTAAAAAATCGCAATTAATTGCGATTTTTTCCAGATTTATGCTTCTATTACTAAAACAACTATTCTCAAAATCAAGATGATGTTCAAATCTCCTGGACAAACTATTTCATTGATAGAGGTAACTAAAATATTCACACTTCTTTGGTTGCTTTGTAAAGCAAATCATTTTGGAAGAGACAAAGATCACATATGGAAATCCTCAACTTTGAATTGACTAAATCTAATGAGAAGCACAATCTATGAATTCAAATGGACAGAGGAATAAAGGTTGAAATTGATTTTGAAGATTCATTCTTTCATCAAATCCTGAGGGACCAAGTGGCCTTAAGCAGATTTTAAATGACAATCAATGTGACTTATGAATTAGCATTCGAGAAGAATTTTAGCATAAATCAGGGCAAAAAGATAACTCAGCAACCACACAAAGATTTTAATGGCATTTTCAGCAATGTAATATCCTAGTTATTTTTGTTTTTGTTTTTTAGGCCAATAATAATCATCCACAACAGATAACCCGTTAAGGTTAGAAAGCATAAATTGAAAACTTGCTAGAAAATGCAACCCTTCCACTTTCTGATCACCAAGTGCCCAATGTGGGAAGGTGAGAGCATACAGTGTTGAGGGGATTGTTAGCTTCAAATAACTGGAAACAATACAATGCTTGGGCGGCAAGCCAGCCCCTTCTGCTTATCCAGTGGGAATGCAAGAAACTTGGCGGTGAACCAGCCAAGAGAAACATACAAAGGCACAAATCGCTCAACCGCGATATTTCAACGGGAGGACTAAAATTAGTAATTACAAAACAAACTCAACTCAACCGCTTATGCAACGGGAGGACCATTACACTCAGACATCACTCGACCACTTATGCAGTGGGAGGACTGAATTACAATTTACTTGAAAATAGGCGGCAAGCCAGCCTCTTCCACTTTTCAGCGAGGTGAGAGTTACAAGCCAAAATTGGTTAGTAGTACTACTACTTAACCTTACAATAATCAAGATAATGTGAGAAGAGAGTAATGCTGAATATCCAAATAAGAACATGAAATTTCTGCTAACATCAAAATCTGCAGGCTGGAATTGTAAAACCAGCAGCCTATGAATTCACTAAAACGCTCATAACTCTCTCATTACTCACCCAATTCAGCCAAAATCTGTTCTAAACAATTGCTATACCCGCTACAATGAAAACAAACCCAAGGAAAACCATTGAAACACCCATATTTATTTTGCACACTTCCCAGTGCATTCACAAAACCCAACGCCTAACCTGGGAAGTTCGATTTTCAATATAAAAATCCACACTCAAAATAAGATACTAAAAACATACAATATGCATCGCCAGTGGTAGGAAGAAAGGATGAGCCGGTACCCAGAATGATGGAATCGCCTGGCCAAGTGGTGTGAGCAAAATACACTTTCAGCAGTCTATTGTGCATATTAGCACACACACCTTGTCATTGACAGGGACCCCCGATTGTGTCTAGTCTGCTCGCAAGAGAGTGCATGACCTCCTAGGAAGCCCTGTAAATCCCGAAAACTTTGAAACTTATGGCATTTTAACTAAGAGGATAAAATTGTGCAAAATGGTCAAACAAGCCAGGTTTTATAAAGCATAAAAGGCGATAGCAGCACAAGGCATCAAAATCGCGCATTTCTTCATTAAGGGCCGAGTTTGTAATAGAAATCGCTCAAATTCCTCTCGAGAGCCCGAATTTCATAGATCAAGGGCATAACCAATTAAATGCAAGTTAAACTCGCAAGACCCTCTAGTAGGCCGAAGTTGGAGATCATAAGAATTTCACAAAAATTCCCTCCAAGTCAAGATCGAAACTCTCACAAACAAGCCAAGTAAGTCGAAAAAGTTAAAATCACGATATAGGCATTTGGGCCGAAGATGAAAGTTTTAAAACGCAACCAATTCACAAAATAGCTCTGTGCACCGAAAAATATGCAGTTCTAAAAATGACCCTCGAGGCCGAAATTGGCAAAATGACCCTCCAAGTCGAAATTGGCAAAATCACCATCCAGGCCGAAATTGGCAAAATCACCATCCAGGCCGAAATTGGCAAAATGACCCTTCAGGCCGAAATTGGCAAAGTGACCCTCTAGGTCGAAATTGGCAAAATCACCATCCAGGCCGAAATTGGCAAAATGACCCTCCAGGCCAAAATTGGCAAAATGACCCTCCAGGCCGAAATAGGCAAAATCACCATCTAGGCCGAAATAGGCAAAATCACCATCCAGGTCAAAATTGGCAAAATGATCCTCTAGGCCGAAATTGGCAAAATGATCCTCCAGGCCGAAATAGGCAAAATCACCATCCAGGCCGAAATTGGCAAAATGATCCTCCAGGCCGAAATTGGCAAAATCACCCTCCAGGCCGAAATTGGCAAAATCACCCTCCAGGCCGAAATTGGCAAAATCACCATTTAGGCTGAACTTCAATAATTCAAAATGGCATTCCAAGTCGAAAATCGCTAATGAATAGAGGGGCATTTTTCATTAAGTTTGCAAAAAATGACTTTGGCCCGAAAATACCAATATGAGAAAGGGCCGTTGAACTAGAACTTTTCAAAAGTGCCTTCTAGGCCGAAAATCGCAAATATGAGGGAAGGCGTCATTCTCTCCAACCTTTTCAAAATGGCATTTTGACTCGAAGATCGCGAAAATGAATGGAAGGGTGTTTTTAACTTAAAACGTTCCAAGGTGACAATTAGATAAATCGCGGAGGTAAAGGTAAAACTTATAAGATAAAATCCCGTGCAATTTGGTGTGAATACCCAAATTCGGCTAAAGAGACATAAAGCATTTAAAAAGTATATCTTTCGCAGTTCACCTCTTAGGCCAAATTTTGTCTAAATAGGAGAGCGAATCAAGAAGACAGATCGAACTTCATATAAGTGGGAGATTCAAAAGATACATCTCACAAAGAGCTTCTCAAGGCCCGAACCCCACAAGACGAAGCCAGAAGTTAAAATTTAATATGTTAAATTTAATTATTTAATTTTTCAAATTAATTTATTGAAGTGAAATCAATTGATTGTTCGCAGGACGTCATTAGAAGAACCAGGAGAAAGCCGGAAACGACAAAGCCAGACACTGAGTTGAAGGGGAAGATGCAGGAATGTGCTGCAGGAGCGCGAGATCTAAATCGAGCAGTGGGTAGCATGTCGCTGAACAAAGCTAAAGTCCACCATCGGGACCCAAGACCAAAGAACACTCCGAATGCTGCAAGTCTAGGCATTCTCGAGAAATACACAGCTGGATTTAATTCCAAAAGTTCAGTTTCTGAAAATGGAAAACTGTTTTATTGTAAAACTGCCTGCGGGCCCCACTCAAGATATTTTAAAAGACAGAGGGGACACATGTCAGTTATGTCCAACTACTGAATAGACATGAATTAAAGCCAAATAGTGGTAGGTAGTTGGGATTGTGGTTGAATGGATGACTGAGAGTTTAATAGGCATGGGTTAAGGTTGCCAACTTCTGGAAGGCAGAACAGGGCCCTTGGATGCAATCCATCCTAGCCTTTGATTCAAAATTGTAAAATCTCTAAAAGGCAGAAGCCTGTCTTTTGTAAAGGGTTAGATAGTTAGAGTTAGAGGGTTAGATTTTAGAAGTTAGAATAGATTAGATTTTAAGCATAGCATGGAGATGCTGCGGAAATTGTTGTAATGGCAGCTAAAACAAATATATGAACATTGAAGTATGGTGTCTGTTGTCTTTGTTTTAGTCTGTTTGCATGGTTTCTTTCAGCTGGTTAAATTTTAGAGTGCAAGGATTTTAATGGTGAAGTGTAGAGGGGTATCTGATGCATTTCTAGTTCATACCATTGGGGGTCTGCTGATTGTAGGTCATCGTGCATGGTTAGTTTGAACCCAAACTGTGCTTAGTTCAACTGAAGGTGTTCGTCTTAGGCTGCGCCAGAATTGGGTGCCTAAAACGAGTGTCTTTGGTCTGAAAATCATTCATCCCTTGGAGCTTGCACCATTTTTGTCTAGTTGTGAGGGTATCTCTGGCGAAACAAGAACTGGTTTATCGAAATCTGTCTACCCACTACATCAACTGTTATCATCTTTGTCCTTAGGCTTCCTGAACCCTTCCCTTTTGATTTTATTATGTAATTCGAGAATCACAACATACCACCTTGTTGCAAAACGTAAGTCCCCTTGTGCTCCCAGCAAATCACATCGACCGTTGAGCTATCCTGCAGTCAAGACCTGACAATCGAAACCTTGAGGTCGTCCCCATTGATCAAATTGAAACAGCATTAGGGATTTCCTTATCTCAAGAGAGGATAGGATACTCAGTGAGTACATTCTATTTTGTGTTGGCCGGATGGAGTCGTAGCAATGCGATTTTAGACACGTCAACACAGTCCCGCGACCAGCAACCAGAAAACACTCAAATCTCAAATAAAACACTCCACAATCTGCAACTCACTCACCAACAGCACTGGGAATCCATGAGCACAACTAGGTACTATCTTGCAAGTACGAAACTGAGACTTAGCTAGGAAGCCACACTTCGAAGTTCAGATTTTTCAATCGCCAATTCGGCAGCATAACGATGCAAATTCATTTGATACCACAAAATGGAGCCCAAGGCTTTTATTTATAACTTCAACTCCCCAAAACCAAATGCAAATGCACACAAATTCGCCCTAATTCACTTTTTTCATTTGCATTACCCAAGGATGGCGCCATACTTAGACAAGGAAACATGCCAAGTAAGTCAAGGACCACGACTTGACTTCGTAAACATGTGAGGTGAAATAAAATAATATCTCCATTATCAATTTGACGTCCCTTTCTAGACATAAAATTCGCCTAGCACTTAGGAGATATTATGCGCCATTTCCAAAGCCAATAAATCAGTAGTAAAAGTAATCAAATTAATTAAATATTAAACCTTAGGATAAGGAAATAATATTTAATTATATCACTTATGACTCCAATACCGATTATTGTCAAAACCAAGATGAAGCTGAGCTAGGAAGACCACTGAACTGCTGCAGGATCAGGACCCTATCCACTGCCAAAAATAGAAATATGCCATATTGCCACTTACTAAAAATAGTAAGTCATAAATGACTGCTCCAAAAAGCATGATCTTCGCGCCCAGTGACAGAGCATGGAGAGCTCAGTAGGACAGTATCACCAAAATGGCCAACCCCTGACTTACTAAAAATAGTAAGTTCTCGCCTCATCAATGCTTGACCCTCATTCTTCATTCCATCTAGCCTACAGGTCTCAGGAATAGGCTAATGGACCACTGGAAGGACATCAACAAGAAGGGGTCATTACAAGCAACCAATTACTTTCTGGGACTGTGATGTCCCCATCTGAACCCATGGACTAGACATAGACAATGGACAACAATAACAAATAATTGTTAAAGTGAAAAAGCTGTGATTAAAGAATATAAGATGATTAGAATATAAAGGCTAATCAATAATGATTAATCTAAAGATAGCTAAATGGATAAACGATTAGATAAGTTTAAATTAAAGATTTAAACTTATCATTAAAAGAAACAAGCATCACTGAAGGACAAGTCTGACAATGAAAAGATGATAACTTCATCAGCTAATTAAGGTCTGAATGCAACAATTTAGTTTGGAAGAATAAGCACATAAGATCAAGATAATAATGGAGTATCAAGAGCTACAAAGTACAAACTAAAGTGTGTAACAAGGAACACTTTATATATACCAAAAATATTTCTCAAAGCCAACGGCGATTAATGGGAGTTGATTTACGCGAAGGAGGATGTAGGAGCCTGTGTAAAGAATAGAATGAATGATGCGTTATAAAACTGCGCGGCGATCAAACAAAGATGAATGAATAATGAAAGATACGAGCTATGGTAATCATTAAGAGCATCATTTTATTATGATGACCGATGACCATAGAGGTGACGATACGGCTTGTAGAGTGGGGCAATAATTGGATGAGATAAATATTGATGAACATGAAGCGATAATGAACATGTTGCAATTATAGTTTGATAAGGAGGATTAAGAGTCACGTTGATTATCGTACGATAAATAACAAGCACCGATAATTAATAATAGAGAGTTGATATAGACTAACAAATAAACATCAATGTCGATTCCCCCTAAATATGCAACTGGACAACAGTGATTAAGCCAAATATTCAATCATTGCCAATACTAGTCAAATGCATCAAGCGATTGGTTAATGAACCGATTGTTTAGTAAGTGCAATTGGCATATATTATGAAGGGATACGATCTACTTATGAGATATGTCTCTTTGGTATCTAAGCAATACGACCCTTCAAACATATAAGTTATTTATTGGGTGTTAAGTTACGGGGGGGCAGGATAGAAGGAGGTAATTCAATACCACACTCCATAGCATATCATATTGGGTGGTTTGCCAAGTATATGGAAGGTAATACAAAATTGAACTGCCAACACAGAAGGGACATTGGTGCATATGCAGTGGCCAATTCTATACATTGTCTCCAATGTTATTTCATGGACGCTTAAGGGTGAAGGAGTATATTGGGGCAATTTAGTCATTTATAGCCTTTGACGATTAACTAGAGAGTGAGAACTATCATCGGAAGAATCTATTATTCTAATCTGTAGGCTCTGCTGATCAGTACTGCAGTAATGATTTATAACATTAAGGCATATATCTGAAATATACAAATCAGTGAAAATTATCAAGATAAGTTTTATCCTCTAAACTATTATTAAAATTTTAAAATTAAATATTAAAATGAAATGTATTCCGTTCTGATAAAATTATGTTTATTAATTACAATTCTCACTTTATTTAAAAAATTGATGTCTCAGGGCTAATTTAAGGCAAATCCCAAATGGGGACATTACAGGGAAGGCCTATAATAGCCTCCTTTCAGTATTATAGCACTAAATAATGAGGAAAATTGGAAATCCCAAGTTCAAACATGATAGAAAAATCTTGGAGCATAGCCAAATTTATGAACTAGTTTGTAGTAGTAGATATTCCGTACCATGCTATGGATCAGTCAAGAAAATTCCAACCAAGTTGCAGTCCTCCAAAAGGATGCTGGAATTTTCCAAAATCAACAAGCATAGCAGAAAATCATATGCTGACATTTCGCCGAAGGCATCTGGAGATCTAATGTATAAGTTCAGCTGTTGAAAGAATGTGTCACCTAAGGAAGCTAAGGGCAAGCTGACAGGTACAGAATAAATCATGAACTAAACCTGAAATACTATATAGGAAAGTAAATTTCATGCTGATTAATTGCACGATGTGGCTTATAGTGGACACGTAATTGTGGAGCAAAATTAGTAGGCCTGGTTATTGCTGCACAAAAGGAGAGAATGAAAGCAGATTGACACCAGAAGGCATGGACTGGTTACTTAGAACTTCAAGACAATTAGTTACAAGGCAGTGTAAACTAAATTTTCTGAATTTTCATAGCCATATCTAAGAGAGAATTAAAAAAAAAACAGAAAAAAAATTCATCTCATTAGATTCAACCTGTGAGAATGATTGCTTGCAACATGCAGTATGAATATGATCTTGTAAAATCTGAGTGGTGTAAATAAACACATAGTTTTTATCCAAAAATTCTCTTATTCATTACAATGGACCCTGAAATTTTTATTCTAATTTACACTTAATATGTCAAATCATGGACATGATTCAATTTTTTATTACTTCCTAATCTAAGTTTTGTATGATAAGCATGGACTGGAAACAACAAGATACATATGTATTTACACTTAAATGCTTGTTTAATTAAATGTTGTGAATTGATTGATACAACAGTTTTTCTCATTTGGCAACACACTGTTTGATCAAATATGATTGATATTATTTGTAACGATTAATATTTGGTTGATTAGGCTAGTTGCTACCAATAGCACACCATTCTATATATTGGGCCACTTACCCTTTATCAGGTTATTTAAGCATCCTTTTTAGAAATCGTACATCTTAACTGTAGTTTCTTATAAGATATAGAATCTATGTTGAAATCCTTTCTACCTCTAGCATTTTTACTTTTAACTTTTTTGTATTCTTACTATTCTTAATTGTTTTATGTGTGAAGACAAAAGAAAATACAAATATTTCTATGGCTAGCTGAAAAGAATGTTCAAAAATGTGTCATATGGGGTCACTAAGGGAATCATAACCTCAAAAAGTGACCAAAATCCACTGACCTTGGAAAGCTTTTCTCGCGATTCCAATGATAGAGTGCTGATTGCATAATAATCTAAGTTCTCTGGAAGAGGTCTATGCTCTTTCTGTGAAACCTACAAATCAAATGAGATCAATAAAGGTGAGTTTCTCCTTAAATATTCCTTGCGAATAATTTTCAAGATCATTGTATGTGTGTAGATCAAGATACTAATAGAATAATATACTTAAATAGAAGCATTTATTTTTTTGTTTATGAAAGCCAATCTAAATCAGATGCACAACCTTTGATCTGAATTGGATCAGGAATGTAAAAATCAGCTAGCTAAAATATATGGTATCTATCCATAACACTATCTATGATAAGATTTATATGATTTGCTTCATAGATTGTATGGCATTGAAGAAAAATCACTTGCCCCAAGTTAAACATCACATAGCTCTAATATGCTACATTAAAAATAATGGTGATCTTGATGAGTGGTGTGCTTCATAGAACCTGAGCTAAACTATTCGATGTTGTATTGTTGTTGGTGAGGCATCATCAATATGTTCAGTTTTCAATTTTCTTTAGGAGAAATCAGGTTTTTCTGGCTAATTTTGTCAATAATGAGCTGTATAGATTGTCCTTTGACCTACATTTGAGAATGGAAAGTACTTTGTCTTCAACTTGATCTAAATTGGAAGACGAGACTGTTCATATTTGCTACCATAGTAATCAGCTGACAATCCATGATATGTGTGCCTTTGTCTTGTGCTCTTGCAATAGAATTTGATGCTTCTATTTGTGAGCTAACTCTTGTTTTAGCACATTCTTTTGTGGGTTTTCCACTTGGATTGTATATTGTGCACCACTTGCCAATCTTTGATTACTTCTTCTGCTCCTTTACTCCACAAGAAATGTGTTCTATTGGGAATGATACAAAACTTCTTTTCCTTGCTTTGAGTTTTGTTTGACGTCAGACTTGGAATCCTTGTTTAGCAACTTATCTTGGGATTTAAAGTTTTCATTCTTAGACTTGTGCTTAGCTTTTACTTCAAATTTCAAGCACACATGTAGGCTTCTCCTAGAGGAAAAACATTGAAGAATTTCATGTTAGTCTAAATGTATGGTAGCAAACTTAACCTATACTTAAGAACGAAATTTTGTCTAACTCCTAGATTTTCAACTTGGAAGTCAAAAGTATAGAATATGTCACTATACTCTTGAATATACCAATCTTGACCTTGACAAAGTTGAGAACACTTATGCAGTGGTCTTAAATTTTTCCAACAATGCAATAGGCTTCTTTCAAGGCTTCAACAAAAACATTTCAGGTATCTACAGGTATAGGCTATCCTCTTGGATAGTGCGGTAGTTATTCCATCATATTTTGATAGACAAACAATTATAAAAGGGAAAAAGTAATCTTTTCTTTATCTAAAAGTTGATTTAGCATGTAGTAAAAATCAAACGAGATTGGATTCCCCTATTGTTATCAAGTTTGGATTCCACTTCTTCCTTATCATACATTCATTTTTTCATGGTGTTAAAAGATGACACCTGGACTGAGAATGGATACAAGGGACTAAGAGAAGATTGTAAAGGTCTAGTTCAATGCAACAACAATAAGTGATAATGAAATATTGTTGCCAAGGTTTAAGCACCATGGATAAGGTCTTAAATTAGCTATGGTATAAATAAAACCTCTTCTAATGATTGCACGTGAAAGCTTTTTATAATTTTTTTGATAAGGTAAACCTAAAAAAAGACCTCCAAAACCATATATATTGTATGAAACTCCATGTTTCTTGGGATCTTGTAATGACCCTTAAATAAATTTTCATATATATTGCTCAAATTTGGAATAATGCAATGAATATTCACCAAAAAGTATTTAAAATCAGAAATGCCCACATAGAATAAAGAAATCTGCACATATAAACTAACTAGAATAGAGTATTTAATTTAACATGTTTCATTTAAATGATTACATGGATCTACTACAAGTATTTGTTGATATTCAAAACTACAATGATTACAAAGATATTCTAAACATGATCAAACTATTGAAATATCCAACTACTGAAGTCCTCCAAGTTGAAGTGCTGATACAACCTCTATATGAAGTTGCCCTCGAAAATTAAAGCGCTTTTATCCTCTAATCTTCAAATCCAAGGGGTTGCATCCTTAGATCTAATTGTTGAACACAAGTGCTCAAATTGGGGTTGAGGATTACTGATATTATGAAAAAGATGATCCCAATCGATGAAGTTGCTTGCCTTATTTAGGAGTTGAAGACCTAGCATGGGCCCAAACAGGAAGAGAGTTGTTTGAGATTTTCCCACCATTTTACTTTGTTTGAACAATGGGGATTTGTGAAAGTGTATGCTTAAGTGGAAGGATCTGGGAACTGTATGCTTGAAGGAAAAGCAAAGAAATATCCCAAGAGGTACGACATTGGAAGTTCAGACATTTGTGTCCCCGAAGGAAGCAATACAATGGGTGTTTGAATATTCACATTCCTAAAGAATGCAATGGCAAAGAAGACTAGGGAAACGAGAATTGGGATGCTTCTCATAAACATTTCCATTTGATCTACATTATGTTCTTTGATAGTTTGAAGTCAGGGGTTTGGAGAATAAGCTGCAGGGATACTAGGGTACAAAGGGATGTAATTGTTTGCAAGGATTGTGAGTTGTCAACACCAGATATAGGAAAGAGTTGGGATTGAGAATACTACATACTTGTTACCATCATAATGAGGGAAATAGAAACCTAAAATTCTACAAAAGACGAAGGATTGAAGGAAAGGTATGTCGATATGAAAAACTCTAAAATCCTGCCCAAAGCAAGAAATGAATCTAACACCCACATACTTAGGATAAAGGGCATTACAAGTCCACCCTTCCCAAGATCGCTTGCCCTCAACAAATGTGAATTTGAATACTCCAAGCTCTTTGGTCCTTCCAAGGTAACATCTTCAATAGGTAGATTCTTCCAACAAACCAAATATTGTGTAATGCCTCCATTCCTCGGCTTCTTCACCCTAGTATCATCAATAACATTAGGTTTCAATATGAGTTTTCCTTCATCATCAAGATCCCATATTGCCCAAGGGCCCTGTTGGGGTGAGACATGAAAAACATTATGAATCGTACTATTTTCTGGCAATTGCAACTTCATCAACTCTCTTCAAGATCCTATAAGGCCCATAAAAATATTGCTTCAGCTTTTCAACCCCACTACTTTTGATGGAAATTTTCCTATAAGGCTACAACCATAGAAAGACCGTATTTGCAACTTCAAATGACCTCTTTAGTTTCAATTTGCATAAATTTTTTGTTTGTTATGGACTTGCTAGAAGCGATCCTTTAGTGACCTCAACATGTTTTGGCTATGCTTCACCAAGTCACCAATTGCTAGCATTGTACTATTTCTGAACATTAACCAATAAAGGTTAATGCATTATAACCATAAAATGTAATTACTAGAGACATACCAACGGACATATGGTGGTTATTGTTGTAGTTACATACTCTCCCAAATATAACCATTTAATAGAAGATGATTGCTAATTTGAAACATTGTTCTTGAAATAGCCTTCAACCTATTTGTTCACTATCTTTGTATGTCTATAAATTTGGGTAGGTTGGCTTGTGCTAAGAATGAGTTTTGTATTCGTCAAGAGAAAAAGCATGTGCTAGAAAGAGTTGAGGGATCTACTATCCCTATCATTGGCAGTATTTTAAGCAACCCATGTAGTCTAAACACTTCTCTATAAAAAATTCAGCCACTTGATGTACTTTTAATTCTAAAAAAATAGGAAAGAATTGGGCATACTTCATTAGCCTATCCACCACAACACAATTGCTAACTTTTCCTTGCGCCTTGGGGAGGCTTGTGATGAGCTCCATGGATATGCTTTCCCACTTCTAACTTGGGATAGGTAGTGGTTGAAAAAAGTATGTTGGAATAATATTTTTTTGCTGTAATGTCCCCTTCTCAGTGATGTGCATTCAGTGGTCCATTGGCCTATTTTGGAGACTCGTAGGCTATTTGGAAAGGAGAATTAGGGTTTCCAACTTCTGTGGAGTTTTGCATGAGCTTTTTAGGGTTTGTCAGGAGGGAATTCTTCAGTTCTGCTTATGGTTTCCTTCTGGGTTTTCCATGAACTCCAGGGTGGCATAACATGCATTTGATTCTTTGGTGAAGTGAAACTTACTATTTTTAGTAAGTTAGGGTTTGGTTGTTTGGATGATGTAGTTCTGCTGAGCTTTCCAAGCTCTTTCTCTGGGTGCGAAGATCATGTTTTTCGGAGTAGTATTTCTTGACTTACTATTTTTAGTAAGTGGCTGTGTTGAGCATTTCTATTTTTAGCAGTCTCAGACAGGGCCCTGATTCAACACAGTTCAGAGGTCTTCATCGCACAGCTTCATCCTTGATTTTGGTGTTGATCAGTATTGGAATTATAAGTTATTTAATTAAATATTATTTCCTTATCCTAAGATTTAATATTTAATTATTTTTATTACTGATTATTTGTATTGTGCGCAACTTAGGGGAAAATATTTATCTGCCATCTATATTGTTATTTACCTGAGTCAGTGGCATTAAAAAGAGGCATATTTCATGTGCTAACTTCCTTTTTATGTTGCAAGTCTTCACCAGGGAAAAATATTGAACTTCTAGCCTAGGAAGGGGACGCCAAACACATGAGGTGTGGTGGAGTGAAATGCAATTTGATTTTGGAGGGAATTTCGGTGAAGTTCAATTTGAATTTGGAGAGGGAAGTGTTATAAATAAGAGCCTTGGGCTCTCATTTGGATCATCTTGTGAAATTGCATCGTTATTTTGCCGGTTTGGCGATTGAAATCTTAGCTTCGAAGTGTGGCTTCCTAGCTAAGTCTCAATTTGTACTTGGGAGATAGTACCTAGTTGTGTTCTTGTATTTTCAGTGTTGTTAGAGAGTGTTTTGCAATTGTGGAGTGTTCTTATTGTTTACCCTCTTGGGTAAATAGCTTAAGACATACAGATAAAACACGTAATGCAGAATAATAATGCCATAGACATCAGATAAAATATAAGAGATGTTATTCTATTCATAATCGTCCGTGTGTTACAAGTTACATTTCGAGATATATAAAGGTACCGAGGGGATGCGAGTGCCAATCGTCACACTGTAACTACCATCCCTCGGTTACATCACTAATGAAAGTAAAGTACTATCTAATTAACTATTTTATTCCGTACAATATTACCGCTAACATCATCCCCCCCCAAAAACCAAGTCATCTCCTAACGACTCGAAAGCAACATGGAAGGATTACAACATAAAACTCAGGACTGAGAAGGGGGTGGAGGAAGCGTCCTTGGTGGAGAGGGGGCGGTGCTCAGGCGAGCGCGTAACTCGTAGACTTGTTCAGTCCGCAACTTGAGGTCCCGCTCCGCAACCATCTAGCGTTCCATCGCTGTTTTCACCATCAATGCTGCCTCCAAGACTTCTTTATCTTTCTGGTCCACCTGCTCCAAAGTGCTACCCAGTCGGTTCTCCAACATAGTCCTGTCTTCGTGCACTTCCTCCAACCGTGCCTCCAAGGCACCCCTAGCCGTCCTCTCTCCGACTAACACTGTCTCCAAGGCAGTTCGTTCTTCATCCCATGTGGTCGTCGCTCGAGCCAATTGCTCTCTGTGGAACTCCTCTGTCTGCTGGAGCCTAGTAGCCAACTCGTCCCGTGCCAACACGGCATCCCTGCGTTGGGTCTTTGTACTGCCGGCAATATATTGCGTCCTCCGCAACTCATAGTAGGTTTCTCGAAAGGATTGCTCTATTCGCCTCAACAATGACTGTCTGCTGGTTTCGCCAACCTGCTCCCAGAGGCCCCAATTCTCCAACATCTGTAAGGTCTCTGTGGTAGGCCATCCACCAGACTCAAAGCACTGAGTAAAGTGGGTCCTGCACCTATCCCTCATAAACTCCAGTAGCTGCTCCAACTCGGCGTCTGCTCGGGCCTCTCCCTGAGACCTCACGGAGGCTACCACCCGTCTGGCTTCCACAACCATATCGGCAGGAACTGCTCTAATTCCCTGTCGCCATCTCCTCTCGGAGATGCTACGATACCATGCTCCTCCATGGCCCCGTGGGAAGTCTGTGGGAAGCTCAGGGACAACTTCGCCTCCTGCGTAGGGCTCAACATCAACTCACGGATGGGTGAGTGGTCCCTCGGTACACTCTGCGTCGGCTCTAGCGAACCATCTCCGAAGAGGTCCACAACCTCGCGAGGACTCTGCTCATGCCTTGGAGAATGGACTACTATTCCAGCCGGGGCTATTGGTGCCAGCTTGAACTGGCTCAGCCACACATTCATATCCTGCTGAGAAGGGGTATCACTGTCTCCAGGATGCCCCGTTGGTACCCCCATCTCCCCATCTTCTGTCCATCCAACCTCTACTATTGTCGTGGGATGACTTTCCTCCACCACCAGAGGCTCTACTAGTGTCGCGACCGCAGGTGAGGGAACCATAATCATGGGTGTCCGACCCTGCCCAAAACCAGGAACGGGCACAGTCAGCACGTTGACCGCCGCGCCTGGAGGAGGTAACATGGTACGTGTTGGAGTCGTCTGCTCATCTAGAGGCTACGCAGCTGCTGCTGATGTTGCCCCCATGTCCTCCTCTACATGTTGCCCACCTTGACCTACCATACTAAAACTACTTTGTGTCGCCATATCACTGGAGTCCTCTGTCTTTGCACTCGGGTCACTACTGGTGGACTCCGAGGTTGCCGACGCTGAAACCACTACCCTTCTCTTCTGTTTCGTGCCAGTGTGTATATCTCTGCTTGGTGCCATGGTGTCCAGGTGAATCCAATAAAATATGGGGGCTGGTCAGGGTGTACACGACCTTGTGGTGCCAAGTGTTGGTCCGGTGAGCCCCGAAGTTGTACGACATCTAGAAAGAGCCCGATAGTGTGGTAGGGCATGTAGAAAGTCTTGTGCTAGAGAGTCATGAATTCCTCCATCCTATCTGCTAATACAGATGCCCAGTCATATACGACACCATTACGGATGCCATTCACGAGCACCACCTATGCCGTGGCAATATCTAAAGCCCGACTTGTTCCCATCAACCAGCTCTTCAATACATCCACCAGACACTGCCATATTCTTTCTCTTAGAAACGACTTCTTCAGACCGCGACTCTTGCTTGCGTGCTGAAGACTAGCAAGTTCCGCTTGTGTGAGGTCGTCACGACATATCAGTTTCAGAAGTTTGTCTTTGAAATCTGGGGCTATTTTCTGTGCCTTATCCACTTTCTTTCCGTGCACCCTCGGAATACAAAAAACTCTGGTAAATTCGATCGAAGCAAAGGATACTGTAATCTGTTGATGGTCGTAATCAAATATTGACTGCCGCCTGTGCGAGTCGTAGGTACCAATCATGGCCCGCAACACCACCTTGAAGTCCCTGATGCAAAAAGGCATCTGGATGGCCCACTGTACCTATGCAAGTCGCAGCTGTATCTTCATGGGGTCATCATTCGGGGTCTCGTTCCACCATTTTCTGCAATCTGTGCCAGTCAAACCCTCGAAAGTGATTGTGTCCATCGTCACGTCACTCTTTGCTGGAGTCTGCTGCACTTTGGATTGTACCTTCTTCCCTTTCTTTTTGTTGCTGTCAACCATGCCGTCTCTTACCTTTACACCCGAAGGCAGGATCCGGACCACGTTCTTGTTCCTTGAGGTTGACGGCACTACACCAGGTAACTACCGTAACTGCTTTTGCCAATTTTTCCCACTGGCGTCCATTAAATAATGCTCCCTTTTTCATTTGTGCCCTCTTTAAAAAAGAATAGGGTTAGAATAATCAAGCACGTGCCTCTTTCTCTTTCCCCGTACCTATAACGGACTGCTGCAGCCGTACGGTTTAATATTTTGCTTGTGCGTTATAAGGCCACCGTACGGTTTAATATTCTGCTTGTGCGGTTATAAGGCCACCTCACGGTGACCCTCTTGGGTAAATAGCTTAAGACATACAGATAAAACACGTAATGTAGAATAATAATGCCATAGACATCAGATAAAATATAAGAGATGTTATTCCATTCATAATTGTCCGTGTGTTACAAGTTACATTCCGAGATATATAAAGGTACCGAGGTGGTGCGAGTGCCAACCGTTGCACCGTAACTACCATCCCTCGGTTACATCACTAATGAAAGTGAAGTACTATCTAATTAACTATTTTATTCCGTACAATATTACCGCTAACACTTATGTGGTTTTGGAGTGTTTTCTTGCTGCTGGTCGCGGAGTTGCTGAAACCATTTTTCATTCATACCTCTTGGCCAAGTGAACCATTCATTCTGGGTATTGGCTCTATCAAATCGTGGTACAAAGGTGTTATTGTCTACAAATTTATAGCTGCTGGTTTGGAGAGATGGAATTTTAAGAGCAAATCGTACCACCTAGCTGGGTCGTACCCTTCTAGAGGTGCATTGGGATCCGTGCTTCTGTTTTGAGGCGATTGGATTGTAGATTTTGAGTGCTAGAATCATCGTCCAGGTTATATCTTTCATTTGCATTTGATTTGGTGTGTTTCCGTCTTCGTTTGAGTGAGTTATGATCATTTTGGTGTTGCCGGTTGAGAATAGTTATGTGTGTATTGACTTCAGATTTTCAGTTCAGCAATAGTGGCTTTATTTGAGTTATATTGATGGTTGTTTATTTCTGTAATCTGTATTGGATATCATCTCTAATCTTCTCCTTCTATTTTGTAAGGTTAAGTAGTAGTACTACTAACCATTTCTGGAGTGTTGCTTGCAGAAGAGGCTGGCTTAGCCGACTTCTTGCTCTGTAATTCAGTTTTGAAGTTTTGTCCTCCCACTGAGTAAGTGGTTGAGTGATTTTATGTTTGTAATGGTCCTCCCGCTGCATAAGCGGTCGAGTTGAGCTTTTGTTGTGTTCAGTCCTCCCATTGAAACATTGCGGTTGAGTGATTTGTGTTTTGGTGTGTTGTTCTCTCAGTTGGTTTACCACCAAGTTTCTTGTTTTCCCACTGGATAAGTGGAAGGGGTTGGCTTGTCGCCCATTATTGTATTCAACTTTTCAGTTGGTTTATGGTGCTAACGATCCCCGAAACACCGTATGCTCTCACCCTCCTAGATTGGGCTCTCGGTGAACAAAAGGTGGAAGGGTTCCCTTTTAGTTATGCTGGATTATTTCTCTAACCTTAACGGGTTACTATGTTTGCTTTGTAAATCTCATTATAAAATCAAAAAAAAATTAAGGGGGTTTATTACATTTGCTTTGTTCTGTTGGCATGTTATGCACTCTTTGATGTGTTTGAGGCATAGTTCCTAGACTCGCTAGGACTTGCCAAGACTAGGCAAGTCTCGAGCCGGGTGACCTTGGGCGAGTCCTAGGGGCCCGGACTTGGACTCGCTCGAGTCTTGGGCAAGTCCTGATGAGTCCAAGAACTCATGGACTTGGCTTAGACTCGGCCAGACTCAATTTTTTTTTTTAAATCTTAAAAAATGACCAAAAAGGAAATTTTTTGATGTTTTGTCCTAAATTTTTTTTTAGGGGGTATAGCCCCGGAATCCCCACTTCTATTAGAATATTTAATTATATTTTAGTCACCTATATTTAGTTCCTTGTTTAATGGTCATTTAGCTTTTTAGTTAATTAGCTTTTAGCTCTTTAATCTTTTACTTTAACATTATGTTCTAATTATAGAACATCGTCTTGTAACCTCTATATATATGTGTGTATATCGTTCAATGTAATCATCCGATTATTGAATCATTCATTCAATTTATTTTTCATGGTATCAGAGTGGGTCGATGAGATTTTTTAAAGTTTGGCGAATTTTTTAATAAAAATTCATGCCCTTCTTTCTAGAATATTTTCTAGATTTTTTTTAATAAAAAAAACGATTTTTCTTTATAGAAAGCTTTTTGAGGGTTTCTGGTTTGTGGGCGAATTTCTGTGTTGGGCAACAATTCATGTTTTTTTAGAGTTCTGGAGATTTTTGAGCCTGCAACCTAGAGTTTTTTTTTGCAGATTAAAAAAGTTTCCTAAGGTTTCTGCAATTTTTGACTAGGGTTTTGACCCTTCAGTTCAAGTCGAAGTTTTATTTTGCTTGCAGATTCTTGGTGGATTTTTCGAGACCTCAACTGGGTCGTCATCATATTTTTTTGGGTGCATCGTTTTCCATGCCTCGATTTTTGAGCCGTCAGATCTACATTCTGTTTTCAAATTCGTGGTGGGTTTTTAGAGAGCTTTTTTGGGTTGGTCTCAGATTTTTTTGGGTGCCTTGTTTTCCACACCTCAAATTTTGTGCTAGCAAATTTGCCTTGGAATTTAAAAACAGTTCACAATTTATGCTATTTTTGTGGACGTTGGGATTTTTGCTGTTTTTTCTGGGCACCGTTTATGTTGTTCTAAGTGTGCAGAATTTTTTTTAATTTTTGGGTTTCTTACAAACCTCGAAATTCATGCCTTAAAATTCGTGCCAAAATTCTCCTTCAGGGTTTCAGATTTTTTTGTGTAGCTGCTTCTATTCTGATTTTTGAATCAGATTCTTCTATCTCATGCTTTCACTAGGTTGACCTCGTTCAACCTCCATTTTTGTGATGGCATCTTTGACCACCATCATGTTGGAACACAGACAAAAGTTCAACAACTGCCACAACACCTAGAAACAATGCATGTTCACGATATTTGAATATCGTTGCCTTGATCAGATTGATTTAGGCCAGACCTCGTCTTACAGGTCCAAGGGTTTTCAAGATTTTTTCCTAAAAAATTGTCTATTGGTTTTCTGATTTTTTCCACAAAAAATCATGGGAGGGTTTTCACAATTTTTTCCTCAAAAATTGTTCGCAGGGTTTATAATTTTCCCTTAAAAATTATCTCATCTGTAATCCGCGATATTCGCGTAAGATTTTAGTTATCTGGGTTTTATCGTTTTTTTCCACAAAAACGATGATTTGTAACCTCAGATTTCTTGGTTTTTCGATTTTCTCCTTAAAATCGTAAATTCTCTTTTCAGGGGTTCCTATTTCAAGGTTTGACGGTTTTTTCCTCAAAATCGTGCTTTGTTGCAGTTAGTTTGGGTCGCACCTGCCAGGGCGAACATCTGCAATCGTGGTATCTTGCAGTCAGTTTTGGAGTTGATACTCTTCTGCAAAAGGGTTTGCCGATTTTCCTCAAAATCATGGTTTTAGTTTTCAGTTTGGTTACCCAACGTTAGGTTGGATGGATTTTGGTATTCTTGGTCATTAACACTTTTCAGATCCAAGGAGGGTCTCCACTACAGCAGAGTGTTCTTTTCATTTGTGATCAAAAGACCTGCAGTGTCTTCTGTAGGGTAGTTAGTAGATAGAATGACCATTAAGGGAGGGTATTAGAATATTTAATTATATTTTAGTCACCTATATTTAGTTCCTTGTTTAATGGTCATTTAGCTTTTTAGTTAATTAGATTTTAAGCTTTATTTAGCATTTAGCTTTTTCTTTTTAGTTAATTAGCTTTTAAGCTTAATTTAGCTTTTAGCTCTTTAATCTTTTACTTCAACGTTATGTTCTAATTATAGAACATTGTTTTGTAACCTCTATATATACGTGTGTATATCGTTCAATGTGATCATCCGATTATTGAATCATTCATTCAATTTATTTTTCAACTTCTGACCCACGGGGAAACACAAGTGCGTTTCCCCGCACCCCTTCTATTGTTGGATTTTTCTCATGTCTAACACCTTGTGTGGATCACCGAGGCTATGGATCCTATCTTTAGTGACGAGGACCTTGATTGGGTTGACCAAGCAAATAGAGAGGCTAAGGTTGTAGCCATGGTAGAGGAGCTTAGAGCACGAGTAGACATAGGTACAACTAATGTTGGTGTGGGTGGCATGGAGTCACGGACAAAGGCTATGGCTGTTGAATCGTCCAAGACCTACCTTAGACACCTTCGTAGGAGGGATGTAGGATCCATTAAGCCATAGACTTGTAGTCATTGTTTTGATATTTGTGTGGAACATTTGATGTCATGGATTTTATATTCCATGAGTTTTGTATACATTTGACAATATTTATATATCTAAGTTTTCTATTTCCTTCAGCGACAATTTGTATTTATAGTTATTCTTAGGTGATTGATGTATACTTGTGTATGTGATCAAATTAGCTTCTATTTGATGAATTTATTGTGCCTTTAAGGTTTACTAAATAAAGGGTGCATTTTAAACAAGTTTTAAATCCTTAAAAATCTCTAAATTTCTTGGGGTTTTCACTTTGCTGATTCTTCATCGAGTTTTTTGGCCGAGTCCTAAGTTGAGTCACCCTTGTCGAGTCTACTCCGAGTCTGAGTCTTGTTTCTATGGTTTGAGGACACTGGTTTTTGATGCCCTTCCAAAAGAAACTTTCCCTATTTTGTCTATAAGTCTTGCAAAAACCTAGGTGACCTTATAGAAGTGCATCATGAAAAGCCCTTATATTTTCTCCATGTGGAACTTAGGAACTAAAACTTTATAAAGAATGAGACCATTTACTATACAAATCTAGCTTCCCTCACATTACCATCAAGGGGATCAATCACAAATGCATTTTGAACTTATTTTGCCATAATAGTGACTTTAGAATCAGCAAAAATAGGAAAAGTAGAACATAGATAGAGTAGGCCTTCTATAAAGAACATTAGCTACTACAATCCTTTTTCTTGCCATGTACTCTATGTCAAAATCATAAACTTGGAGCTTTCTTACCCATTTTTGTTTCTTGTCATTTAGGTTGTTGGCTAAAAAAGAACTTCGAGCTGTTATGATCTATCTTCACCACAAGTCTTCCACAAACAAGATAATGTCAAAACTTGGCCAAAGCATGCATGATAGTCAACATCTCTCAATAATAGATGGACAATATTTTTCTTCCCCTTTCATTTTCTACTTTCAAATGCTATGGGATGCCTCTTCTCTACAAAAACAATTCAAATTCCTTTCCTAACACCACACTCTATGTAATGTCCCTTATTTAACTACCTGGAAAGTGGGGACAATTATATATCAACTATCAGTTTTCAAGAGATGTCTTCCCTTGGTGATGCTAATGTTGACTCGCAAATGACATACAACCGATTCAAAAGGAGCAATATATGGATAGGATAGCGGGTTGATATGGTATCTAATATGATCCTTAGAAATATGCCAAGTTATAATATTTCAGTCTGCAAAACTATATATACAGAGATATATGATCTTTCTGATATAGTGATATGGGTTATGCAATAATTCTCTGGTAAAGCTGATAATCTTTTCCTCCAGCTAGACTAATGTAGAGCGGATTTCTGTTTCAGATTCACTCTCAATAAGTATGCAGAAACTGTCACTTATGTCTCTGCTATATTTAATGTGTCGATATACTTATGCAACTATGAATACAATGATATCACCCATAGTAATAGGTTGCTGTTTCTAGTATTGGAGATATATGCTTGCGTCACGATGGTGCTGTCTTTGATATTGCTAATATTCCTTATGCAATCACTTATGTGCCTTCGGCAATGGTTCCCAAAGAGCGATCCTAAAAGAAGTCCAATTCCAACTCCCCTATTAAAATGGAAAGAGTTGCCTTCTTATACTTTGTGTTTGGAGTGTTAAGACATGCCTCATGTCTCTTTGTGAATGCTTCCTACATAAAACTTACTAATCATTATTAATCTCTAAACTAATGATCGATGGTAATTGGGTTGTCATCGGGTCTATCTGAGATTTGCCTTTAATTGGTGACTGTTGATCATTAGTTGACATCGCGTCACTTTAACCATAATGCTTAATCGACTTGTACCCTTAGTTTAGCCAATATCGTTATAATTCAAACTACGGCATTATTATATGGTTGACCATTACTAGGTATACCGTTTCCATGTTAAGCATCGATAATTTATGATTATTAATTTCCCATTGCTTGGCTACCGATTTTCATATGGACTACCGTTGCTGTTAACAGAAGAGTATGCCGTAATTATTGTTCTTCACTGATCCCTCATTTATCGACTACCTTCAGTATCATGCCTGCTATGTCATTCTTCTTTATTGTGAAGAGTGGATGATTGGAACGATTTCATGGTACCTTTATTGATTCTTCCTTCTTCCGTTCTTCTAAACTGTAATTATATATAACCATTCTGATCTGATCTGAACTGCTCAGTCGTGATGTATGACTACTGATACGTATGGCTGGAAATATACGTCTAAGAGAAACACGGCTGTATCCTCAAAGGATGAAGTAAGAAAATAAGATATCCCATGATGTCCTTTGAGAATGGGATTGATCCACATGATATATCTTGCAAGATCAAAGGGTTGCATCTTTTGAGTGTTTAAGAGTTACGTCTTTTCAATGGAATGGCTTCCTACGTCTTCTATTTAATATTATTAATTTATTTACTTAACATCTTTAATATTATCACTGCTATTTATCAATCATTGTTTACGATCAATATACCACTTCAATGATACTCAATGCTTAACATAACCTTGTCGTTCTTTGTCATTATCATTGAATTAGCTTGCTACACATAGATTTTAATTATTACCTTAATAGATTGAGCTTTATTTGATGACCTGTCTTATAACCGCTTGTTCTTCTTTGTTGATATCAATTTGGCATATCGTTCATGTATCCTAGTTATCTTTACTCGTATGCACTCACCGGGTATTTATTTTATTATTATTATTTATTTATATTACTTATATTATTATTATTTAATATTAAGCAATATAAATTTTATATTAAATTTTATTTGTTATTAATAAATAATGATCATATATAACATAAATAATAATCATAACAAATAATAAACATTAATAATTATATATTAGAGGAAAATCGTGAAGTCTCATAAATGAGACGATTTTCCAATATTATTAAATGTTAATTAATAAATGTTTTAATTATCGTATTTATTGAATCACAATAATCCAATGTCCAAAAGGGGTTATGACACTCTATGACAAATGGTTGTGAGAAATTTGGAATGACAAGAATAGACCATGAAGTTTGTCAAAACACTTCTTGTTTTCGGCTATGTAAAAGCTCCTTTCTTTGTCATATAAATTAAAGGTGTTGCTACTTGTTTAAGAAATACCCTATAATAATTGTGAAGTCAAAAGAATCCTCTCAATTGTGTCAATGTGGTATGAGGCCTATCTAAGATGGCTCAAATCTTCTATTTATCGACTTGAACACCTCGAGTGCTAATGATACGACCTAAGTACAAGATCTTCATGACTCCAAAATCAGAGTTTGATTCTTTTGCAAACAGACCCTATTGCTTTGATAATTCCCCTATAGCTAAAAGTCACTTATTTCCTAAGGTTGTTTGATTGTGGACATTACAGCTGTTGTCGGGTAATTAAGCATTAAGGTAAATTGTGTTAGCGTCGGCAGTTAACCCGTCGGTTGTCGGCAGTTGGCACCGGGTAACTGACCAGACTCCTTTATATTGTATCTGTTTCCAGTCTTTGGACATGCTATTGTAGTTGAACATATTGCTATCATTGTATGTATTGGCTTATTATGAATCAATAGAACACTTGTGAGTTCCATATATTCTGTGTACTTCTGTCATTTATGCAATGTCTTAACCTGACACCCCAAGGGGGAAACATTTGGCGTCGTTGCCTAAGTAAAAACTTGGGAGCAATGGGGAAAAGGATGTACTACATGGATAATGGGACAACCATTACCTGAAGGAATGAGTGACCCTGACAGAGAACCCGAAGAATTGTTCGAGGGGGAAAAGACACTCACGAATGATTTCTCCTACATCCTACAGGCGGCAATCGAAACGCACGTAAGGAGGGAAGCCACAGCCGAAGATGTCCCAGAAGATGCTATGTGGAATTCGCTCGGAGTAAGCCCCGCTGTGAATCGGTTGATGAGCAAACTGCCTAACCTTTTGGCACAAGGATTTTTGGCTCTCCAGAACCTAAGGGAAGACATCTACCGAGAGAACCGACGGTAGCAAATTCTACGGGAATTTAGGGAGCGCCAAGAAGATGAGCGCAATACATGAACTTTGATGGCCAGGGAGAATAAATAAGAATGCCCCCATTGTAATAAGTATGTCAGTGACATACATTATGTACGAGGGATGAAGTAATAAATTTTTTTTTGTGTTTTGTGTACATGGTGTGTGCTTGCTGTGTACGGAAGTGATTTATGCCCAATATACTAAATAAGGACAAAAATAAAAAGATACAAAGTGACGAATGGGAAGTGGCACAAAGAGTGCTGAATCTCAGACAACCGATAAAACGAAGGCGTAGGCTAAGGCAGTTTGCCGACGGATGACCGGCCGAGGGGTTGCTCGAAGGGAACCCAGGAGGTGTCACGGAGGTTGCGGAGGCAAAGATAGACACAGAGAATTACACTCTCTACACTATTGTAGGGTTGCTTGAAGGGAACCTAAAAGAAGCCACGGAGGGTGCCGAAGGAGAACTCTACAGTTCGCCACAATGCCACCATAGGATAAGAAGTCGCGAAGAGTTGGTGGAACAAACAAGGCAAAATCTAAACCTGATCGACGCTACCAGAGACCTACTAAAGAACTTGTCCATTTCAGAGGACAACCAGAGGGAGACAACCAACTGGAGGGAGACGACTGAAGGTGACGGTACGGCCAAAGGTGCCGAGGGAGCACAAGGGTATTGTACGGGAGGCAATTTGTTGGGTTCAGGGTCAATCTTCTCCGGAGGACCCATGAGTGGAGGGTCAGGTGTAGGAGGCGGAGGCAGAGGATCACCAGGTACAAGCACACAAGGCATTAGAGGACTGAGACCCAGCGGTGGAATGGCAAGTAAACAAAAATTGCCAAAGTTCACACGGGACGGCAAGGAAGACCCCGTACGCCACTGCCGTACATGTGAAACTATTTGGTCCGCCAATGGAGTGACGGACCAGGATGACTGGGTACAACAATTCCCAACCACGTTACGTGGAGTTGCTATAGATTGGTACTCCGATGTTGACAAGCAAAAAGTGGCCACGTGGGCCAATCTACAGAAGGAATTCAAGGAGGAGTTTCAGTTGCTCCGTGATGACAATGAAATCGTAGCCGAGATATACAGTACCAAACAAGGTACCAAGGAGACAGTACGGGCATATAGCAAGAGGCTGAAAGAATTGCTGGGTAAAATGAAAAGCCAACCCGCAGATGGATTGAAGAAACGATGGTTCGTTGAAGGGTTGAATTCCTCCCTACGGAAGAAGATGAAAATTGTACCCCCGACGTCATATGACGATGCCTATAATAGGGCGATGGACCTAGAGAGCGAACACAAAATGTCAAAGAAGAAGAAAAGTAATAAATACTCATCCGATGATGATGAAGACTCTGATGGGGAAAGCAACAGAGGTGGCGAATCGAGTAAAAAGGTGCATGCACTCCAAAAGGACATGGAACGAATGCCGAAAGAATTCAAAGCCATGAAGGGGAGTACAAGTAAGACTGAAGAAAATGACGTGTGGTGTACGGACTGTAGGAGTGACGGACACACCAAGGGGTCCTGCCCCAAGAAGGCTTTCTGGGACATTTGTCAGATTGCCGGACATTTGACAAAGGAATGTCCCTACAATATGAAAACCAGGAGCCAACAAGTTCTCTTCACGCAAGAGCAGCCGGCCGCCGAAACTTCGCAAACCGCCAACAATAATGCATCATTTGGCGGATATCGGAACAATTGGCGAGGGGGGAAGACCAATAATAACAATAATAATAGGAGCCGGATCCAATATGATGCGAAGGGATGGCCAATGATCCAGTGCCGAGCCTGCAATCAATGGGGCCACTTTGCCAGGGAATGCACCTCAGAAGAAACTCCACAAAAACTATGCAAATGGTGTGGGCCTGGAGACCACGATGATGGAACTTGCCCAAAGTTTGGAGTGAACTTGCTCAACATTGACAGGACGGAGGAATGGGTATTGGCAATCACACGGTCATAGGCAAAGAAGGCCACATACCCAGACCCTTGCACAGAGAAGCAGCGAGCGCTGGAGGCGAAGGCTGAAGTGGCGAAGGAAATGTTGGCACAAGGGAACACTCAGGAAGCGACAAGTACTTCTCGCTCTGAGGCTGAGGAAAATATCCTGAAGCAAATGCTACAGATTGAAGTACCTGTGAAGATGAAGGACCTCCTAGAAACGATGCCGCAATTACATACGACACTCTTAGGTACGGTGCAAGTAACTCCACAGAGTCGGGTGACCCGGAATACGGATGTTCCCGGTGGAACACCAACAGACCCATTGGTCTTGACACTATACAGTGGTCGGCACCCGGTGGTGGTAGAAATGGGAATACTTGGCACCATTTTGACTGACACCATTGTCGATGGCAGGTCGGGAGTGAATGTGCTTCTGCAAGTAACCTGGAAGAAGCTTGGCAAGCTGACACTATGGCCGTCAACCTTCAACTTACTGGGAGCGGATCAACATGGTATCAAACCTCTTGGAATGCTCATGGCGCAACAAGTGACCATCGGGACACAACCATTTGTCCTCGACTTCGTGATGATTCCGCTCGCCAAGAAAGGATACGACGCCATTCTTGGTAGAGGGTGGTTGGTGGCGGCCAGAGCGAATCACAACTGGAAGCGTAACACATTGTCCATGGAGAAAGCCGGGTGAAAATTTATTATCGACATGAAAACACAACTCGTAAGTGAAGAATTTGCGTCAGAATCGGAATCGAACGGCGAGGGTGGAGTTGACGAAGGAAAGTACGAAAGGGAACCGGATGAGGAAGGCGTGCTAGGAATCCAAGGATGTTCGGAAGATGAGACCGATTCCCTTAATGGGCTCTTCCATTGGCAAATGGAAGACTATGAGCTGCTGTATGGGTGCAACATGTTGGAGGTTGATGAGGAGCCGGACGAAAATGAATTTCCGCCAGCATACGGGGAATACACGGAAGGGGATGCTCTTGTCAACGAGACACCAGCACATAGGTTTGACATGACGAAACCAATCCGGTATGAAGAGTCCGTAAAACCTACAAACCTCGACACAGAAGCAGAGCCAAGGAACATCTTGGTTGGCGATGACTGGAATCCAGTCCTGAAAGCTGCCGCGTTTAAAATATTCATGGAATACAAGGATGTATTCACCTGGACGTACAAGGACCTCAAAGGGGTGCCGCCAGAACTGTGCGTACATCAAATTTCACTCGTACCTGGGGTCGTACCTGTACGGAAGAGGCCGTACAAAATGAATAAAAACTATGCTGCGAGAGTGAATGATGAAATTGAGCATATGCTCGAAGATGGATTATTTTCAAAGTGCAGAACAGCGAGTGGGTATCACCCATAGTGATATCTCTTAAAAAGGAGGCAAACCAGATCCGAATCTGCGTGGATTTCAGATGCCTTAATGCGGTCATCATAAAGGACCCGTTTCCAATACCATTTACGGATAGCACCTTGGAGGAAGTGGCCGGTCATAAAATTTATTCATTTATGGATGGATTTTCTGGGTATAACCAGATATCCATTGCTAAAGAGGACAAATTAAAAACGACCTTCATAGTGGAAGATGGCGTGTACGCGTATAACCGAATGCTGTTCGGGTTATGCAACGCGCCAGTGACATTCCAACAGATAATCCTTCACATATTTGACAAGATGTTAGTAGGGAACTTTAGGGTGTTCCTTGACGACTGGTCCATCTATAGTAACCAGGATGCACAGCTGCCACACTTGGCGAATGCATGGAGAGATGTAGGCGAGCCCGCCTAGCACTCAATCCCAAAAAATGCAGATTCATGGTGCCTCAAGGGAAGCTGTTAGGACACATAGTGTGTAAGGCTGGACTCAAGACCGACCCAGACAAGATTCGGGTGATAGTGGAAATGGAGGCAGCGACAGATGTCACGGGAGTCAAATCCTTCCTAGGACACATAGGGTATTACATGTGGTTTATCAAAAATTTTGCTCAAGTATCCTGCCCTCTGGACAAGCTAACAAGGAGAGGTGAACGGTATGCATGGGGGACGGCTTAGGAAGAGGCCTTCCAAGAATTGAAGTCACGGTTGGTGGGTGCACCAATCCTGACATATCCTGACTGGGACAAAGAGTTCCAAGTACACGTTGACACATCCAATTTCGCCATAGGGGCCACACTATCGCAAGTTGGCGATCACGGGCTAGATCACCCAGTCTGCTTTGCAAGCAGACTCCTGTTGAAGGCAGAGAAAAATTATAGCACCACAGAGAGGGAAGCCCTCGGGATGGTGTACTCCGTCCATAAATTTCGACATTACTTATTGGCCACCCCGTTCACATTTTATGTGGACCACCAGGCGTTGATGTACCTGGTAAACAAGCCCATTATCCAAGGACGAATTGTAAGACCCGGGAAGAGCCATGTGATAGCTGACTAGCTATCGAGAATCCAGTTAGGAGAACCAGCCGAAGGAGTGAATGAAGATTTTCCAAACACTCACTTATTTCGCATCGCCGTTCTCCTTGCTTGGTACACAAGTGTGGGGGAATGCTTGTCGACATCACGGTTTCCAAGGGAGATGCCATTAGGAGAAAGAAGGAAACTGGTACTGAGGAGCAGAACATTCCAACTCATTAATGGCCTCTTGTACAAAATGGGACCCGACCAGGTCCTACGGCGATGCATCCTGGAAGAGGAAATTCAGGGTGTCCTAAGGGAAGCACATGAAGGGCCGGCATATGGACACATGGGGCCCGACACCACGGCCAAGAAAGTTCTGTTGGCAAGACTGTGGTGGCCGACAATACATAATGACGCTAGAGAGTGGGTGATGAGCTGTGATACATGCCAATGGGTCAGACGGCCATTGAAGAGGGATTTTATGCCCCTCAACCCATCAAATGCCCAAGAACTGTTTGAGAGATGGGGATTGGATTTCATCGGACCATTAAAACCAGGTAGAGCCTGACGATGCAGATACATTGTAGTGGCAACAGAATACTTGACCAAGTGGGTCGAGGCACGAGCTTTGCCGGACAACTCGGCGTTCAGTACAACAAAATTTATCTATGAACAAATCATTATGCGGTATGGGATTCCAATCCAACTAACGAGTGACAAAGGAGGACATTTTGTAAATCATATAATCCGGTTGCTAACAACGGAGTTCAACATCTTCCACTCCTTATCAAGCCCCTACTATCCGCAGGCAAACGGGCAAGCCGAGGCGACTAATAAAATAATCGTGTCGGTGATTTATAAGTCTTGCGAAGTGGAGAAGGATGATTGGGAGGAGCGCCTACCGTCGGTACTTTGGGCATACCGAACAACTTATAAGGTAACTATAGGACAGACTCCCTTCCAGCTAATGTATGGACAAGAAGCCGTGGTGCCAGTCGAATTCATGGTGTCGAGTCTCCGAATCGCCATTGATAATCGACTTGGCGACATGGAAAGCCTGAGAGAGAGACTGTACGCTTTGAACAAATTGGATGAGCAACGAATGATGGCTCAGTGAGCGACAGAGACAACACAGCAAAGGCGGAAGAGTTGGCACGACAAGCATTTGCAAAGAATGCGGTTTACCCCAGGGCAACTTGTATTAAAGTTTCATGGGTGCAATGAGATCAAGCTTGGAAAATTCAAGGTAAAGTGGTTGGGCCCTTTCAAAGTTCGCGAGGTTGACGCGAATGGGGCAATC